>NW_028123940.1:600000-1179821 GCF_965194805.1 Balaenoptera borealis | reverse complement strand
CAGGAAAAAACGCATACGCCCTTTTTGGCCAAGGGCATCATTGTCAACGTTTTGCCGCTTTTCATGTGCTTTAAAGGCGATTCGAATCTACCTCCTGAAATCTGTTTCCTGCAATTCTGCCTTGATTTCAAATCCTCTTCTTTGCCTTCCCTCAATACATTTGTGGACGAGAGTTATCATTTATAAGTCTGCAGGTTTGTGAATTGCAGTGCCCTGAACCTCCATTTTACAACTCGATTTTTAGGGAGCTGGCCGCAATAGCGCAGGATGGCTTCAGGCCCTGTTTTGGTTCCGGGTGGCAGGCTGAGCCTGTGGTTAATTCTTCTTCCTGATGGGAAAATAGAGTGACCTGTGCCTGTCCCAACACCAAGAGCTAGTCTCTCATTGGTTCCACGTCTTCCCGTTCATCCTCAGGACAAATTGCAACCTGTACGGAACAGGAGGTTAAAGGTGCTGATGCTCCAAGGAGGGAGATTGCTAGTAAAGCGGCTGGAATAGCGAACCCGGGCACAAGGAGATGAGAAATGAGGTGCGTTTTAGAAACCTTTCCCCATCACACGGTGTACCATCTTCTGGGTTTCTCATGCATGTTTTCGATGTAGGAAGATGCCCTTGAACCTGGAGATTTGTGACCCATGCGATGGGTACCATGCAGTATTACTTTAAAGGGTCTGCGTTTGCTCACCCAACCTCACCAAACCTCTCAGCCCCAAGAGTGTCCACCCTTATGTCTCATCCAGCTGTGGGTCTAGATATGGTCAATCCAGGTTGCATCACAGCCCCTGAACGCATTGTGTAAGAATTTCTCTCTCTTTCACTGTCTTTGTTTCATGGGTTTTTCAAAGTAATTTATTTTTATAATGGGGTTTAGCTGCTTTTCACTGCTGTGTTTATGCCGCTTTACACCCACTTGACACACTAACAGAGAGATATGAATACATAGGTTTTAAGATTATTACTAGTCAGATATATTCTTGTGCGGTGAATAGGGCGTGTTGAGTCCAGTTCTCTGAGCAAGGAGTAGGTCTTGTCTATTACATATTGGGTTTATGGAACGGTATCTGAGCTAATTTGAAACCCTTGTTTTATGTATCACCCCACCTCACCTTTCCCGTTAAGCAGCCATAGTGTGTTTTCTGCATGTGTGACTCTGTTCTGTTTTGTAATTCAGTTCATGTGGAACGGTTTTTACATTCCCTCTGTAAGTGATACCTTATGAGAAGTGTCCTTTTCTGTGTGACTTATTTCACTTAGAATCCTCATACCTAAATCCACTCATCATGCTGCTACTAGCCTTAGGACATTGATTTCATGGCTGAGTGATATTCCATTGTACATAAGGACCACAACTTCTTTATCCATTTTTCTCTTTCCTGGGATATTGAAGGTGGAATGAAGTGGAGGTCCTTGTCAACAGAGCAGCCCTAAACTTTGGGGTGCTTGTGTCTTGCTGATTTTTAATTTTCCCAATTTATACCCCCATGAGTGGAAGTGCCCTATGCTCTCTAAGCTTTGCTTTTTAGACGTTTCAGGACTCACCGTACACTTCTCCAGAGTGGCTGTTGACAATTTACATCCCGCCCATCAGTGTAGCAAGGCTCCCATTTCTCCATGGCCTGTCCTGCATTTCTGGTTTTGACACTCTTTTCAGCATGGCCCTTTTGACCGATGGGAAGCGAGACATCTTTGTAGTGCTGATTTGCCTTTCCAGGTTGCTTGGTTGGCCAAAAAGTGCGTATGCGTTTTTTCCTGAATATATTTAGGAAAAAACGCATACGCCCTTTTTGGCCAAGGGCATCATTGTCAACGTTTTGCTGCTTTTCATGTGCTTTAAAGGCAATTCGAATCTACCTCCTGAAATCTGTTTCCTGCAATTCTGCCTTGATTTCAAATCCTCTTCTTTGCCTTCCCTCAATATATTTGTGGATGAGAGTTATCATTTATAAGTCTGCAGGTTTGTGAATTGCAGTGCCCTGAACCTCCATTTTACAACTCGCTTTTTAGGGAGCTGGCCGCAAAAGCGCAGGATGTCTTCAGGCCCTGTTCTGGTTCCGGGGGGCAGGCTGAGCCTGTGGTTAATTCTTCTTCCTGATGGGAAAATAGAGTGACCTGTGCCTGTCCCAACACCAAGAGCTAGTCTTTCATTGGTTCCACGTCTTCCCGTTCATCCTCAGTACAAATTGCAACCTGTACGGAACAGGAGGTTAAAGGTGCTGATGCTCCAAGGAGGGAGATTGCTAGTAAAGTGGCTGGAATGGCGAACCCGGGCACAAGCAGATAAGAAATGAGGTGCGTTTTAGAAACCTTTCCCCATCACACGGTGTACCGTCTTCTGGGTATCTCATGCATGTTTTCGATGTAGGAAGATGCCCTTGAACCTGGAGATTTGGGACCCATGCGATGGGTACCACGCAGTATTATTTAAAGGGTCTACGTTTGCTCACCCAACCTCACCAAACCTCTCAGCCGCAACAGTGTCCACCCTTATGTCTCATCCAGCTGTGGGTCTATATATGGTCAATCCAGGTTGCATCACAGCCCCTGAACGCATTGTGTAAGAATTTCTCTCTCTTTCACTGTCTTTGTTTCATGGGTTTTTCAAAGTAATTTATTTTTATAATGGGGTTTAGCTGCTTTTCACTGCTGTGTTTATGCCGCTTTTTACCCACTTGACACACTAACAGAGAGATATCAATACATAGGTTTTAAGATTATTACTAGTCAGATATATTCTTGTGCGGTGAATAGGGCGTGTTGAGTCCAGTTCTCTGAGAAAGGAGTAGGTCTTGTCTATTACATATTGGGTTTATGGAACGGTATCTGAGCTAATTTGAAACCCTTGTTTTATGTATCACCCCACCTCACCTTTCCCGTTAAGCAGCCATAGTGTGTTTTCTGCATGTGTGACTCTGTTCTGTTTTGTAATTCAGTTCAAGTGTAACGGTTTTTACATTCCCTCTATCAGTGATACCTTTTGAGAAGTGTCCTTTTCTGTGTGACTTATTTCACTTAGAGTCGTCATACCTAAATCCACTCATCATGCTGCTACTAGCCTTATGACATTGATTTCACGGCTGAGTGATATTCCATTGTACATAAGGACCACAACTTCTTTATCCATTTTTCTCTTTCCTGGGATATTGAAGGTGGAATGAAGTGGAGGTCCTTGTCAACAGAGCAGCCCTAAACTTTGGGGTGCTTGTGTCTTGCTGATTTTTCATTTTCCCAATTTACACCCCCATGAGTGGAAGTGCCCTATGCTCTCTAAGCTGTGTTTTTTAGATGTTTCAGGACACACCGTACTCTTCTCCAGAGTGGCTGTTGGCAATTTACATCCCGCCCATCAGTGTAGCAAGGCTCCCATTTCTCCATGGCCTGTCCTGCATTTCTGGTTTTGACACTTTTTTCAGCATGGCCCTTTTAACCGATGGGAAGCGAGACTTCTTTGTAGCGCTGATTTGCCTTTCCAGGTTGCTTGGTTGGCCAAAAAGGGCGTATGCGTTTTTTCCTGAATATATTCAGGAAAAAACGCATACGCCCTTTTTGGCCAAGGGCATCATTGTCAACGTTTTGCCGCTTTTCATGTGCTTTAAAGGCGATTCGAATCTACCTCCTGAAATCTGTTTCCTGCAATTCTGCCTTGATTTCAAATCCTCTTCTTTGCCTTCCCTCAATATATTTGTGGACGAGAGTTATCATTTATAAGTCTGCAGGTTTGTGAATTGCAGTGCCCTGAACCTCCATTTTACAACTCGATTTTTAGGGAGCTGGCCGCAATAGCGCAGGATGGCTTCAGGCCCTGTTTTGGTTCCGGGTGGCAGGCTGAGCCTGTGGTTAATTCTTCTTCCTGATGGGAAAATAGAGTGACCTGTGCCTGTCCCAACACCAAGAGCTAGTCTCTCATTGGTTCCACGTCTTCCCGTTCATCCTCAGGACAAATTGCAACCTGTACGGAACAGGAGGTTAAAGGTGCTGATGCTCCAAGGAGGGAGATTGCTAGTAAAGCGGCTGGAATAGCGAACCCGGGCACAAGGAGATGAGAAATGAGGTGCGTTTTAGAAACCTTTCCCCATCACACGGTGTACCATCTTCTGGGTTTCTCATGCATGTTTTCGATGTAGGAAGATGCCCTTGAACCTGGAGATTTGTGACCCATGCGATGGGTACCATGCAGTATTACTTTAAAGGGTCTGCGTTTGCTCACCCAACCTCACCAAACCTCTCAGCCCCAAGAGTGTCCACCCTTATGTCTCATCCAGCTGTGGGTCTAGATATGGTCAATCCAGGTTGCATCACAGCCCCTGAACGCATTGTGTAAGAATTTCTCTCTCTTTCACTGTCTTTGTTTCATGGGTTTTTCAAAGTAATTTATTTTTATAATGGGGTTTAGCTGCTTTTCACTGCTGTGTTTATGCCGCTTTACACCCACTTGACACACTAACAGAGAGATATGAATACATAGGTTTTAAGATTATTACTAGTCAGATATATTCTTGTGCGGTGAATAGGGCGTGTTGAGTCCAGTTCTCTGAGCAAGGAGTAGGTCTTGTCTATTACATATTGGGTTTATGGAACGGTATCTGAGCTAATTTGAAACCCTTGTTTTATGTATCACCCCACCTCACCTTTCCCGTTAAGCAGCCATAGTGTGTTTTCTGCATGTGTGACTCTGTTCTGTTTTGTAATTCAGTTCAAGTGTAACGGTTTTTACATTCCCTCTATCAGTGATACCTTATGAGAAGTGTCCTTTTCTGTGTGACTTATTTCACTTAGAATCGTCGTACCTAAATCCACTCATCATGCTGCTACTAGCCTTATGAAATTGATTTCATGGCTGAGTGATATTCCATTGTACATAAGGACCACAACTTCTTTATCCATTTTTCTCTTTCCTGGGATATTGAAGGTGGAATGAAGTGGAGGTCCTTGTCAACAGAGCAGCCCTAAACTTTGGGGTGCTTGTGTCTTGCTGATTTTTAATTTTCCCAATTTATACCCCCATGAGTGGAAGTGCCCTATGCTCTCTAAGCTTTGCTTTTTAGACGTTTCAGGACTCACCGTACACTTCTCCAGAGTGGCTGTTGACAATTTACATCCCGCCCATCAGTGTAGCAAGGCTCCCATTTCTCCATGGCCTGTCCTGCATTTCTGGTTTTGACACTCTTTTCAGCATGGCCCTTTTGACCGATGGGAAGCGAGACATCTTTGTAGTGCTGATTTGCCTTTCCAGGTTGCTTGGTTGGCCAAAAAGTGCGTATGCGTTTTTTCCTGAATATATTTAGGAAAAAACGCATACGCCCTTTTTGGCCAAGGGCATCATTGTCAACGTTTTGCTGCTTTTCATTTGCTTTAAAGGCAATTCGAATCTACCTCCTGAAATCTGTTTCCTGCAATTCTGCCTTGATTTCAAATCCTCTTCTTTGCCTTCCCTCAATATATTTGTGGATGAGAGTTATCATTTATAAGTCTGCAGGTTTGTGAATTGCAGTGCCCTGAACCTCCATTTTACAACTCGCTTTTTAGGGAGCTGGCCGCAAAAGCGCAGGATGTCTTCAGGCCCTGTTCTGGTTCCGGGGGGCAGGCTGAGCCTGTGGTTAATTCTTCTTCCTGATGGGAAAATAGAGTGACCTGTGCCTGTCCCAACACCAAGAGCTAGTCTTTCATTGGTTCCACGTCTTCCCGTTCATCCTCAGTACAAATTGCAACCTGTACGGAACAGGAGGTTAAAGGTGCTGATGCTCCAAGGAGGGAGATTGCTAGTAAAGTGGCTGGAATGGCGAACCCGGGCACAAGCAGATAAGAAATGAGGTGCGTTTTAGAAACCTTTCCCCATCACACGGTGTACCGTCTTCTGGGTATCTCATGCATGTTTTCGATGTAGGAAGATGCCCTTGAACCTGGAGATTTGGGACCCATGCGATGGGTACCACGCAGTATTATTTAAAGGGTCTACGTTTGCTCACCCAACCTCACCAAACCTCTCAGCCGCAACAGTGTCCACCCTTATGTCTCATCCAGCTGTGGGTCTAGATATGGTCAATCCAGGTTGCATCACAGACCCTGAACGCATTGTGTAAGAATTTCTCTCTCTTTCACTGTCTTTGTTTCATGGGTTTTTCAAAGTAATTTATTTTTATAATGGGGTTTAGCTGCTTTTCACTGCTGTGTTTATGCCGCTTTTTACCCACTTGACACACTAACAGAGAGATATCAATACATAGGTTTTAAGATTATTACTAGTCAGATATATTCTTGTGCGGTGAATAGGGCGTGTTGAGTCCAGTTCTCTGAGCAAGGAGTAGGTCTTGTCTATTACATATTGGGTTTATGGAACGGTATCTGAGCTAATTTGAAACCCTTGTTTTATGTATCACCCCACCTCACCTTTCCCGTTAAGCAGCCATAGTGTGTTTTCTGCATGTGTGACTCTGTTCTGTTTTGTAATTCAGTTCAAGTGTAACGGTTTTTACATTCCCTCTATCAGTGATACCTTTTGAGAAGTGTCCTTTTCTGTGTGACTTATTTCACTTAGAGTCGTCATACCTAAATCCACTCATCATGCTGCTACTAGCCTTATGACATTGATTTCACGGCTGAGTGATATTCCATTGTACATAAGGACCACAACTTCTTTATCCATTTTTCTCTTTCCTGGGATATTGAAGGTGGAATGAAGTGGAGGTCCTTGTCAACAGAGCAGCCCTAAACTTTGGGGTGCTTGTGTCTTGCTGATTTTTCATTTTCCCAATTTACACCCCCATGAGTGGAAGTGCCCTATGCTCTCTAAGCTGTGTTTTTTAGATGTTTCAGGACACACCGTACTCTTCTCCAGAGTGGCTGTTGGCAATTTACATCCCGCCCATCAGTGTAGCAAGGCTCCCATTTCTCCATGGCCTGTCCTGCATTTCTGGTTTTGACACTTTTTTCAGCATGGCCCTTTTAACCGATGGGAAGCGAGACTTCTTTGTAGCGCTGATTTGCCTTTCCAGGTTGCTTGGTTGGCCAAAAAGGGCGTATGCGTTTTTTCCTGAATATATTCAGGAAAAAACGCATACGCCCTTTTTGGCCAAGGGCATCATTGTCAACGTTTTGCCGCTTTTCATGTGCTTTAAAGGCGATTCGAATCTACCTCCTGAAATCTGTTTCCTGCAATTCTGCCTTGATTTCAAATCCTCTTCTTTGCCTTCCCTCAATATATTTGTGGACGAGAGTTATCATTTATAACTCTGCAGGTTTGTGAATTGCAGTGCCCTGAACCTCCATTTTACAACTCGCGTTTTTGGGAGATGGCCGCAAAAGCGCAGGATGGCTTCAGGCCCTGTTCTTGATCCGGGGGGCAGGCTGAGCCTGTGGTTAATTCTTCTTCCTGATGGGAAAATAGAGTGACCTGTGCCTGTCCCAACACCAAGAGCTAGTCTCTCATTGGTTCCACGTCTTCCCGTTCATCCTCAGGACAAATTGCAACCTGTACGGAACAGGAGGTTAAAGGTGCTGATGCTCCAAGTAGGGAGATTGCTAGTAAAGCGGCTGGAATAGCGAACCCGGGCACAAGGAGATGAGAAATGAGGTGCGTTTTAGAAACCTTTCCCCATCACACGGTGTACCATCTTCTGGGTTTCTCATGCATGTTTTCGATGTAGGAAGATGCCCTTGAACCTGGAGATTTGTGACCCATGCGATGGGTACCATGCAGTATTACTTTAAAGGGTCTGCGTTTGCTCACCCAACCTCACCAAACCTCTCAGCCCCAAGAGTGTCCACCCTTATGTCTCATCCAGCTGTGGGTCTAGATATGGTCAATCCAGGTTGCATCACAGCCCCTGAACACATTGTGTAAGAATTTCTCTCTCTTTCACTGTCTTTGTTTCATGGGTTTTTCAAAGTAATTTATTTTTATAATGGGGTTTAGCTGCTTTTCACTGCTGTGTTTATGCCGCTTTACACCCACTTGGCACACTAACAGAGAGATATGAATACATAGGTTTTAAGATTATTACTAGTCAGATATATTCTTGTGCGGTGAATAGGGCGTGTTGAGTCCAGTTCTCTGAGCAAGGAGTAGGTCTTGTCTATTACATATTGGGTTTATGGAATGGTATCTGAGCTAATTTGAAACCCTTGTTTTATGTATCACCCCACCTCACCTTTCCCGTTAAGCAGCCATAGTGTGTTTTCTGCATGTGTGACTCTGTTCTGTTTTGTAATTCAGTTCAAGTGTAACGGTTTTTACATTCCCTCTATCAGTGATACCTTATGAGAAGTGTCCTTTTCTGTGTGACTTATTTCACTTAGAATCGTCGTACCTAAATCCACTCATCATGCTACTACTAGCCTTAGGACATTGATTTCATGGCTGAGTGATATTCCATTGTACATAAGGACCACAACTTCTTTATCGATTTTTCTCTTTCCTGGGATATTGAAGGTGGAATGAACTGGAGGTCCTTGTCAACAGAGCAGCCCTAAACTTTGGGGTGCTTGTGTCTTGCTGATTTTTCATTTTCCCAATTTATACCCCCATGAGTGGAAGTGCCCTATGCTCTCTAAGCTGTGTTTTTTAGATGTTTCAGGACACACCGTACTCTTCTCCAGAGTGGCTGTTGGCAATTTACATCCCGCCCATCAGTGTAGCAAGGCTCCCATTTCTCCATGGCCTGTCCTGCATTTCCGGTTTTGACACTTTTTTCAGCATGGCCCTTTTAACCGATGGGAAGCGAGACTTCTTTGTAGCGCTGATTTGCCTTTCCAGGTTGCTTGGTTGGCCAAAAAGGGCGTATGCGTTTTTTCCTGAATATATTCAGGAAAAAACGCATACGCCCTTTTTGGCCAAGGGCATCATTGTCAACGTTTTGCCGCTTTTCATGTGCTTTAAAGGCGATTCGAATCTACCTCCTGAAATCTGTTTCCTGCAATTCTGCCTTGATTTCAAATCCTCTTCTTTGCCTTCCCTCAATATATTTGTGGACGAGAGTTATCATTTATAAGTCTGCAGGTTTGTGAATTGCAGTGCCCTGAACCTCCATTTTACAACTCGATTTTTAGGGAGCTGGCCGCAATAGCGCAGGATGGCTTCAGGCCCTGTTTTGGTTCCGGGTGGCAGGCTGAGCCTGTGGTTAATTCTTCTTCCTGATGGGAAAATAGAGTGACCTGTGCCTGTCCCAACACCAAGAGCTAGTCTCTCATTGGTTCCACGTCTTCCCGTTCATCCTCAGGACAAATTGCAACCTGTACGGAACAGGAGGTTAAAGGTGATGATGCTCCAAGGAGGGAGATTGCTAGTAAAGTGGCTGGAATGGCAAACCCGGGCACAGGCAGATGAGAAATGAGGTGCGTTTTAGAAACCTTTCCCCATCACACGGTGTACCATCTTCTGGGTATCTCATGCATGTTTACGATGTAGGAAGATGCCCTTCAACCTGGAGATTTGGGACCCATGCGATGGGTACCACGCAGTATTACTTTAAAGGGTCTGCGTTTGCTCACCCAACCTCACCAAACCTCTCAGCCGCAACAGTGTCCACCCTTATGTCTCATCCAGCTGTGGGTCTAGATATGGTCAATCCAGGTTGCATCACAGCCCCTGAACGCATTGTGTAAGAATTTCTCTCTCTTTCACTGTCTTTGTTTCATGGGTTTTTCAAAGTAATTTATTTTTATAATGGGGTTTAGCTGCTTTTCACTGCTGTGTTTATGCCGCTTTTTACCCACTTGACACACTAACAGAGAGATATCAATACATAGGTTTTAAGATTATTACTAGTCAGATATATTCTTGTGCGGTGAATAGGGCGTGTTGAGTCCAGTTCTCTGAGCAAGGAGTAGGTCTTGTCTATTACATATTGGGTTTATGGAACGGTATCTGAGCTAATTTGAAACCCTTGTTTTATGTATCACCCCACCTCACCTTTCCCGTTAAGCAGCCATAGTGTGTTTTCTGCATGTGTGACTCTGTTCTGTTTTGTAATTCAGTTCAAGTGTAACGGTTTTTACATTCCCTCTATCAGTGATACCTTATGAGAAGTGTCCTTTTCTGTGTGACTTATTTCACTTAGAATCGTCGTACCTAAATCCACTCATCATGCTGCTAATAGCCTTATGACATTGATTTCATGGCTGAGTGATATTCCATTGTACATAAGGACCACAACTTCTTTATCCATTTTTCTCTTTCCTGGGATATTGAAGGTGGAATGAAGTGGAGGTCCTTGTCAACAGAGCAGCCCTAAACTTTGGGGTGCTTGTGTCTTGCTGATTTTTCATTTTCCCAATTTATAACCCCTGAGTGGAAGTGCCCCATGCTCTCTAAGCTTTGTTTTTTAGATGTTTCCGGACTCACCGTACGCTTCTCCAGAGTGGCTGTTGGCAATTTACATCCCGCCCATCAGTGTAGCAAGGCTCCCATTTCTCCATGGCCTGTCCTGCATTTCTGGTTTTGACACTCTTTTCAGCATGGCCCTTTTGACCGATGGGAAGCGAGACATCTTTGTAGTGCTGATTTGCCTTTCCAGGTTGCTTGGTTGGCCAAAAAGTGCGTATGCGTTTTTTCCTGAATATATTTAGGAAAAAACGCATACGCCCTTTTTGGCCAAGGGCATCATTGTCAACGTTTTGCTGCTTTTCATGTGCTTTAAAGGCAATTCGAATCTACCTCCTGAAATCTGTTTCCTGCAATTCTGCCTTGATTTCAAATCCTCTTCTTTGCCTTCCCTCAATATATTTGTGGATGAGAGTTATCATTTATAAGTCTGCAGGTTTGTGAATTGCAGTGCCCTGAACCTCCATTTTACAACTCGCTTTTTAGGGAGCTGGCCGCAAAAGCGCAGGATGTCTTCAGGCCCTGTTCTGGTTCCGGGGGGCAGGCTGAGCCTGTGGTTAATTCTTCTTCCTGATGGGAAAATAGAGTGACCTGTGCCTGTCCCAACACCAAGAGCTAGTCTTTCATTGGTTCCACGTCTTCCCGTTCATCCTCAGTACAAATTGCAACCTGTACGGAACAGGAGGTTAAAGGTGCTGATGCTCCAAGGAGGGAGATTGCTAGTAAAGTGGCTGGAATGGCGAACCCGGGCACAAGCAGATAAGAAATGAGGTGCGTTTTAGAAACCTTTCCCCATCACACGGTGTACCGTCTTCTGGGTATCTCATGCATGTTTTCGATGTAGGAAGATGCCCTTGAACCTGGAGATTTGGGACCCATGCGATGGGTACCACGCAGTATTATTTAAAGGGTCTAGGTTTGCTCACCCAACCTCACCAAACCTCTCAGCCGCAACAGTGTCCACCCTTATGTCTCATCCAGCTGTGGGTCTAGATATGGTCAATCCAGGTTGCATCACAGCCCCTGAACGCATTGTGTAAGAATTTCTCTCTCTTTCACTGTCTTTGTTTCATGGGTTTTTCAAAGTAATTTATTTTTATAATGGGGTTTAGCTGCTTTTCACTGCTGTGTTTATGCCGCTTTTTACCCACTTGACACACTAACAGAGAGATATCAATACATAGGTTTTAAGATTATTACTAGTCAGATATATTCTTGTGCGGTGAATAGGGCGTGTTGAGTCCAGTTCTCTGAGCAAGGAGTAGGTCTTGTCTATTACATATTGGGTTTATGGAACGGTATCTGAGCTAATTTGAAACCCTTGTTTTATGTATCACCCCACCTCACCTTTCCCGTTAAGCAGCCATAGTGTGTTTTCTGCATGTGTGACTCTGTTCTGTTTTGTAATTCAGTTCAAGTGTAACGGTTTTTACATTCCCTCTATCAGTGATACCTTTTGAGAAGTGTCCTTTTCTGTGTGACTTATTTCACTTAGAGTCGTCATACCTAAATCCACTCATCATGCTGCTACTAGCCTTATGACATTGATTTCACGGCTGAGTGATATTCCATTGTACATAAGGACCACAACTTCTTTATCCATTTTTCTCTTTCCTGGGATATTGAAGGTGGAATGAAGTGGAGGTCCTTGTCAACAGAGCAGCCCTAAACTTTGGGGTGCTTGTGTCTTGCTGATTTTTCATTTTCCCAATTTACACCCCCATGAGTGGAAGTGCCCTATGCTCTCTAAGCTGTGTTTTTTAGATGTTTCAGGACACACCGTACTCTTCTCCAGAGTGGCTGTTGGCAATTTACATCCCGCCCATCAGTGTAGCAAGGCTCCCATTTCTCCATGGCCTGTCCTGCATTTCTGGTTTTGACACTTTTTTCAGCATGGCCCTTTTAACCGATGGGAAGCGAGACTTCTTTGTAGCGCTGATTTGCCTTTCCAGGTTGCTTGGTTGGCCAAAAAGGGCGTATGCGTTTTTTCCTGAATATATTCAGGAAAAAACGCATACGCCCTTTTTGGCCAAGGGCATCATTGTCAACGTTTTGCCGCTTTTCATGTGCTTTAAAGGCGATTCGAATCTACCTCCTGAAATCTGTTTCCTGCAATTCTGCCTTGATTTCAAATCCTCTTCTTTGCCTTCCCTCAATATATTTGTGGACGAGAGTTATCATTTATAAGTCTGCAGGTTTGTGAATTGCAGTGCCCTGAACCTCCATTTTACAACTCGATTTTTAGGGAGCTGGCCGCAATAGCGCAGGATGGCTTCAGGCCCTGTTTTGGTTCCGGGTGGCAGGCTGAGCCTGTGGTTAATTCTTCTTCCTGATGGGAAAATAGAGTGACCTGTGCCTGTCCCAACACCAAGAGCTAGTCTCTCATTGGTTCCACGTCTTCCCGTTCATCCTCAGGACAAATTGCAACCTGTACGGAACAGGAGGTTAAAGGTGCTGATGCTCCAAGGAGGGAGATTGCTAGTAAAGCGGCTGGAATAGCGAACCCGGGCACAAGGAGATGAGAAATGAGGTGCGTTTTAGAAACCTTTCCCCATCACACGGTGTACCATCTTCTGGGTTTCTCATGCATGTTTTCGATGTAGGAAGATGCCCTTGAACCTGGAGATTTGTGACCCATGCGATGGGTACCATGCAGTATTACTTTAAAGGGTCTGCGTTTGCTCACCCAACCTCACCAAACCTCTCAGCCCCAAGAGTGTCCACCCTTATGTCTCATCCAGCTGTGGGTCTAGATATGGTCAATCCAGGTTGCATCACAGCCCCTGAACGCATTGTGTAAGAATTTCTCTCTCTTTCACTGTCTTTGTTTCATGGGTTTTTCAAAGTAATTTATTTTTATAATGGGGTTTAGCTGCTTTTCACTGCTGTGTTTATGCCGCTTTACAACCACTTGACACACTAACAGAGAGATATGAATACATAGGTTTTAAGATTATTACTAGTCAGATATATTCTTGTGCGGTGAATAGGGCGTGTTGAGTCCAGTTCTCTGAGCAAGGAGTAGGTCTTGTCTATTACATATTGGGTTTATGGAACGGTATCTGAGCTAATTTGAAACCCTTGTTTTATGTATCACCCCACCTCACCTTTCCCGTTAAGCAGCCATAGTGTGTTTTCTGCATGTGTGACTCTGTTCTGTTTTGTAATTCAGTTCAAGTGTAACGGTTTTTACATTCCCTCTATCAGTGATACCTTATGAGAAGTGTCCTTTTCTGTGTGACTTATTTCACTTAGAATCGTCGTACCTAAATCCACTCATCATGCTGCTACTAGCCTTATGAAATTGATTTCATGGCTGAGTGATATTCCATTGTACATAAGGACCACAACTTCTTTATCCATTTTTCTCTTTCCTGGGATATTGAAGGTGGAATGAAGTGGAGGTCCTTGTCAACAGAGCAGCCCTAAACTTTGGGGTGCTTGTGTCTTGCTGATTTTTAATTTTCCCAATTTATACCCCCATGAGTGGAAGTGCCCTATGCTCTCTAAGCTTTGCTTTTTAGACGTTTCAGGACTCACCGTACACTTCTCCAGAGTGGCTGTTGACAATTTACATCCCGCCCATCAGTGTAGCAAGGCTCCCATTTCTCCATGGCCTGTCCTGCATTTCTGGTTTTGACACTCTTTTCAGCATGGCCCTTTTGACCGATGGGAAGCGAGACATCTTTGTAGTGCTGATTTGCCTTTCCAGGTTGCTTGGTTGGCCAAAAAGTGCGTATGCGTTTTTTCCTGAATATATTTAGGAAAAAACGCATACGCCCTTTTTGGCCAAGGGCATCATTGTCAACGTTTTGCTGCTTTTCATTTGCTTTAAAGGCAATTCGAATCTACCTCCTGAAATCTGTTTCCTGCAATTCTGCCTTGATTTCAAATCCTCTTCTTTGCCTTCCCTCAATATATTTGTGGATGAGAGTTATCATTTATAAGTCTGCAGGTTTGTGAATAGCAGTGCCCTGAACCTCCATTTTACAACTCGCTTTTTAGGGAGCTGGCCGCAAAAGCGCAGGATGTCTTCAGGCCCTGTTCTGGTTCCGGGGGGCAGGCTGAGCCTGTGGTTAATTCTTCTTCCTGATGGGAAAATAGAGTGACCTGTGCCTGTCCCAACACCAAGAGCTAGTCTTTCATTGGTTCCACGTCTTCCCGTTCATCCTCAGTACAAATTGCAACCTGTACGGAACAGGAGGTTAAAGGTGCTGATGCTCCAAGGAGGGAGATTGCTAGTAAAGTGGCTGGAATGGCGAACCCGGGCACAAGCAGATAAGAAATGAGGTGCGTTTTAGAAACCTTTCCCCATCACACGGTGTACCGTCTTCTGGGTATCTCATGCATGTTTTCGATGTAGGAAGATGCCCTTGAACCTGGAGATTTGGGACCCATGCGATGGGTACCACGCAGTATTATTTAAAGGGTCTACGTTTGCTCACCCAACCTCACCAAACCTCTCAGCCGCAACAGTGTCCACCCTTATGTCTCATCCAGCTGTGGGTCTAGATATGGTCAATCCAGGTTGCATCACAGCCCCTGAACGCATTGTGTAAGAATTTCTCTCTCTTTCACTGTCTTTGTTTCATGGGTTTTTCAAAGTAATTTATTTTTATAATGGGGTTTAGCTGCTTTTCACTGCTGTGTTTATGCCGCTTTTTACCCACTTGACACACTAACAGAGAGATATCAATACATAGGTTTTAAGATTATTACTAGTCAGATATATTCTTGTGCGGTGAATAGGGCGTGTTGAGTCCAGTTCTCTGAGCAAGGAGTAGGTCTTGTCTATTACATATTGGGTTTATGGAACGGTATCTGAGCTAATTTGAAACCCTTGTTTTATGTATCACCCCACCGCACCTTTCCCGTTAAGCAGCCATAGTGTGTTTTCTGCATGTGTGACTCTGTTCTGTTTTGTAATTCAGTTCAAGTGTAACGGTTTTTACATTCCCTCTATCAGTGATACCTTTTGAGAAGTGTCCTTTTCTGTGTGACTTATTTCACTTAGAGTCGTCATACCTAAATCCACTCATCATGCTGCTACTAGCCTTATGACATTGATTTCACGGCTGAGTGATATTCCATTGTACATAAGGACCACAACTTCTTTATCCATTTTTCTCTTTCCTGGGATATTGAAGGTGGAATGAAGTGGAGGTCCTTGTCAACAGAGCAGCCCTAAACTTTGGGGTGCTTGTGTCTTGCTGATTTTTCATTTTCCCAATTTATAACCCCTGAGTGGAAGTGCCCCATGCTCTCTAAGCTTTGTTTTTTAGATGTTTCCGGACTCACCGTACGCTTCTCCAGAGTGGCTGTTGGCAATTTACATCCCGCCCATCAGTGTAGCAAGGCTCCCATTTCTCCATGGCCTGTCCTGCATTTCTGGTTTTGACACTCTTTTCAGCATGGCCCTTTTGACCGATGGGAAGCGAGACATCTTTGTAGTGCTGATTTGCCTTTCCAGGTTGCTTGGTTGGCCAAAAAGTGCGTATGCGTTTTTTCCTGAATATATTTAGGAAAAAACGCATACGCCCTTTTTGGCCAAGGGCATCATTGTCAACGTTTTGCTGCTTTTCATGTGCTTTAAAGGCAATTCGAATCTACCTCCTGAAATCTGTTTCCTGCAATTCTGCCTTGATTTCAAATCCTCTTCTTTGCCTTCCCTCAATATATTTGTGGATGAGAGTTATCATTTATAAGTCTGCAGGTTTGTGAATTGCAGTGCCCTGAACCTCCATTTTACAACTCGCTTTTTAGGGAGCTGGCCGCAAAAGCGCAGGATGTCTTCAGGCCCTGTTCTGGTTCCGGGGGGCAGGCTGAGCCTGTGGTTAATTCTTCTTCCTGATGGGAAAATAGAGTGACCTGTGCCTGTCCCAACACCAAGAGCTAGTCTTTCATTGGTTCCACGTCTTCCCGTTCATCCTCAGTACAAATTGCAACCTGTACGGAACAGGAGGTTAAAGGTGCTGATGCTCCAAGGAGGGAGATTGCTAGTAAAGTGGCTGGAATGGCGAACCCGGGCACAAGCAGATAAGAAATGAGGTGCGTTTTAGAAACCTTTCCCCATCACACGGTGTACCGTCTTCTGGGTATCTCATGCATGTTTTCGATGTAGGAAGATGCCCTTGAACCTGGAGATTTGGGACCCATGCGATGGGTACCACGCAGTATTATTTAAAGGGTCTAGGTTTGCTCACCCAACCTCACCAAACCTCTCAGCCGCAACAGTGTCCACCCTTATGTCTCATCCAGCTGTGGGTCTAGATATGGTCAATCCAGGTTGCATCACAGCCCCTGAACGCATTGTGTAAGAATTTCTCTCTCTTTCACTGTCTTTGTTTCATGGGTTTTTCAAAGTAATTTATTTTTATAATGGGGTTTAGCTGCTTTTCACTGCTGTGTTTATGCCGCTTTTTACCCACTTGACACACTAACAGAGAGATATCAATACATAGGTTTTAAGATTATTACTAGTCAGATATATTCTTGTGCGGTGAATAGGGCGTGTTGAGTCCAGTTCTCTGAGCAAGGAGTAGGTCTTGTCTATTACATATTGGGTTTATGGAACGGTATCTGAGCTAATTTGAAACCCTTGTTTTATGTATCACCCCACCTCACCTTTCCCGTTAAGCAGCCATAGTGTGTTTTCTGCATGTGTGACTCTGTTCTGTTTTGTAATTCAGTTCAAGTGTAACGGTTTTTACATTCCCTCTATCAGTGATACCTTTTGAGAAGTGTCCTTTTCTGTGTGACTTATTTCACTTAGAGTCGTCATACCTAAATCCACTCATCATGCTGCTACTAGCCTTATGACATTGATTTCACGGCTGAGTGATATTCCATTGTACATAAGGACCACAACTTCTTTATCCATTTTTCTCTTTCCTGGGATATTGAAGGTGGAATGAAGTGGAGGTCCTTGTCAACAGAGCAGCCCTAAACTTTGGGGTGCTTGTGTCTTGCTGATTTTTCATTTTCCCAATTTACACCCCCATGAGTGGAAGTGCCCTATGCTCTCTAAGCTGTGTTTTTTAGATGTTTCAGGACACACCGTACTCTTCTCCAGAGTGGCTGTTGGCAATTTACATCCCGCCCATCAGTGTAGCAAGGCTCCCATTTCTCCATGGCCTGTCCTGCATTTCTGGTTTTGACACTTTTTTCAGCATGGCCCTTTTAACCGATGGGAAGCGAGACTTCTTTGTAGCGCTGATTTGCCTTTCCAGGTTGCTTGGTTGGCCAAAAAGGGCGTATGCGTTTTTTCCTGAATATATTCAGGAAAAAACGCATACGCCCTTTTTGGCCAAGGGCATCATTGTCAACGTTTTGCCGCTTTTCATGTGCTTTAAAGGCGATTCGAATCTACCTCCTGAAATCTGTTTCCTGCAATTCTGCCTTGATTTCAAATCCTCTTCTTTGCCTTCCCTCAATATATTTGTGGACGAGAGTTATCATTTATAAGTCTGCAGGTTTGTGAATTGCAGTGCCCTGAACCTCCATTTTACAACTCGATTTTTAGGGAGCTGGCCGCAATAGCGCAGGATGGCTTCAGGCCCTGTTTTGGTTCCGGGTGGCAGGCTGAGCCTGTGGTTAATTCTTCTTCCTGATGGGAAAATAGAGTGACCTGTGCCTGTCCCAACACCAAGAGCTAGTCTCTCATTGGTTCCACGTCTTCCCGTTCATCCTCAGGACAAATTGCAACCTGTACGGAACAGGAGGTTAAAGGTGCTGATGCTCCAAGGAGGGAGATTGCTAGTAAAGCGGCTGGAATAGCGAACCCGGGCACAAGGAGATGAGAAATGAGGTGCGTTTTAGAAACCTTTCCCCATCACACGGTGTACCATCTTCTGGGTTTCTCATGCATGTTTTCGATGTAGGAAGATGCCCTTGAACCTGGAGATTTGTGACCCATGCGATGGGTACCATGCAGTATTACTTTAAAGGGTCTGCGTTTGCTCACCCAACCTCACCAAACCTCTCAGCCCCAAGAGTGTCCACCCTTATGTCTCATCCAGCTGTGGGTCTAGATATGGTCAATCCAGGTTGCATCACAGCCCCTGAACGCATTGTGTAAGAATTTCTCTCTCTTTCACTGTCTTTGTTTCATGGGTTTTTCAAAGTAATTTATTTTTATAATGGGGTTTAGCTGCTTTTCACTGCTGTGTTTATGCCGCTTTACAACCACTTGACACACTAACAGAGAGATATGAATACATAGGTTTTAAGATTATTACTAGTCAGATATATTCTTGTGCGGTGAATAGGGCGTGTTGAGTCCAGTTCTCTGAGCAAGGAGTAGGTCTTGTCTATTACATATTGGGTTTATGGAACGGTATCTGAGCTAATTTGAAACCCTTGTTTTATGTATCACCCCACCTCACCTTTCCCGTTAAGCAGCCATAGTGTGTTTTCTGCATGTGTGACTCTGTTCTGTTTTGTAATTCAGTTCAAGTGTAACGGTTTTTACATTCCCTCTATCAGTGATACCTTATGAGAAGTGTCCTTTTCTGTGTGACTTATTTCACTTAGAATCGTCGTACCTAAATCCACTCATCATGCTGCTACTAGCCTTATGAAATTGATTTCATGGCTGAGTGATATTCCATTGTACATAAGGACCACAACTTCTTTATCCATTTTTCTCTTTCCTGGGATATTGAAGGTGGAATGAAGTGGAGGTCCTTGTCAACAGAGCAGCCCTAAACTTTGGGGTGCTTGTGTCTTGCTGATTTTTAATTTTCCCAATTTATACCCCCATGAGTGGAAGTGCCCTATGCTCTCTAAGCTTTGCTTTTTAGACGTTTCAGGACTCACCGTACACTTCTCCAGAGTGGCTGTTGACAATTTACATCCCGCCCATCAGTGTAGCAAGGCTCCCATTTCTCCATGGCCTGTCCTGCATTTCTGGTTTTGACACTCTTTTCAGCATGGCCCTTTTGACCGATGGGAAGCGAGACATCTTTGTAGTGCTGATTTGCCTTTCCAGGTTGCTTGGTTGGCCAAAAAGTGCGTATGCGTTTTTTCCTGAATATATTTAGGAAAAAACGCATACGCCCTTTTTGGCCAAGGGCATCATTGTCAACGTTTTGCTGCTTTTCATTTGCTTTAAAGGCAATTCGAATCTACCTCCTGAAATCTGTTTCCTGCAATTCTGCCTTGATTTCAAATCCTCTTCTTTGCCTTCCCTCAATATATTTGTGGATGAGAGTTATCATTTATAAGTCTGCAGGTTTGTGAATAGCAGTGCCCTGAACCTCCATTTTACAACTCGCTTTTTAGGGAGCTGGCCGCAAAAGCGCAGGATGTCTTCAGGCCCTGTTCTGGTTCCGGGGGGCAGGCTGAGCCTGTGGTTAATTCTTCTTCCTGATGGGAAAATAGAGTGACCTGTGCCTGTCCCAACACCAAGAGCTAGTCTTTCATTGGTTCCACGTCTTCCCGTTCATCCTCAGTACAAATTGCAACCTGTACGGAACAGGAGGTTAAAGGTGCTGATGCTCCAAGGAGGGAGATTGCTAGTAAAGTGGCTGGAATGGCGAACCCGGGCACAAGCAGATAAGAAATGAGGTGCGTTTTAGAAACCTTTCCCCATCACACGGTGTACCGTCTTCTGGGTATCTCATGCATGTTTTCGATGTAGGAAGATGCCCTTGAACCTGGAGATTTGGGACCCATGCGATGGGTACCACGCAGTATTATTTAAAGGGTCTACGTTTGCTCACCCAACCTCACCAAACCTCTCAGCCGCAACAGTGTCCACCCTTATGTCTCATCCAGCTGTGGGTCTAGATATGGTCAATCCAGGTTGCATCACAGCCCCTGAACGCATTGTGTAAGAATTTCTCTCTCTTTCACTGTCTTTGTTTCATGGGTTTTTCAAAGTAATTTATTTTTATAATGGGGTTTAGCTGCTTTTCACTGCTGTGTTTATGCCGCTTTTTACCCACTTGACACACTAACAGAGAGATATCAATACATAGGTTTTAAGATTATTACTAGTCAGATATATTCTTGTGCGGTGAATAGGGCGTGTTGAGTCCAGTTCTCTGAGCAAGGAGTAGGTCTTGTCTATTACATATTGGGTTTATGGAACGGTATCTGAGCTAATTTGAAACCCTTGTTTTATGTATCACCCCACCGCACCTTTCCCGTTAAGCAGCCATAGTGTGTTTTCTGCATGTGTGACTCTGTTCTGTTTTGTAATTCAGTTCAAGTGTAACGGTTTTTACATTCCCTCTATCAGTGATACCTTTTGAGAAGTGTCCTTTTCTGTGTGACTTATTTCACTTAGAGTCGTCATACCTAAATCCACTCATCATGCTGCTACTAGCCTTATGACATTGATTTCACGGCTGAGTGATATTCCATTGTACATAAGGACCACAACTTCTTTATCCATTTTTCTCTTTCCTGGGATATTGAAGGTGGAATGAAGTGGAGGTCCTTGTCAACAGAGCAGCCCTAAACTTTGGGGTGCTTGTGTCTTGCTGATTTTTCATTTTCCCAATTTACACCCCCATGAGTGGAAGTGCCCTATGCTCTCTAAGCTGTGTTTTTTAGATGTTTCAGGACACACCGTACTCTTCTCCAGAGTGGCTGTTGGCAATTTACATCCCGCCCATCAGTGTAGCAAGGCTCCCATTTCTCCATGGCCTGTCCTGCATTTCTGGTTTTGACACTTTTTTCAGCATGGCCCTTTTAACCGATGGGAAGCGAGACTTCTTTGTAGCGCTGATTTGCCTTTCCAGGTTGCTTGGTTGGCCAAAAAGGGCGTATGCGTTTTTTCCTGAATATATTCAGGAAAAAACGCATACGCCCTTTTTGGCCAAGGGCATCATTGTCAACGTTTTGCCGCTTTTCATGTGCTTTAAAGGCGATTCGAATCTACCTCCTGAAATCTGTTTCCTGCAATTCTGCCTTGATTTCAAATCCTCTTCTTTGCCTTCCCTCAATATATTTGTGGACGAGAGTTATCATTTATAACTCTGCAGGTTTGTGAATTGCAGTGCCCTGAACCTCCATTTTACAACTCGCGTTTTTGGGAGATGGCCGCAAAAGCGCAGGATGGCTTCAGGCCCTGTTCTTGATCCGGGGGGCAGGCTGAGCCTGTGGTTAATTCTTCTTCCTGATGGGAAAATAGAGTGACCTGTGCCTGTCCCAACACCAAGAGCTAGTCTCTCATTGGTTCCACGTCTTCCCGTTCATCCTCAGGACAAATTGCAACCTGTACGGAACAGGAGGTTAAAGGTGCTGATGCTCCAAGTAGGGAGATTGCTAGTAAAGCGGCTGGAATAGCGAACCCGGGCACAAGGAGATGAGAAATGAGGTGCGTTTTAGAAACCTTTCCCCATCACACGGTGTACCATCTTCTGGGTTTCTCATGCATGTTTTCGATGTAGGAAGATGCCCTTGAACCTGGAGATTTGTGACCCATGCGATGGGTACCACGCAGTATTACTTTAAAGGGTCTGCGTTTGCTCACCCAACCTCACCAAACCTCTCAGCCCCAAGAGTGTCCACCCTTATGTCTCATCCAGCTGTGGGTCTAGATATGGTCAATCCAGGTTGCATCACAGCCCCTGAACACATTGTGTAAGAATTTCTCTCTCTTTCACTGTCTTTGTTTCATGGGTTTTTCAAAGTAATTTATTTTTATAATGGGGTTTAGCTGCTTTTCACTGCTGTGTTTATGCCGCTTTACACCCACTTGGCACACTAACAGAGAGATATGAATACATAGGTTTTAAGATTATTACTAGTCAGATATATTCTTGTGCGGTGAATAGGGCGTGTTGAGTCCAGTTCTCTGAGCAAGGAGTAGGTCTTGTCTATTACATATTGGGTTTATGGAATGGTATCTGAGCTAATTTGAAACCCTTGTTTTATGTATCACCCCACCTCACCTTTCCCGTTAAGCAGCCATAGTGTGTTTTCTGCATGTGTGACTCTGTTCTGTTTTGTAATTCAGTTCAAGTGTAACGGTTTTTACATTCCCTCTATCAGTGATACCTTATGAGAAGTGTCCTTTTCTGTGTGACTTATTTCACTTAGAATCGTCGTACCTAAATCCACTCATCATGCTACTACTAGCCTTAGGACATTGATTTCATGGCTGAGTGATATTCCATTGTACATAAGGACCACAACTTCTTTATCGATTTTTCTCTTTCCTGGGATATTGAAGGTGGAATGAACTGGAGGTCCTTGTCAACAGAGCAGCCCTAAACTTTGGGGTGCTTGTGTCTTGCTGATTTTTCATTTTCCCAATTTATACCCCCATGAGTGGAAGTGCCCTATGCTCTCTAAGCTGTGTTTTTTAGATGTTTCAGGACACACCGTACTCTTCTCCAGAGTGGCTGTTGGCAATTTACATCCCGCCCATCAGTGTAGCAAGGCTCCCATTTCTCCATGGCCTGTCCTGCATTTCCGGTTTTGACACTTTTTTCAGCATGGCCCTTTTAACCGATGGGAAGCGAGACTTCTTTGTAGCGCTGATTTGCCTTTCCAGGTTGCTTGGTTGGCCAAAAAGGGCGTATGCGTTTTTTCCTGAATATATTCCGGAAAAAACGCATACGCCCTTTTTGGCCAAGGGCATCATTGTCAACGTTTTGCCGCTTTTCATGTGCTTTAAAGGCGATTCGAATCTACCTCCTGAAATCTGTTTCCTGCAATTCTGCCTTGATTTCAAATCCTCTTCTTTGCCTTCCCTCAATATATTTGTGGACGAGAGTTATCATTTATAAGTCTGCAGGTTTGTGAATTGCAGTGCCCTGAACCTCCATTTTACAACTCGATTTTTAGGGAGCTGGCCGCAATAGCGCAGGATGGCTTCAGGCCCTGTTTTGGTTCCGGGTGGCAGGCTGAGCCTGTGGTTAATTCTTCTTCCTGATGGGAAAATAGAGTGACCTGTGCCTGTCCCAACACCAAGAGCTAGTCTCTCATTGGTTCCACGTCTTCCCGTTCATCCTCAGGACAAATTGCAACCTGTACGGAACAGGAGGTTAAAAGTGATGATGCTCCAAGGAGGGAGATTGCTAGTAAAGTGGCTGGAATGGCAAACCCGGGCACAGGCAGATGAGAAATGAGGTGCGTTTTAGAAACCTTTCCCCATCACACGGTGTACCATCTTCTGGGTATCTCATGCATGTTTACGATGTAGGAAGATGCCCTTCAACCTGGAGATTTGGGACCCATGCGATGGGTACCACGCAGTATTACTTTAAAGGGTCTGCGTTTGCTCACCCAACCTCACCAAACCTCTCAGCCGCAACAGTGTCCACCCTTATGTCTCATCCAGCTGTGGGTCTAGATATGGTCAATCCAGGTTGCATCACAGCCCCTGAACGCATTGTGTAAGAATTTCTCTCTCTTTCACTGTCTTTGTTTCATGGGTTTTTCAAAGTAATTTATTTTTATAATGGGGTTTAGCTGCTTTTCACTGCTGTGTTTATGCCGCTTTTTACCCACTTGACACACTAACAGAGAGATATCAATACATAGGTTTTAAGATTATTACTAGTCAGATATATTCTTGTGCGGTGAATAGGGCGTGTTGAGTCCAGTTCTCTGAGCAAGGAGTAGGTCTTGTCTATTACATATTGGGTTTATGGAACGGTATCTGAGCTAATTTGAAACCCTTGTTTTATGTATCACCCCACCTCACCTTTCCCGTTAAGCAGCCATAGTGTGTTTTCTGCATGTGTGACTCTGTTCTGTTTTGTAATTCAGTTCAAGTGTAACGGTTTTTACATTCCCTCTATCAGTGATACCTTATGAGAAGTGTCCTTTTCTGTGTGACTTATTTCACTTAGAATCGTCGTACCTAAATCCACTCATCATGCTGCTACTAGCCTTATGACATTGATTTCACGGCTGAGTGATATTCCATTGTACATAAGGACCACAACTTCTTTATCCATTTTTCTCTTTCCTGGGATATTGAAGGTGGAATGAAGTGGAGGTCCTTGTCAACAGAGCAGCCCTAAACTTTGGGGTGCTTGTGTCTTGCTGATTTTTCATTTTCCCAATTTATAACCCCTGAGTGGAAGTGCCCCATGCTCTCTAAGCTTTGTTTTTTAGATGTTTCCGGACTCACCGTACGCTTCTCCAGAGTGGCTGTTGGCAATTTACATCCCGCCCATCAGTGTAGGAAGGCTCCCATTTCTCCATGGCCTGTCCTGCATTTCTGGTTTTGACACTTTTTTCAGCATGGCCTTTTTTACCGATGGGAAGCGAGACATCTTTGTAGCGCTGATTTGCCTTTCCAGGTTGCTTGGTTGGCCAAAAAGGGCGTATGCGTTTTTTCCTGAATATATTCAGGAAAAAACGCATACGCCCTTTTTGGCCAAGGGCATCATTGTCAACGTTTTGCCGCTTTTCATGTGCTTTAAAGGCGATTCGAATCTACCTCCTGAAATCTGTTTCCTGCAATTCTGCCTTGATTTCAAATCCTCTTCTTTGCCTTCCCTCAATATATTTGTGGACGAGAGTTATCATTTATAAGTCTGCAGGTTTGTGAATTGCAGTGCCCTGAACCTCCATTTTACAACTCGATTTTTAGGGAGCTGGCCGCAATAGCGCAGGATGGCTTCAGGCCCTGTTTTGGTTCCGGGTGGCAGGCTGAGCCTGTGGTTAATTCTTCTTCCTGATGGGAAAATAGAGTGACCTGTGCCTGTCCCAACACCAAGAGCTAGTCTCTCATTGGTTCCACGTCTTCCCGTTCATCCTCAGGACAAATTGCAACCTGTACGGAACAGGAGGTTAAAGGTGCTGATGCTCCAAGGAGGGAGATTGCTAGTAAAGCGGCTGGAATAGCGAACCCGGGCACAAGGAGATGAGAAATGAGGTGCGTTTTAGAAACCTTTCCCCATCACACGGTGTACCATCTTCTGGGTTTCTCATGCATGTTTTCGATGGAGGAAGATGCCCTTGAACCTGGAGATTTGTGACCCATGCGATGGGTACCATGCAGTATTACTTTAAAGGGTCTGCGTTTGCTCACCCAACCTCACCAAACCTCTCAGCCCCAAGAGTGTCCACCCTTATGTCTCATCCAGCTGTGGGTCTAGATATGGTCAATCCAGGTTGCATCACAGCCCCTGAACGCATTGTGTAAGAATTTCTCTCTCTTTCACTGTCTTTGTTTCATGGGTTTTTCAAAGTAATTTATTTTTATAATGGGGTTTAGCTGCTTTTCACTGCTGTGTTTATGCCGCTTTACACCCACTTGACACACTAACAGAGAGATATGAATACATAGGTTTTAAGATTATTACTAGTCAGATATATTCTTGTGCGGTGAATAGGGCGTGTTGAGTCCAGTTCTCTGAGCAAGGAGTAGGTCTTGTCTATTACATATTGGGTTTATGGAACGGTATCTGAGCTAATTTGAAACCCTTGTTTTATGTATCACCCCACCTCACCTTTCCCGTTAAGCAGCCATAGTGTGTTTTCTGCATGTGTGACTCTGTTCTGTTTTGTAATTCAGTTCATGTGGAACGGTTTTTACATTCCCTCTGTAAGTGATACCTTATGAGAAGTGTCCTTTTCTTTGTGACTTATTTCACTTAGAATCCTCATACCTAAATCCACTCATCATGCTGCTACTAGCCTTAGGACATTGATTTCATGGCTGAGTGATATTCCATTGTACATAAGGACCACAACTTCTTTATCCATTTTTCTCTTTCCTGGGATATTGAAGGTGGAATGAAGTGGAGGTCCTTGTCAACAGAGCAGCCCTAAACTTTGGGGTGCTTGTGTCTTGCTGATTTTTAATTTTCCCAATTTATACCCCCATGAGTGGAAGTGCCCTATGCTCTCTAAGCTTTGCTTTTTAGACGTTTCAGGACTCACCGTACACTTCTCCAGAGTGGCTGTTGACAATTTACATCCCGCCCATCAGTGTAGCAAGGCTCCCATTTCTCCATGGCCTGTCCTGCATTTCTGGTTTTGACACTCTTTTCAGCATGGCCCTTTTGACCGATGGGAAGCGAGACATCTTTGTAGTGCTGATTTGCCTTTCCAGGTTGCTTGGTTGGCCAAAAAGTGCGTATGCGTTTTTTCCTGAATATATTTAGGAAAAAACGCATACGCCCTTTTTGGCCAAGGGCATCATTGTCAACGTTTTGCTGCTTTTCATGTGCTTTAAAGGCAATTCGAATCTACCTCCTGAAATCTGTTTCCTGCAATTCTGCCTTGATTTCAAATCCTCTTCTTTGCCTTCCCTCAATATATTTGTGGATGAGAGTTATCATTTATAAGTCTGCAGGTTTGTGAATTGCAGTGCCCTGAACCTCCATTTTACAACTCGCTTTTTAGGGAGCTGGCCGCAAAAGCGCAGGATGTCTTCAGGCCCTGTTCTGGTTCCGGGTGGCAGGCTGAGCCTGTGGTTAATTCTTCTTCCTGATGGGAAAATAGAGTGACCTGTGCCTGTCCCAACACCAAGAGCTAGTCTTTCATTGGTTCCACGTCTTCCCGTTCATCCTCAGTACAAATTGCAACCTGTACGGAACAGGAGGTTAAAGGTGCTGATGCTCCAAGGAGGGAGATTGCTAGTAAAGTGGCTGGAATGGCGAACCCGGGCACAAGCAGATAAGAAATGAGGTGCGTTTTAGAAACCTTTCCCCATCACACGGTGTACCGTCTTCTGGGTATCTCATGCATGTTTTCGATGTAGGAAGATGCCCTTGAACCTGGAGATTTGGGACCCATGCGATGGGTACCACGCAGTATTATTTAAAGGGTCTACGTTTGCTCACCCAACCTCACCAAACCTCTCAGCCGCAACAGTGTCCACCCTTATGTCTCATCCAGCTGTGGGTCTAGATATGGTCAATCCAGGTTGCATCACAGCCCCTGAACGCATTGTGTAAGAATTTCTCTCTCTTTCACTGTCTTTGTTTCATGGGTTTTTCAAAGTAATTTATTTTTATAATGGGGTTTAGCTGCTTTTCACTGCTGTGTTTATGCCGCTTTTTACCCACTTGACACACTAACAGAGAGATATCAATACATAGGTTTTAAGATTATTACTAGTCAGATATATTCTTGTGCGGTGAATAGGGCGTGTTGAGTCCAGTTCTCTGAGCAAGGAGTAGGTCTTGTCTATTACATATTGGGTTTATGGAACGGTATCTGAGCTAATTTGAAACCCTTGTTTTATGTATCACCCCACCTCACCTTTCCCGTTAAGCAGCCATAGTGTGTTTTCTGCATGTGTGACTCTGTTCTGTTTTGTAATTCAGTTCAAGTGTAACGGTTTTTACATTCCCTCTATCAGTGATACCTTTTGAGAAGTGTCCTTTTCTGTGTGACTTATTTCACTTAGAGTCGTCATACCTAAATCCACTCATCATGCTGCTACTAGCCTTATGACATTGATTTCACGGCTGAGTGATATTCCATTGTACATAAGGACCACAACTTCTTTATCCATTTTTCTCTTTCCTGGGATATTGAAGGTGGAATGAAGTGGAGGTCCTTGTCAACAGAGCAGCCCTAAACTTTGGGGTGCTTGTGTCTTGCTGATTTTTAATTTTCCCAATTTATAACCCCATGAGTGGAAGTGCCCTATGCTCTCTAAGCTTTGTTTTTTAGATGTTTCAGGACTCACCGTACGCTTCTCCAGAGTGGCTGTTGGCAATTTACATCCCGCCCATCAGTGTAGCAAGGCTCCCATTTCTCCATGGCCTGTCCTGCATTTCCGGTTTTGACACTTTTTTCAGCATGGCCCTTTTAACCGATGGGAAGCGAGACTTCTTTGTAGCGCTGATTTGCCTTTCCAGGTTGCTTGGTTGGCCAAAAAGGGCGTATGCGTTTTTTCCTGAATATATTCAGGAAAAAACGCATACGCCCTTTTTGGCCAAGGGCATCATTGTCAACGTTTTGCCGCTTTTCATGTGCTTTAAAGGCGATTCGAATCTACCTCCTGAAATCTGTTTCCTGCAATTCTGCCTTGATTTCAAATCCTCTTCTTTGCCTTCCCTCAATATATTTGTGGACGAGAGTTATCATTTATAAGTCTGCAGGTTTGTGAATTGCAGTGCCCTGAACCTCCATTTTACAACTCGATTTTTAGGGAGCTGGCCGCAATAGCGCAGGATGGCTTCAGGCCCTGTTTTGGTTCCGGGTGGCAGGCTGAGCCTGTGGTTAATTCTTCTTCCTGATGGGAAAATAGAGTGACCTGTGCCTGTCCCAACACCAAGAGCTAGTCTCTCATTGGTTCCACGTCTTCCCGTTCATCCTCAGGACAAATTGCAACCTGTACGGAACAGGAGGTTAAAGGTGCTGATGCTCCAAGGAGGGAGATTGCTAGTAAAGCGGCTGGAATAGCGAACCCGGGCACAAGGAGATGAGAAATGAGGTGCGTTTTAGAAACCTTTCCCCATCACACGGTGTACCATCTTCTGGGTTTCTCATGCATGTTTTCGATGTAGGAAGATGCCCTTGAACCTGGAGATTTGTGACCCATGCGATGGGTACCATGCAGTATTACTTTAAAGGGTCTGCGTTTGCTCACCCAACCTCACCAAACCTCTCAGCCCCAAGAGTGTCCACCCTTATGTCTCATCCAGCTGTGGGTCTAGATATGGTCAATCCAGGTTGCATCACAGCCCCTGAACGCATTGTGTAAGAATTTCTCTCTCTTTCACTGTCTTTGTTTCATGGGTTTTTCAAAGTAATTTATTTTTATAATGGGGTTTAGCTGCTTTTCACTGCTGTGTTTATGCCGCTTTACACCCACTTGACACACTAACAGAGAGATATGAATACATAGGTTTTAAGATTATTACTAGTCAGATATATTCTTGTGCGGTGAATAGGGCGTGTTGAGTCCAGTTCTCTGAGCAAGGAGTAGGTCTTGTCTATTACATATTGGGTTTATGGAACGGTATCTGAGCTAATTTGAAACCCTTGTTTTATGTATCACCCCACCTCACCTTTCCCGTTAAGCAGCCATAGTGTGTTTTCTGCATGTGTGACTCTGTTCTGTTTTGTAATTCAGTTCAAGTGTAACGGTTTTTACATTCCCTCTATCAGTGATACCTTATGAGAAGTGTCCTTTTCTGTGTGACTTATTTCACTTAGAATCGTCGTACCTAAATCCACTCATCATGCTGCTACTAGCCTTATGAAATTGATTTCATGGCTGAGTGATATTCCATTGTACATAAGGACCACAACTTCTTTATCCATTTTTCTCTTTCCTGGGATATTGAAGGTGGAATGAAGTGGAGGTCCTTGTCAACAGAGCAGCCCTAAACTTTGGGGTGCTTGTGTCTTGCTGATTTTTAATTTTCCCAATTTATACCCCCATGAGTGGAAGTGCCCTATGCTCTCTAAGCTTTGCTTTTTAGACGTTTCAGGACTCACCGTACACTTCTCCAGAGTGGCTGTTGACAATTTACATCCCGCCCATCAGTGTAGCAAGGCTCCCATTTCTCCATGGCCTGTCCTGCATTTCTGGTTTTGACACTCTTTTCAGCATGGCCCTTTTGACCGATGGGAAGCGAGACATCTTTGTAGTGCTGATTTGCCTTTCCAGGTTGCTTGGTTGGCCAAAAAGTGCGTATGCGTTTTTTCCTGAATATATTTAGGAAAAAACGCATACGCCCTTTTTGGCCAAGGGCATCATTGTCAACGTTTTGCTGCTTTTCATGTGCTTTAAAGGCAATTCGAATCTACCTCCTGAAATCTGTTTCCTGCAATTCTGCCTTGATTTCAAATCCTCTTCTTTGCCTTCCCTCAATATATTTGTGGATGAGAGTTATCATTTATAAGTCTGCAGGTTTGTGAATTGCAGTGCCCTGAACCTCCATTTTACAACTCGCTTTTTAGGGAGCTGGCCGCAAAAGCGCAGGATGTCTTCAGGCCCTGTTCTGGTTCCGGGGGGCAGGCTGAGCCTGTGGTTAATTCTTCTTCCTGATGGGAAAATAGAGTGACCTGTGCCTGTCCCAACACCAAGAGCTAGTCTTTCATTGGTTCCACGTCTTCCCGTTCATCCTCAGTACAAATTGCAACCTGTACGGAACAGGAGGTTAAAGGTGCTGATGCTCCAAGGAGGGAGATTGCTAGTAAAGTGGCTGGAATGGCGAACCCGGGCACAAGCAGATAAGAAATGAGGTGCGTTTTAGAAACCTTTCCCCATCACACGGTGTACCGTCTTCTGGGTATCTCATGCATGTTTTCGATGTAGGAAGATGCCCTTGAACCTGGAGATTTGGGACCCATGCGATGGGTACCACGCAGTATTATTTAAAGGGTCTAGGTTTGCTCACCCAACCTCACCAAACCTCTCAGCCGCAACAGTGTCCACCCTTATGTCTCATCCAGCTGTGGGTCTAGATATGGTCAATCCAGGTTGCATCACAGCCCCTGAACGCATTGTGTAAGAATTTCTCTCTCTTTCACTGTCTTTGTTTCATGGGTGTTTCAAAGTAATTTATTTTTATAATGGGGTTTAGCTGCTTTTCACTGCTGTGTTTATGCCGCTTTTTACCCACTTGACCCACTAACAGAGAGATATCAATACATAGGTTTTAAGATTATTACTAGTCAGATATATTCTTGTGCGGTGAATAGGGCGTGTTGAGTCCAGTTCTCTGAGCAAGGAGTAGGTCTTGTCTATTACATATTGGGTTTATGGAACGGTATCTGAGCTAATTTGAAACCCTTGTTTTATGTATCACCCCACCTCACCTTTCCCGTTAAGCAGCCATAGTGTGTTTTCTGCATGTGTGACTCTGTTCTGTTTTGTAATTCAGTTCAAGTGTAACGGTTTTTACATTCCCTCTATCAGTGATACTTTATGAGAAGTGTCCTTTTCTGTGTGACTTATTTCACTTAGAATCGTCGTACCTAAATCCACTCGTCATGCTGCTACTAGCCTTATGACATTGATTTCATGGCTGAGTGATATTCCAGTGTACATAAGGACCACAACTTCTTTATCCATTTTTCTCTTTCCTGGGATATTGAAGGTGGAATGAAGTGGAGGTCCTTGTCAACAGAGCAGTCCTAAACTTTGGGGTGCTTGTGTCTTGCTGATTTTTAATTTTCCCAATTTATACCCCCATGAGTGGAAGTGCCCTATGCTCTCTAAGCTGTGTTTTTTAGATGTTTCAGGACACACCGTACTCTCCTCCAGAGTGGCTGTTGGCAATTTACATCCCGCCCATCAGTGTACCAAGGCTCCCATTTCTCCATGGCCTGTCCTGCATTTCTGGTTTTGACACTTTTTTCAGCATGGCCTTTTTAACCGATGGGAAGCGAGACTTCTTTGTAGCGCTGATTTGCCTTTCCAGGTTGCTTGGTTGGCCAAAAAGGGCGTATGCGTTTTTTCCTGAATATATTCAGGAAAAAACGCATACGCCCTTTTTGGCCAAGGGCATCATTGTCAACGTTTTGCCGCTTTTCATGTGCTTTAAAGGCGATTCGAATCTACCTCCTGAAATCTGTTTCCTGCAATTCTGCCTTGATTTCAAATCCTCTTCTTTGCCTTCCCTCAATATATTTGTGGACGAGAGTTATCATTTATAACTCTGCAGGTTTGTGAATTGCAGTGCCCTGAACCTCCATTTACAACTCGCTTTTTAGGGAGCTGGCCGCAAAAGCGCAGGATGGCTTCAGGCCCTGTTCTGGTTCCGGTGGGCAGGCTGAGCCTGTGGTTAATTCTTCTTCCTGATGGGAAAATAGAGTGACCTGTGCCTGTCCCAACACCAAGAGCTAGTCTCTCATTGGTTCCACGTCTTCCCGTTCATCCTCAGGACAAATTGCAACCTGTACGGAACAGGAGGTTAAAGGTGCTGATGCTCCAAGTAGGGAGATTGCTAGTAAAGTGGCTGGAATAGCGAACCCGGGCACAAGGAGATGAGAAATGAGGTGCGTTTTAGAAACGTTTCCACATCACACGGTGTACCATCTTCTGGGTTTCTCATGCATGTTTTCGATGTAGGAAGATGCCCTTGAACCTGGAGATTTGGGACCCATGCGATGGGTACCACGCAGTATTACTTTAAAGGGTCTGCGTTTGCTCACCCAACCTCACCAAACCTCTCAGCCGCAACAGTGTCCACCCTTATGTCTCATCCAGCTGTGGGTCTAGATATGGTCAATCCAGGTTGCATCACAGCCCCTGAACGCATTGTGTAAGAATTTCTCTCTCTTTCACTGTCTTTGTTTCATGGGTTTTTCAAAGTAATTTATTTTTATAATGGGGTTTAGCTGCTTTTCACTGCTGTGTTTATGCCGCTTTTTACCCACTTGACACACTAACAGAGAGACATCAATACATAGGTTTTAAGATTATTACTAGTCAGATATATTCTTGTGCGGTGAATAGGGCGTGTTGAGTCCAGTTCTCTGAGCAAGGAGTAGGTCTTGTCTATTACATATTGGGTTTATGGAACGGTATCTGAGCTAATTTGAAACCCTTGTTTTATGTATCACCCCACCTCACCTTTCCCGTTAAGCAGCCATAGTGTGTTTTCTGCATGTGTGACTCTGTTCTGTTTTGTAATTCAGTTCAAGTGTAACGGTTTTTACATTCCCTCTATCAGTGATACCTTTTGAGAAGTGTCCTTTTCTGTGTGACTTATTTCACTTAGAGTCGTCATACCTAAATCCACTCATCATGCTGCTACTAGCCTTATGACATTGATTTCACGGCTGAGTGATATTCCATTGTACATAAGGACCACAACTTCTTTATCCATTTTTCTCTTTCCTGGGATATTGAAGGTGGAATGAAGTGGAGGTCCTTGTCAACAGAGCAGCCCTAAACTTTGGGGTGCTTGTGTCTTGCTGATTTTTCATTTTCCCAATTTATACCCCCATGAGTGGAAGTGCCCTATGCTCTCTAAGCTGTGTTTTTTAGATGTTTCAGGACACACCGTACTCTTCTCCAGAGTGGCTGTTGGCAATTTACATCCCGCCCATCAGTGTAGCAAGGCTCCCATTTCTCCATGGCCTGTCCTGCATTTCTGGTTTTGACACTTTTTTCAGCATGGCCCTTTTAACCGATGGGAAGCGAGACTTCTTTGTAGCGCTGATTTGCCTTTCCAGGTTGCTTGGTTGGCCAAAAAGGGCGTATGCGTTTTTTCCTGAATATATTCAGGAAAAAACGCATACGCCCTTTTTGGCCAAGGGCATCATTGTCAACGTTTTGCCGCTTTTCATGTGCTTTAAAGGCGATTCGAATCTACCTCCTGAAATCTGTTTCCTGCAATTCTGCCTTGATTTCAAATCCTCTTCTTTGCCTTCCCTCAATATATTTGTGGACGAGAGTTATCATTTATAACTCTGCAGGTTTGTGAATTGCAGTGCCCTGAACCTCCATTTTACAACTCGCGTTTTTGGGAGATGGCCGCAAAAGCGCAGGATGGCTTCAGGCCCTGTTCTTGATCCGGGGGGCAGGCTGAGCCTGTGGTTAATTCTTCTTCCTGATGGGAAAATAGAGTGACCTGTGCCTGTCCCAACACCAAGAGCTAGTCTCTCATTGGTTCCACGTCTTCCCGTTCATCCTCAGGACAAATTGCAACCTGTACGGAACAGGAGGTTAAAGGTGCTGATGCTCCAAGTAGGGAGATTGCTAGTAAAGCGGCTGGAATAGCGAACCCGGGCACAAGGAGATGAGAAATGAGGTGCGTTTTAGAAACCTTTCCCCATCACACGGTGTACCATCTTCTGGGTTTCTCATGCATGTTTTCGATGTAGGAAGATGCCCTTGAACCTGGAGATTTGTGACCCATGCGATGGGTACCATGCAGTATTACTTTAAAGGGTCTGCGTTTGCTCACCCAACCTCACCAAACCTCTCAGCCCCAAGAGTGTCCACCCTTATGTCTCATCCAGCTGTGGGTCTAGATATGGTCAATCCAGGTTGCATCACAGCCCCTGAACACATTGTGTAAGAATTTCTCTCTCTTTCACTGTCTTTGTTTCATGGGTTTTTCAAAGTAATTTATTTTTATAATGGGGTTTAGCTGCTTTTCACTGCTGTGTTTATGCCGCTTTACACCCACTTGGCACACTAACAGAGAGATATGAATACATAGGTTTTAAGATTATTACTAGTCAGATATATTCTTGTGCGGTGAATAGGGCGTGTTGAGTCCAGTTCTCTGAGCAAGGAGTAGGTCTTGTCTATTACATATTGGGTTTATGGAATGGTATCTGAGCTAATTTGAAACCCTTGTTTTATGTATCACCCCACCTCACCTTTCCCGTTAAGCAGCCATAGTGTATTTTCTGCATGTGTGACTCTGTTCTGTTTTGTAATTCAGTTCAAGTGTAACGGTTTTTACATTCCCTCTATCAGTGATACCTTATGAGAAGTGTCCTTTTCTGTGTGACTTATTTCACTTAGAATCGTCGTACCTAAATCCACTCATCATGCTACTACTAGCCTTAGGACATTGATTTCATGGCTGAGTGATATTCCATTGTACATAAGGACCACAACTTCTTTATCGATTTTTCTCTTTCCTGGGATATTGAAGGTGGAATGAAGTGGAGGTCCTTGTCAACAGAGCAGCCCTAAACTTTGGGGTGCTTGTGTCTTGCTGATTTTTCATTTTCCCAATTTATACCCCCATGAGTGGAAGTGCCCTATGCTCTCTAAGCTGTGTTTTTTAGATGTTTCAGGACACACCGTACTCTTCTCCAGAGTGGCTGTTGGCAATTTACATCCCGCCCATCAGTGTAGCAAGGCTCCCATTTCTCCATGGCCTGTCCTGCATTTCCGGTTTTGACACTTTTTTCAGCATGGCCCTTTTAACCGATGGGAAGCGAGACTTCTTTGTAGCGCTGATTTGCCTTTCCAGGTTGCTTGGTTGGCCAAAAAGGGCGTATGCGTTTTTTCCTGAATATATTCCGGAAAAAACGCATACGCCCTTTTTGGCCAAGGGCATCATTGTCAACGTTTTGCCGCTTTTCATGTGCTTTAAAGGCGATTCGAATCTACCTCCTGAAATCTGTTTCCTGCAATTCTGCCTTGATTTCAAATCCTCTTCTTTGCCTTCCCTCAATATATTTGTGGACGAGAGTTATCATTTATAAGTCTGCAGGTTTGTGAATTGCAGTGCCCTGAACCTCCATTTTACAACTCGATTTTTAGGGAGCTGGCCGCAATAGCGCAGGATGGCTTCAGGCCCTGTTTTGGTTCCGGGTGGCAGGCTGAGCCTGTGGTTAATTCTTCTTCCTGATGGGAAAATAGAGTGACCTGTGCCTGTCCCAACACCAAGAGCTAGTCTCTCATTGGTTCCACGTCTTCCCGTTCATCCTCAGGACAAATTGCAACCTGTACGGAACAGGAGGTTAAAAGTGATGATGCTCCAAGGAGGGAGATTGCTAGTAAAGTGGCTGGAATGGCAAACCCGGGCACAGGCAGATGAGAAATGAGGTGCGTTTTAGAAACCTTTCCCCATCACACGGTGTACCATCTTCTGGGTATCTCATGCATGTTTACGATGTAGGAAGATGCCCTTCAACCTGGAGATTTGGGACCCATGCGATGGGTACCACGCAGTATTACTTTAAAGGGTCTGCGTTTGCTCACCCAACCTCACCAAACCTCTCAGCCGCAACAGTGTCCACCCTTATGTCTCATCCAGCTGTGGGTCTAGATATGGTCAATCCAGGTTGCATCACAGCCCCTGAACGCATTGTGTAAGAATTTCTCTCTCTTTCACTGTCTTTGTTTCATGGGTTTTTCAAAGTAATTTATTTTTATAATGGGGTTTAGCTGCTTTTCACTGCTGTGTTTATGCCGCTTTTTACCCACTTGACACACTAACAGAGAGATATCAATACATAGGTTTTAAGATTATTACTAGTCAGATATATTCTTGTGCGGTGAATAGGGCGTGTTGAGTCCAGTTCTTTGAGCAAGGAGTAGGTCTTGTCTATTACATATTGGGTTTATGGAACGGTATCTGAGCTAATTTGAAACCCTTGTTTTATGTATCACCCCACCTCACCTTTCCCGTTAAGCAGCCATAGTGTGTTTTCTGCATGTGTGACTCTGTTCTGTTTTGTAATTCAGTTCAAGTGTAACGGTTTTTACATTCCCTCTATCAGTGATACCTTATGAGAAGTGTCCTTTTCTGTGTGACTTATTTCACTTAGAATCGTCGTACCTAAATCCACTCATCATGCTGCTACTAGCCTTATGACATTGATTTCATGGCTGAGTGATATTCCATTGTACATAAGGACCACAACTTCTTTATCGATTTTTCTCTTTCCTGGGATATTGAAGGTGGAATGAAGTGGAGGTCCTTGTCAACAGAGCAGCCCTAAACTTTGGGGTGCTTGTGTCTTGCTGATTTTTCATTTTCCCAATTTATAACCCCTGAGTGGAAGTGCCCCATGCTCTCTAAGCTTTGTTTTTTAGATGTTTCCGGACTCACCGTACGCTTCTCCAGAGTGGCTGTTGTCAATTTACATCCCGCCCATCAGTGTAGGAAGGCTCCCATTTCTCCATGGCCTGTCCTGCATTTCTGGTTTTGACACTTTTTTCAGCATGGCCTTTTTTACCGATGGGAAGCGAGACATCTTTGTAGCGCTGATTTGCCTTTCCAGGTTGCTTGGTTGGCCAAAAAGGGCGTATGCGTTTTTTCCTGAATATATTCAGGAAAAAACGCATACGCCCTTTTTGGCCAAGGGCATCATTGTCAACGTTTTGCCGCTTTTCATGTGCTTTAAAGGCGATTCGAATCTACCTCCTGAAATCTGTTTCCTGCAATTCTGCCTTGATTTCAAATCCTCTTCTTTGCCTTCCCTCAATATATTTGTGGACGAGAGTTATCATTTATAAGTCTGCAGGTTTGTGAATTGCAGTGCCCTGAACCTCCATTTTACAACTCGATTTTTAGGGAGCTGGCCGCAATAGCGCAGGATGGCTTCAGGCCCTGTTTTGGTTCCGGGTGGCAGGCTGAGCCTGTGGTTAATTCTTCTTCCTGATGGGAAAATAGAGTGACCTGTGCCTGTCCCAACACCAAGAGCTAGTCTCTCATTGGTTCCACGTCTTCCCGTTCATCCTCAGGACAAATTGCAACCTGTACGGAACAGGAGGTTAAAGGTGCTGATGCTCCAAGGAGGGAGATTGCTAGTAAAGCGGCTGGAATAGCGAACCCGGGCACAAGGAGATGAGAAATGAGGTGCGTTTTAGAAACCTTTCCCCATCACACGGTGTACCATCTTCTGGGTTTCTCATGCATGTTTTCGATGTAGGAAGATGCCCTTGAACCTGGAGATTTGTGACCCATGCGATGGGTACCATGCAGTATTACTTTAAAGGGTCTGCGTTTGCTCACCCAACCTCACCAAACCTCTCAGCCCCAAGAGTGTCCACCCTTATGTCTCATCCAGCTGTGGGTCTAGATATGGTCAATCCAGGTTGCATCACAGCCCCTGAACGCATTGTGTAAGAATTTCTCTCTCTTTCACTGTCTTTGTTTCATGGGTTTTTCAAAGTAATTTATTTTTATAATGGGGTTTAGCTGCTTTTCACTGCTGTGTTTATGCCGCTTTACACCCACTTGACACACTAACAGAGAGATATGAATACATAGGTTTTAAGATTATTACTAGTCAGATATATTCTTGTGCGGTGAATAGGGCGTGTTGAGTCCAGTTCTCTGAGCAAGGAGTAGGTCTTGTCTATTACATATTGGGTTTATGGAACGGTATCTGAGCTAATTTGAAACCCTTGTTTTATGTATCACCCCACCTCACCTTTCCCGTTAAGCAGCCATAGTGTGTTTTCTGCATGTGTGACTCTGTTCTGTTTTGTAATTCAGTTCAAGTGTAACGGTTTTTACATTCCCTCTATCAGTGATACCTTATGAGAAGTGTCCTTTTCTGTGTGACTTATTTCACTTAGAATCGTCGTACCTAAATCCACTCATCATGCTGCTACTAGCCTTATGAAATTGATTTCATGGCTGAGTGATATTCCATTGTACATAAGGACCACAACTTCTTTATCCATTTTTCTCTTTCCTGGGATATTGAAGGTGGAATGAAGTGGAGGTCCTTGTCAACAGAGCAGCCCTAAACTTTGGGGTGCTTGTGTCTTGCTGATTTTTAATTTTCCCAATTTATACCCCCATGAGTGGAAGTGCCCTATGCTCTCTAAGCTTTGCTTTTTAGACGTTTCAGGACTCACCGTACACTTCTCCAGAGTGGCTGTTGACAATTTACATCCCGCCCATCAGTGTAGCAAGGCTCCCATTTCTCCATGGCCTGTCCTGCATTTCTGGTTTTGACACTCTTTTCAGCATGGCCCTTTTGACCGATGGGAAGCGAGACATCTTTGTAGTGCTGATTTGCCTTTCCAGGTTGCTTGGTTGGCCAAAAAGTGCGTATGCGTTTTTTCCTGAATATATTTAGGAAAAAACGCATACGCCCTTTTTGGCCAAGGGCATCATTGTCAACGTTTTGCTGCTTTTCATGTGCTTTAAAGGCAATTCGAATCTACCTCCTGAAATCTGTTTCCTGCAATTCTGCCTTGATTTCAAATCCTCTTCTTTGCCTTCCCTCAATATATTTGTGGATGAGAGTTATCATTTATAAGTCTGCAGGTTTGTGAATTGCAGTGCCCTGAACCTCCATTTTACAACTCGCTTTTTAGGGAGCTGGCCGCAAAAGCGCAGGATGTCTTCAGGCCCTGTTCTGGTTCCGGGGGGCAGGCTGAGCCTGTGGTTAATTCTTCTTCCTGATGGGAAAATAGAGTGACCTGTGCCTGTCCCAACACCAAGAGCTAGTCTTTCATTGGTTCCACGTCTTCCCGTTCATCCTCAGTACAAATTGCAACCTGTACGGAACAGGAGGTTAAAGGTGCTGATGCTCCAAGGAGGGAGATTGCTAGTAAAGTGGCTGGAATGGCGAACCCGGGCACAAGCAGATAAGAAATGAGGTGCGTTTTAGAAACCTTTCCCCATCACACGGTGTACCGTCTTCTGGGTATCTCATGCATGTTTTCGATGTAGGAAGATGCCCTTGAACCTGGAGATTTGGGACCCATGCGATGGGTACCACGCAGTATTATTTAAAGGGTCTACGTTTGCTCACCCAACCTCACCAAACCTCTCAGCCGCAACAGTGTCCACCCTTATGTCTCATCCAGCTGTGGGTCTAGATATGGTCAATCCAGGTTGCATCACAGCCCCTGAACGCATTGTGTAAGAATTTCTCTCTCTTTCACTGTCTTTGTTTCATGGGTTTTTCAAAGTAATTTATTTTTATAATGGGGTTTAGCTGCTTTTCACTGCTGTGTTTATGCCGCTTTTTACCCACTTGACCCACTAACAGAGAGATATCAATACATAGGTTTTAAGATTATTACTAGTCAGATATATTCTTGTGCGGTGAATAGGGCGTGTTGAGTCCAGTTCTCTGAGCAAGGAGTAGGTCTTGTCTATTACATATTGGGTTTATGGAACGGTATCTGAGCTAATTTGAAACCCTTGTTTTATGTATCACCCCACCTCACCTTTCCCGTTAAGCAGCCATAGTGTGTTTTCTGCATGTGTGACTCTGTTCTGTTTTGTAATTCAGTTCAAGTGTAACGGTTTTTACATTCCCTCTATCAGTGATACTTTATGAGAAGTGTCCTTTTCTGTGTGACTTATTTCACTTAGAATCGTCGTACCTAAATCCACTCGTCATGCTGCTACTAGCCTTATGACATTGATTTCATGGCTGAGTGATATTCCAGTGTACATAAGGACCACAACTTCTTTATCCATTTTTCTCTTTCCTGGGATATTGAAGGTGGAATGAAGTGGAGGTCCTTGTCAACAGAGCAGTCCTAAACTTTGGGGTGCTTGTGTCTTGCTGATTTTTAATTTTCCCAATTTATACCCCCATGAGTGGAAGTGCCCTATGCTCTCTAAGCTGTGTTTTTTAGATGTTTCAGGACACACCGTACTCTCCTCCAGAGTGGCTGTTGGCAATTTACATCCCGCCCATCAGTGTACCAAGGCTCCCATTTCTCCATGGCCTGTCCTGCATTTCTGGTTTTGACACTTTTTTCAGCATGGCCCTTTTAACCGATGGGAAGCGAGACTTCTTTGTAGCGCTGATTTGCCTTTCCAGGTTGCTTGGTTGGCCAAAAAGGGCGTATGCGTTTTTTCCTGAATATATTCAGGAAAAAACGCATACGCCCTTTTTGGCCAAGGGCATCATTGTCAACGTTTTGCCGCTTTTCATGTGCTTTAAAGGCGATTCGAATCTACCTCCTGAAATCTGTTTCCTGCAATTCTGCCTTGATTTCAAATCCTCTTCTTTGCCTTCCCTCAATATATTTGTGGACGAGAGTTATCATTTATAACTCTGCAGGTTTGTGAATTGCAGTGCCCTGAACCTCCATTTACAACTCGCTTTTTAGGGAGCTGGCCACAAAAGTGCAGGATGGCTTCAGGCCCTGTTCTGGTTCCGGTGGGCAGGCTGAGCCTGTGGTTAATTCTTCTTCCTGATGGGAAAATAGAGTGACCTGTGCCTGTCCCAACACCAAGAGCTAGTCTCTCATTGGTTCCACGTCTTCCCGTTCATCCTCAGGACAAATTGCAACCTGTACGGAACAGGAGGTTAAAGGTGCTGATGCTCCAAGTAGGGAGATTGCTAGTAAAGTGGCTGGAATAGCGAACCCGGGCACAAGGAGATGAGAAATGAGGTGCGTTTTAGAAACGTTTCCACATCACACGGTGTACCATCTTCTGGGTTTCTCATGCATGTTTTCGATGTAGGAAGATGCCCTCGAACCTGGAGATTTGGGACCCATGCGATGGGTACCACGCAGTATTACTTTAAAGGGTCTGCGTTTGCTCACCCAACCTCACCAAACCTCTCAGCCGCAACAGTGTCCACCCTTATGTCTCATCCAGCTGTGGGTCTAGATATGGTCAATCCAGGTTGCATCACAGCCCCTGAACGCATTGTGTTAGAATTTCTCTCTCTTTCACTGTCTTTGTTTCATGGGTTTTTCAAAGTAATTTATTTTTATAATGGGGTTTAGCTGCTTTTCACTGCTGTGTTTATGCCGCTTTTTACCCACTTGACACACTAACAGAGAGATATCAATACATAGGTTTTAAGATTATTACTAGTCAGATATATTCTTGTGCGGTGAATAGGGCGTGTTGAGTCCAGTTCTCTGAGCAAGGAGTAGGTCTTGTCTATTACATATTGGGTTTATGGAACGGTATCTGAGCTAATTTGAAACCCTTGTTTTATGTATCACCCCACCTCACCTTTCCCGTTAAGCAGCCATAGTGTGTTTTCTGCATGTGTGACTCTGTTCTGTTTTGTAATTCAGTTCAAGTGTAACGGTTTTTACATTCCCTCTATCAGTGATACCTTTTGAGAAGTGTCCTTTTCTGTGTGACTTATTTCACTTAGAGTCGTCATACCTAAATCCACTCATCATGCTGCTACTAGCCTTATGACATTGATTTCACGGCTGAGTGATATTCCATTGTACATAAGGACCACAACTTCTTTATCCATTTTTCTCTTTCCTGGGATATTGAAGGTGGAATGAAGTGGAGGTCCTTGTCAACAGAGCAGCCCTAAACTTTGGGGTGCTTGTGTCTTGCTGATTTTTCATTTTCCCAATTTATACCCCCATGAGTGGAAGTGCCCTATGCTCTCTAAGCTGTGTTTTTTAGATGTTTCAGGACACACCGTACTCTTCTCCAGAGTGGCTGTTGGCAATTTACATCCCGCCCATCAGTGTAGCAAGGCTCCCATTTCTCCATGGCCTGTCCTGCATTTCTGGTTTTGACACTTTTTTCAGCATGGCCCTTTTAACCGATGGGAAGCGAGACTTCTTTGTAGCGCTGATTTGCCTTTCCAGGTTGCTTGGTTGGCCAAAAAGGGCGTATGCGTTTTTTCCTGAATATATTCAGGAAAAAACGCATACGCCCTTTTTGGCCAAGGGCATCATTGTCAACGTTTTGCCGCTTTTCATGTGCTTTAAAGGCGATTCGAATCTACCTCCTGAAATCTGTTTCCTGCAATTCTGCCTTGATTTCAAATCCTCTTCTTTGCCTTCCCTCAATATATTTGTGGACGAGAGTTATCATTTATAACTCTGCAGGTTTGTGAATTGCAGTGCCCTGAACCTCCATTTTACAACTCGCGTTTTTGGGAGATGACCGCAAAAGCGCAGGATGGCTTCAGGCCCTGTTCTTGATCCGGGGGGCAGGCTGAGCCTGTGGTTAATTCTTCTTCCTGATGGGAAAATAGAGTGACCTGTGCCTGTCCCAACACCAAGAGCTAGTCTCTCATTGTTTCCACGTCTTCCCGTTCATCCTCAGGACAAATTGCAACCTGTACGGAACAGGAGGTTAAAGGTGATGATGCTCCAAGGAGGGAGATTGCTAGTAAAGTGGCTGGAATGGCAAACCCGGGCACAGGCAGATGAGAAATGAGGTGCGTTTTAGAAACCTTTCCCCATCACACGGTGTACCATCTTCTGGGTATCTCATGCATGTTTACGATGTAGGAAGATGCCCTTCAACCTGGAGATTTGGGACCCATGCGATGGGTACCACGCAGTATTACTTTAAAGGGTCTGCGTTTGCTCACCCAACCTCACCAAACCTCTCAGCCGCAACAGTGTCCACCCTTATGTCTCATCCAGCTGTGGGTCTAGATATGGTCAATCCAGGTTGCATCACAGCCCCTGAACGCATTGTGTAAGAATTTCTCTCTCTTTCACTGTCTTTGTTTCATGGGTTTTTCAAAGTAATTTATTTTTATAATGGGGTTTAGCTGCTTTTCACTGCTGTGTTTATGCCGCTTTACACCCACTTGACACACTAACAGAGAGATATCAATACAGAGGTTTTAAGATTATTACTAGTCAGATATATTCTTGTGCGGTGAATAGGGCGTGTTGAGTCCAGTTCTCTGAGCAAGGAGTAGGTCTTGTCTATTACATATTGGGTTTATGGAACGGTATCTGAGCTAATTTGAAACCCTTGTTTTATGTATCACCCCACCTCACCTTTCCCGTTAAGCAGCCATAGTGTGTTTTCTGCATGTGTGACTCTGTTCTGTTTTGTAATTCAGTTCAAGTGTAACGGTTTTTACATTCCCTCTATCAGTGATACTTTATGAGAAGTGTCCTTTTCTGTGTGACTTATTTCACTTAGAATCGTCGTACCTAAATCCACTCGTCATGCTGCTACTAGCCTTATGACATTGATTTCATGGCTGAGTGATATTCCAGTGTACATAAGGACCACAACTTCTTTATCCATTTTTCTCTTTCCTGGGATATTGAAGGTGGAATGAAGTGGAGGTCCTTGTCAACACAGCAGTCCTAAACTTTGGGGTGCTTGTGTCTTGCTGATTTTTAATTTTCCCAATTTATACCCCCATGAGTGGAAGTGCCCTATGCTCTCTAAGCTGTGTTTTTTAGATGTTTCAGGACACACCGTACTCTCCTCCAGAGTGGCTGTTGGCAATTTACATCCCGCCCATCAGTGTACCAAGGCTCCCATTTCTCCATGGCCTGTCCTGCATTTCTGGTTTTGACACTTTTTTCAGCATGGCCTTTTTAACCGATGGGAAGCGAGACTTCTTTGTAGCGCTGATTTGCCTTTCCAGGTTGCTTGGTTGGCCAAAAAGGGCGTATGCGTTTTTTCCTGAATATATTCAGGAAAAAACGCATACGCCCTTTTTGGCCAAGGGCATCATTGTCAACGTTTTGCCGCTTTTCATGTGCTTTAAAGGCGATTCGAATCTACCTCCTGAAATCTGTTTCCTGCAATTCTGCCTTGATTTCAAATCCTCTTCTTTGCCTTCCCTCAATATATTTGTGGACGAGAGTTATCATTTATAACTCTGCAGGTTTGTGAATTGCAGTGCCCTGAACCTCCATTTACAACTCGCTTTTTAGGGAGCTGGCCACAAAAGCGCAGGATGGCTTCAGGCCCTGTTCTGGTTCCGGTGGGCAGGCTGAGCCTGTGGTTAATTCTTCTTCCTGATGGGAAAATAGAGTGACCTGTGCCTGTCCCAACACCAAGAGCTAGTCTCTCATTGGTTCCACGTCTTCCCGTTCATCCTCAGGACAAATTGCAACCTGTACGGAACAGGAGGTTAAAGGTGCTGATGCTCCAAGTAGGGAGATTGCTAGTAAAGTGGCTGGAATAGCGAACCCGGGCACAAGGAGATGAGAAATGAGGTGCGTTTTAGAAACGTTTCCACATCACACGGTGTACCATCTTCTGGGTTTCTCATGCATGTTTTCGATGTAGGAAGATGCCCTCGAACCTGGAGATTTGGGACCCATGCGATGGGTACCACGCAGTATTACTTTAAAGGGTCTGCGTTTGCTCACCCAACCTCACCAAACCTCTCAGCCGCAACAGTGTCCACCCTTATGTCTCATCCAGCTGTGGGTCTAGATATGGTCAATCCAGGTTGCATCACAGCCCCTGAACGCATTGTGTAAGAATTTCTCTCTCTTTCACTGTCTTTGTTTCATGGGTTTTTCAAAGTAATTTATTTTTATAATGGGGTTTAGCTGCTTTTCACTGCTGTGTTTATGCCGCTTTTTACCCACTTGACACACTAACAGAGAGATATCAATACATAGGTTTTAAGATTATTACTAGTCAGATATATTCTTGTGCGGTGAATAGGGCGTGTTGAGTCCAGTTCTCTGAGCAAGGAGTAGGTCTTGTCTATTACATATTGGGTTTATGGAACGGTATCTGAGCTAATTTGAAACCCTTGTTTTATGTATCACCCCACCTCACCTTTCCCGTTAAGCAGCCATAGTGTGTTTTCTGCATGTGTGACTCTGTTCTGTTTTGTAATTCAGTTCAAGTGTAACGGTTTTTACATTCCCTCTATCAGTGATACCTTTTGAGAAGTGTCCTTTTCTGTGTGACTTATTTCACTTAGAGTCGTCATACCTAAATCCACTCATCATGCTGCTACTAGCCTTATGACATTGATTTCACGGCTGAGTGATATTCCATTGTACATAAGGACCACAACTTCTTTATCCATTTTTCTCTTTCCTGGGATATTGAAGGTGGAATGAAGTGGAGGTCCTTGTCAACAGAGCAGCCCTAAACTTTGGGGTGCTTGTGTCTTGCTGATTTTTCATTTTCCCAATTTATACCCCCATGAGTGGAAGTGCCCTATGCTCTCTAAGCTGTGTTTTTTAGATGTTTCAGGACACACCGTACTCTTCTCCAGAGTGGCTGTTGGCAATTTACATCCCGCCCATCAGTGTAGCAAGGCTCCCATTTCTCCATGGCCTGTCCTGCATTTCTGGTTTTGACACTTTTTTCAGCATGGCCCTTTTAACCGATGGGAAGCGAGACTTCTTTGTAGCGCTGATTTGCCTTTCCAGGTTGCTTGGTTGGCCAAAAAGGGCGTATGCGTTTTTTCCTGAATATATTCAGGAAAAAACGCATACGCCCTTTTTGGCCAAGGGCATCATTGTCAACGTTTTGCCGCTTTTCATGTGCTTTAAAGGCGATTCGAATCTACCTCCTGAAATCTGTTTCCTGCAATTCTGCCTTGATTTCAAATCCTCTTCTTTGCCTTCCCTCAATATATTTGTGGACGAGAGTTATCATTTATAACTCTGCAGGTTTGTGAATTGCAGTGCCCTGAACCTCCATTTACAACTCGCTTTTTAGGGAGCTGGCCACAAAAGCGCAGGATGGCTTCAGGCCCTGTTCTGGTTCCGGTGGGCAGGCTGAGCCTGTGGTTAATTCTTCTTCCTGATGGGAAAATAGAGTGACCTGTGCCTGTCCCAACACCAAGAGCTAGTCTCTCATTGGTTCCACGTCTTCCCGTTCATCCTCAGGACAAATTGCAACCTGTACGGAACAGGAGGTTAAAGGTGCTGATGCTCCAAGTAGGGAGATTGCTAGTAAAGTGGCTGGAATAGCGAACCCGGGCACAAGGAGATGAGAAATGAGGTGCGTTTTAGAAACGTTTCCACATCACACGGTGTACCATCTTCTGGGTTTCTCATGCATGTTTTCGATGTAGGAAGATGCCCTCGAACCTGGAGATTTGGGACCCATGCGATGGGTACCACGCAGTATTACTTTAAAGGGTCTGCGTTTGCTCACCCAACCTCACCAAACCTCTCAGCCGCAACAGTGTCCACCCTTATGTCTCATCCAGCTGTGGGTCTAGATATGGTCAATCCAGGGTGCATCACAGCCCCTGAACGCATTGTGTAAGAATTTCTCTCTCTTTCACTGTCTTTGTTTCATGGGTTTTTCAAAGTAATTTATTTTTATAATGGGGTTTAGCTGCTTTTCACTGCTGTGTTTATGCCGCTTTTTACCCACTTGACACACTAACAGAGAGATATCAATACATAGGTTTTAAGATTATTACTAGTCAGATATATTCTTGTGCGGTGAATAGGGCGTGTTGAGTCCAGTTCTCTGAGCAAGGAGTAGGTCTTGTCTATTACATATTGGGTTTATGGAACGGTATCTGAGCTAATTTGAAACCCTTGTTTTATGTATCACCCCACCTCACCTTTCCCGTTAAGCAGCCATAGTGTGTTTTCTGCATGTGTGACTCTGTTCTGTTTTGTAATTCAGTTCAAGTGTAACGGTTTTTACATTCCCTCTATCAGTGATACCTTTTGAGAAGTGTCCTTTTCTGTGTGACTTATTTCACTTAGAGTCGTCATACCTAAATCCACTCATCATGCTGCTACTAGCCTTATGACATTGATTTCACGGCTGAGTGATATTCCATTGTACATAAGGACCACAACTTCTTTATCCATTTTTCTCTTTCCTGGGATATTGAAGGTGGAATGAAGTGGAGGTCCTTGTCAACAGAGCAGCCCTAAACTTTGGGGTGCTTGTGTCTTGCTGATTTTTCATTTTCCCAATTTATACCCCCATGAGTGGAAGTGCCCTATGCTCTCTAAGCTGTGTTTTTTAGATGTTTCAGGACACACCGTACTCTTCTCCAGAGTGGCTGTTGGCAATTTACATCCCGCCCATCAGTGTAGCAAGGCTCCCATTTCTCCATGGCCTGTCCTGCATTTCTGGTTTTGACACTTTTTTCAGCATGGCCCTTTTAACCGATGGGAAGCGAGACTTCTTTGTAGCGCTGATTTGCCTTTCCAGGTTGCTTGGTTGGCCAAAAAGGGCGTATGCGTTTTTTCCTGAATATATTCAGGAAAAAACGCATACGCCCTTTTTGGCCAAGGGCATCATTGTCAACGTTTTGCCGCTTTTCATGTGCTTTAAAGGCGATTCGAATCTACCTCCTGAAATCTGTTTCCTGCAATTCTGCCTTGATTTCAAATCCTCTTCTTTGCCTTCCCTCAATATATTTGTGGACGAGAGTTATCATTTATAACTCTGCAGGTTTGTGAATTGCAGTGCCCTGAACCTCCATTTTACAACTCGCGTTTTTGGGAGATGACCGCAAAAGCGCAGGATGGCTTCAGGCCCTGTTCTTGATCCGGGGGGCAGGCTGAGCCTGTGGTTAATTCTTCTTCCTGATGGGAAAATAGAGTGACCTGTGCCTGTCCCAACACCAAGAGCTAGTCTCTCATTGTTTCCACGTCTTCCCGTTCATCCTCAGGACAAATTGCAACCTGTACGGAACAGGAGGTTAAAGGTGATGATGCTCCAAGGAGGGAGATTGCTAGTAAAGTGGCTGGAATGGCAAACCCGGGCACAGGCAGATGAGAAATGAGGTGCGTTTTAGAAACCTTTCCCCATCACACGGTGTACCATCTTCTGGGTATCTCATGCATGTTTACGATGTAGGAAGATGCCCTTCAACCTGGAGATTTGGGACCCATGCGATGGGTACCACGCAGTATTACTTTAAAGGGTCTGCGTTTGCTCACCCAACCTCACCAAACCTCTCAGCCGCAACAGTGTCCACCCTTATGTCTCATCCAGCTGTGGGTCTAGATATGGTCAATCCAGGTTGCATCACAGCCCCTGAACGCATTGTGTAAGAATTTCTCTCTCTTTCACTGTCTTTGTTTCATGGGTTTTTCAAAGTAATTTATTTTTATAATGGGGTTTAGCTGCTTTTCACTGCTGTGTTTATGCCGCTTTACACCCACTTGACACACTAACAGAGAGATATCAATACAGAGGTTTTAAGATTATTACTAGTCAGATATATTCTTGTGCGGTGAATAGGGCGTGTTGAGTCCAGTTCTCTGAGCAAGGAGTAGGTCTTGTCTATTACATATTGGGTTTATGGAACGGTATCTGAGCTAATTTGAAACCCTTGTTTTATGTATCACCCCACCTCACCTTTCCCGTTAAGCAGCCATAGTGTGTTTTCTGCATGTGTGACTCTGTTCTGTTTTGTAATTCAGTTCAAGTGTAACGGTTTTTACATTCCCTCTATCAGTGATACCTTTTGAGAAGTGTCCTTTTCTGTGTGACTTATTTCACTTAGAGTCGTCATACCTAAATCCACTCATCATGCTGCTACTAGCCTTATGACATTGATTTCACGGCTGAGTGATATTCCATTGTACATAAGGACCACAACTTCTTTATCCATTTTTCTCTTTCCTGGGATATTGAAGGTGGAATGAAGTGGAGGTCCTTGTCAACAGAGCAGCCCTAAACTTTGGGGTGCTTGTGTCTTGCTGATTTTTCATTTTCCCAATTTATACCCCCATGAGTGGAAGTGCCCTATGCTCTCTAAGCTGTGTTTTTTAGATGTTTCAGGACACACCGTACTCTTCTCCAGAGTGGCTGTTGGCAATTTACATCCCGCCCATCAGTGTAGCAAGGCTCCCATTTCTCCATGGCCTGTCCTGCATTTCTGGTTTTGACACTTTTTTCAGCATGGCCCTTTTAACCGATGGGAAGCGAGACTTCTTTGTAGCGCTGATTTGCCTTTCCAGGTTGCTTGGTTGGCCAAAAAGGGCGTATGCGTTTTTTCCTGAATATATTCAGGAAAAAACGCATACGCCCTTTTTGGCCAAGGGCATCATTGTCAACGTTTTGCCGCTTTTCATGTGCTTTAAAGGCGATTCGAATCTACCTCCTGAAATCTGTTTCCTGCAATTCTGCCTTGATTTCAAATCCTCTTCTTTGCCTTCCCTCAATATATTTGTGGATGAGAGTTATCATTTATAACTCTGCAGGTTTGTGAATTGCAGTGCCCTGAACCTCCATTTTACAACTCGCTTTTTAGGGAGCTGGCCGCAAAAGCGCAGGATGTCTTCAGGCCCTGTTCTGGTTCCGGGGGGCAGGCTGAGCCTGTGGTTAATTCTTCTTCCTGATGGGAAAATAGAGTGACCTGTGCCTGTCCCAACACCAAGAGCTAGTCTTTCATTGGTTCCACGTCTTCCCGTTCATCCTCAGTACAAATTGCAACCTGTACGGAACAGGAGGTTAAAGGTGCTGATGCTCCAAGGAGGGAGATTGCTAGTAAAGTGGCTGGAATGGCGAACCCGGGCACAAGCAGATAAGAAATGAGGTGCGTTTTAGAAACCTTTCCCCATCACACGGTGTACCGTCTTCTGGGTATCTCATGCATGTTTTCGATGTAGGAAGATGCCCTTGAACCTGGAGATTTGGGACCCATGCGATGGGTACCACGCAGTATTATTTAAAGGGTCTACGTTTGCTCACCCAACCTCACCAAACCTCTCAGCCGCAACAGTGTCCACCCTTATGTCTCATCCAGCTGTGGGTCTAGATATGGTCAATCCAGGTTGCATCACAGCCCCTGAACGCATTGTGTAAGAATTTCTCTCTCTTTCACTGTCTTTGTTTCATGGGTTTTTCAAAGTAATTTATTTTTATAATGGGGTTTAGCTGCTTTTCACTGCTGTGTTTATGCCGCTTTTTACCCACTTGACCCACTAACAGAGAGATATCAATACATAGGTTTTAAGATTATTACTAGTCAGATATATTCTTGTGCGGTGAATAGGGCGTGTTGAGTCCAGTTCTCTGAGCAAGGAGTAGGTCTTGTCTATTACATATTGGGTTTATGGAACGGTATCTGAGCTAATTTGAAACCCTTGTTTTATGTATCACCCCACCTCACCTTTCCCGTTAAGCAGCCATAGTGTGTTTTCTGCATGTGTGACTCTGTTCTGTTTTGTAATTCAGTTCAAGTGTAACGGTTTTTACATTCCCTCTATCAGTGATACTTTATGAGAAGTGTCCTTTTCTGTGTGACTTATTTCACTTAGAATCGTCGTACCTAAATCCACTCGTCATGCTGCTACTAGCCTTATGACATTGATTTCATGGCTGAGTGATATTCCAGTGTACATAAGGACCACAACTTCTTTATCCATTTTTCTCTTTCCTGGGATATTGAAGGTGGAATGAAGTGGAGGTCCTTGTCAACAGAGCAGTCCTAAACTTTGGGGTGCTTGTGTCTTGCTGATTTTTAATTTTCCCAATTTATACCCCCATGAGTGGAAGTGCCCTATGCTCTCTAAGCTGTGTTTTTTAGATGTTTCAGGACACACCGTACTCTCCTCCAGAGTGGCTGTTGGCAATTTACATCCCGCCCATCAGTGTACCAAGGCTCCCATTTCTCCATGGCCTGTCCTGCATTTCTGGTTTTGACACTTTTTTCAGCATGGCCCTTTTAACCGATGGGAAGCGAGACTTCTTTGTAGCGCTGATTTGCCTTTCCAGGTTGCTTGGTTGGCCAAAAAGGGCGTATGCGTTTTTTCCTGAATATATTCAGGAAAAAACGCATACGCCCTTTTTGGCCAAGGGCATCATTGTCAACGTTTTGCCGCTTTTCATGTGCTTTAAAGGCGATTCGAATCTACCTCCTGAAATCTGTTTCCTGCAATTCTGCCTTGATTTCAAATCCTCTTCTTTGCCTTCCCTCAATATATTTGTGGACGAGAGTTATCATTTATAACTCTGCAGGTTTGTGAATTGCAGTGCCCTGAACCTCCATTTACAACTCGCTTTTTAGGGAGCTGGCCACAAAAGTGCAGGATGGCTTCAGGCCCTGTTCTGGTTCCGGTGGGCAGGCTGAGCCTGTGGTTAATTCTTCTTCCTGATGGGAAAATAGAGTGACCTGTGCCTGTCCCAACACCAAGAGCTAGTCTCTCATTGGTTCCACGTCTTCCCGTTCATCCTCAGGACAAATTGCAACCTGTACGGAACAGGAGGTTAAAGGTGCTGATGCTCCAAGTAGGGAGATTGCTAGTAAAGTGGCTGGAATAGCGAACCCGGGCACAAGGAGATGAGAAATGAGGTGCGTTTTAGAAACGTTTCCACATCACACGGTGTACCATCTTCTGGGTTTCTCATGCATGTTTTCGATGTAGGAAGATGCCCTCGAACCTGGAGATTTGGGACCCATGCGATGGGTACCACGCAGTATTACTTTAAAGGGTCTGCGTTTGCTCACCCAACCTCACCAAACCTCTCAGCCGCAACAGTGTCCACCCTTATGTCTCATCCAGCTGTGGGTCTAGATATGGTCAATCCAGGTTGCATCACAGCCCCTGAACGCATTGTGTTAGAATTTCTCTCTCTTTCACTGTCTTTGTTTCATGGGTTTTTCAAAGTAATTTATTTTTATAATGGGGTTTAGCTGCTTTTCACTGCTGTGTTTATGCCGCTTTTTACCCACTTGACACACTAACAGAGAGATATCAATACATAGGTTTTAAGATTATTACTAGTCAGATATATTCTTGTGCGGTGAATAGGGCGTGTTGAGTCCAGTTCTCTGAGCAAGGAGTAGGTCTTGTCTATTACATATTGGGTTTATGGAACGGTATCTGAGCTAATTTGAAACCCTTGTTTTATGTATCACCCCACCTCACCTTTCCCGTTAAGCAGCCATAGTGTGTTTTCTGCATGTGTGACTCTGTTCTGTTTTGTAATTCAGTTCAAGTGTAACGGTTTTTACATTCCCTCTATCAGTGATACCTTTTGAGAAGTGTCCTTTTCTGTGTGACTTATTTCACTTAGAGTCGTCATACCTAAATCCACTCATCATGCTGCTACTAGCCTTATGACATTGATTTCACGGCTGAGTGATATTCCATTGTACATAAGGACCACAACTTCTTTATCCATTTTTCTCTTTCCTGGGATATTGAAGGTGGAATGAAGTGGAGGTCCTTGTCAACAGAGCAGCCCTAAACTTTGGGGTGCTTGTGTCTTGCTGATTTTTCATTTTCCCAATTTATACCCCCATGAGTGGAAGTGCCCTATGCTCTCTAAGCTGTGTTTTTTAGATGTTTCAGGACACACCGTACTCTTCTCCAGAGTGGCTGTTGGCAATTTACATCCCGCCCATCAGTGTAGCAAGGCTCCCATTTCTCCATGGCCTGTCCTGCATTTCTGGTTTTGACACTTTTTTCAGCATGGCCCTTTTAACCGATGGGAAGCGAGACTTCTTTGTAGCGCTGATTTGCCTTTCCAGGTTGCTTGGTTGGCCAAAAAGGGCGTATGCGTTTTTTCCTGAATATATTCAGGAAAAAACGCATACGCCCTTTTTGGCCAAGGGCATCATTGTCAACGTTTTGCCGCTTTTCATGTGCTTTAAAGGCGATTCGAATCTACCTCCTGAAATCTGTTTCCTGCAATTCTGCCTTGATTTCAAATCCTCTTCTTTGCCTTCCCTCAATATATTTGTGGACGAGAGTTATCATTTATAACTCTGCAGGTTTGTGAATTGCAGTGCCCTGAACCTCCATTTTACAACTCGCGTTTTTGGGAGATGACCGCAAAAGCGCAGGATGGCTTCAGGCCCTGTTCTTGATCCGGGGGGCAGGCTGAGCCTGTGGTTAATTCTTCTTCCTGATGGGAAAATAGAGTGACCTGTGCCTGTCCCAACACCAAGAGCTAGTCTCTCATTGTTTCCACGTCTTCCCGTTCATCCTCAGGACAAATTGCAACCTGTACGGAACAGGAGGTTAAAGGTGATGATGCTCCAAGGAGGGAGATTGCTAGTAAAGTGGCTGGAATGGCAAACCCGGGCACAGGCAGATGAGAAATGAGGTGCGTTTTAGAAACCTTTCCCCATCACACGGTGTACCATCTTCTGGGTATCTCATGCATGTTTACGATGTAGGAAGATGCCCTTCAACCTGGAGATTTGGGACCCATGCGATGGGTACCACGCAGTATTACTTTAAAGGGTCTGCGTTTGCTCACCCAACCTCACCAAACCTCTCAGCCGCAACAGTGTCCACCCTTATGTCTCATCCAGCTGTGGGTCTAGATATGGTCAATCCAGGTTGCATCACAGCCCCTGAACGCATTGTGTAAGAATTTCTCTCTCTTTCACTGTCTTTGTTTCATGGGTTTTTCAAAGTAATTTATTTTTATAATGGGGTTTAGCTGCTTTTCACTGCTGTGTTTATGCCGCTTTACACCCACTTGACACACTAACAGAGAGATATCAATACAGAGGTTTTAAGATTATTACTAGTCAGATATATTCTTGTGCGGTGAATAGGGCGTGTTGAGTCCAGTTCTCTGAGCAAGGAGTAGGTCTTGTCTATTACATATTGGGTTTATGGAACGGTATCTGAGCTAATTTGAAACCCTTGTTTTATGTATCACCCCACCTCACCTTTCCCGTTAAGCAGCCATAGTGTGTTTTCTGCATGTGTGACTCTGTTCTGTTTTGTAATTCAGTTCAAGTGTAACGGTTTTTACATTCCCTCTATCAGTGATACTTTATGAGAAGTGTCCTTTTCTGTGTGACTTATTTCACTTAGAATCGTCGTACCTAAATCCACTCGTCATGCTGCTACTAGCCTTATGACATTGATTTCATGGCTGAGTGATATTCCAGTGTACATAAGGACCACAACTTCTTTATCCATTTTTCTCTTTCCTGGGATATTGAAGGTGGAATGAAGTGGAGGTCCTTGTCAACACAGCAGTCCTAAACTTTGGGGTGCTTGTGTCTTGCTGATTTTTAATTTTCCCAATTTATACCCCCATGAGTGGAAGTGCCCTATGCTCTCTAAGCTGTGTTTTTTAGATGTTTCAGGACACACCGTACTCTCCTCCAGAGTGGCTGTTGGCAATTTACATCCCGCCCATCAGTGTACCAAGGCTCCCATTTCTCCATGGCCTGTCCTGCATTTCTGGTTTTGACACTTTTTTCAGCATGGCCTTTTTAACCGATGGGAAGCGAGACTTCTTTGTAGCGCTGATTTGCCTTTCCAGGTTGCTTGGTTGGCCAAAAAGGGCGTATGCGTTTTTTCCTGAATATATTCAGGAAAAAACGCATACGCCCTTTTTGGCCAAGGGCATCATTGTCAACGTTTTGCCGCTTTTCATGTGCTTTAAAGGCGATTCGAATCTACCTCCTGAAATCTGTTTCCTGCAATTCTGCCTTGATTTCAAATCCTCTTCTTTGCCTTCCCTCAATATATTTGTGGACGAGAGTTATCATTTATAACTCTGCAGGTTTGTGAATTGCAGTGCCCTGAACCTCCATTTACAACTCGCTTTTTAGGGAGCTGGCCACAAAAGCGCAGGATGGCTTCAGGCCCTGTTCTGGTTCCGGTGGGCAGGCTGAGCCTGTGGTTAATTCTTCTTCCTGATGGGAAAATAGAGTGACCTGTGCCTGTCCCAACACCAAGAGCTAGTCTCTCATTGGTTCCACGTCTTCCCGTTCATCCTCAGGACAAATTGCAACCTGTACGGAACAGGAGGTTAAAGGTGCTGATGCTCCAAGTAGGGAGATTGCTAGTAAAGTGGCTGGAATAGCGAACCCGGGCACAAGGAGATGAGAAATGAGGTGCGTTTTAGAAACGTTTCCACATCACACGGTGTACCATCTTCTGGGTTTCTCATGCATGTTTTCGATGTAGGAAGATGCCCTCGAACCTGGAGATTTGGGACCCATGCGATGGGTACCACGCAGTATTACTTTAAAGGGTCTGCGTTTGCTCACCCAACCTCACCAAACCTCTCAGCCGCAACAGTGTCCACCCTTATGTCTCATCCAGCTGTGGGTCTAGATATGGTCAATCCAGGTTGCATCACAGCCCCTGAACGCATTGTGTAAGAATTTCTCTCTCTTTCACTGTCTTTGTTTCATGGGTTTTTCAAAGTAATTTATTTTTATAATGGGGTTTAGCTGCTTTTCACTGCTGTGTTTATGCCGCTTTTTACCCACTTGACACACTAACAGAGAGATATCAATACATAGGTTTTAAGATTATTACTAGTCAGATATATTCTTGTGCGGTGAATAGGGCGTGTTGAGTCCAGTTCTCTGAGCAAGGAGTAGGTCTTGTCTATTACATATTGGGTTTATGGAACGGTATCTGAGCTAATTTGAAACCCTTGTTTTATGTATCACCCCACCTCACCTTTCCCGTTAAGCAGCCATAGTGTGTTTTCTGCATGTGTGACTCTGTTCTGTTTTGTAATTCAGTTCAAGTGTAACGGTTTTTACATTCCCTCTATCAGTGATACCTTTTGAGAAGTGTCCTTTTCTGTGTGACTTATTTCACTTAGAGTCGTCATACCTAAATCCACTCATCATGCTGCTACTAGCCTTATGACATTGATTTCACGGCTGAGTGATATTCCATTGTACATAAGGACCACAACTTCTTTATCCATTTTTCTCTTTCCTGGGATATTGAAGGTGGAATGAAGTGGAGGTCCTTGTCAACAGAGCAGCCCTAAACTTTGGGGTGCTTGTGTCTTGCTGATTTTTCATTTTCCCAATTTATACCCCCATGAGTGGAAGTGCCCTATGCTCTCTAAGCTGTGTTTTTTAGATGTTTCAGGACACACCGTACTCTTCTCCAGAGTGGCTGTTGGCAATTTACATCCCGCCCATCAGTGTAGCAAGGCTCCCATTTCTCCATGGCCTGTCCTGCATTTCTGGTTTTGACACTTTTTTCAGCATGGCCCTTTTAACCGATGGGAAGCGAGACTTCTTTGTAGCGCTGATTTGCCTTTCCAGGTTGCTTGGTTGGCCAAAAAGGGCGTATGCGTTTTTTCCTGAATATATTCAGGAAAAAACGCATACGCCCTTTTTGGCCAAGGGCATCATTGTCAACGTTTTGCCGCTTTTCATGTGCTTTAAAGGCGATTCGAATCTACCTCCTGAAATCTGTTTCCTGCAATTCTGCCTTGATTTCAAATCCTCTTCTTTGCCTTCCCTCAATATATTTGTGGACGAGAGTTATCATTTATAACTCTGCAGGTTTGTGAATTGCAGTGCCCTGAACCTCCATTTACAACTCGCTTTTTAGGGAGCTGGCCACAAAAGCGCAGGATGGCTTCAGGCCCTGTTCTGGTTCCGGTGGGCAGGCTGAGCCTGTGGTTAATTCTTCTTCCTGATGGGAAAATAGAGTGACCTGTGCCTGTCCCAACACCAAGAGCTAGTCTCTCATTGGTTCCACGTCTTCCCGTTCATCCTCAGGACAAATTGCAACCTGTACGGAACAGGAGGTTAAAGGTGCTGATGCTCCAAGTAGGGAGATTGCTAGTAAAGTGGCTGGAATAGCGAACCCGGGCACAAGGAGATGAGAAATGAGGTGCGTTTTAGAAACGTTTCCACATCACACGGTGTACCATCTTCTGGGTTTCTCATGCATGTTTTCGATGTAGGAAGATGCCCTCGAACCTGGAGATTTGGGACCCATGCGATGGGTACCACGCAGTATTACTTTAAAGGGTCTGCGTTTGCTCACCCAACCTCACCAAACCTCTCAGCCGCAACAGTGTCCACCCTTATGTCTCATCCAGCTGTGGGTCTAGATATGGTCAATCCAGGGTGCATCACAGCCCCTGAACGCATTGTGTAAGAATTTCTCTCTCTTTCACTGTCTTTGTTTCATGGGTTTTTCAAAGTAATTTATTTTTATAATGGGGTTTAGCTGCTTTTCACTGCTGTGTTTATGCCGCTTTACACCCACTTGACACACTAACAGAGAGATATCAATACAGAGGTTTTAAGATTATTACTAGTCAGATATATTCTTGTGCGGTGAATAGGGCGTGTTGAGTCCAGTTCTCTGAGCAAGGAGTAGGTCTTGTCTATTACATATTGGGTTTATGGAACGGTATCTGAGCTAATTTGAAACCCTTGTTTTATGTATCACCCCACCTCACCTTTCCCGTTAAGCAGCCATAGTGTGTTTTCTGCATGTGTGACTCTGTTCTGTTTTGTAATTCAGTTCAAGTGTAACGGTTTTTACATTCCCTCTATCAGTGATACCTTTTGAGAAGTGTCCTTTTCTGTGTGACTTATTTCACTTAGAGTCGTCATACCTAAATCCACTCATCATGCTGCTACTAGCCTTATGACATTGATTTCACGGCTGAGTGATATTCCATTGTACATAAGGACCACAACTTCTTTATCCATTTTTCTCTTTCCTGGGATATTGAAGGTGGAATGAAGTGGAGGTCCTTGTCAACAGAGCAGCCCTAAACTTTGGGGTGCTTGTGTCTTGCTGATTTTTCATTTTCCCAATTTATACCCCCATGAGTGGAAGTGCCCTATGCTCTCTAAGCTGTGTTTTTTAGATGTTTCAGGACACACCGTACTCTTCTCCAGAGTGGCTGTTGGCAATTTACATCCCGCCCATCAGTGTAGCAAGGCTCCCATTTCTCCATGGCCTGTCCTGCATTTCTGGTTTTGACACTTTTTTCAGCATGGCCCTTTTAACCGATGGGAAGCGAGACTTCTTTGTAGCGCTGATTTGCCTTTCCAGGTTGCTTGGTTGGCCAAAAAGGGCGTATGCGTTTTTTCCTGAATATATTCAGGAAAAAACGCATACGCCCTTTTTGGCCAAGGGCATCATTGTCAACGTTTTGCCGCTTTTCATGTGCTTTAAAGGCGATTCGAATCTACCTCCTGAAATCTGTTTCCTGCAATTCTGCCTTGATTTCAAATCCTCTTCTTTGCCTTCCCTCAATATATTTGTGGACGAGAGTTATCATTTATAACTCTGCAGGTTTGTGAATTGCAGTGCCCTGAACCTCCATTTTACAACTCGCGTTTTTGGGAGATGACCGCAAAAGCGCAGGATGGCTTCAGGCCCTGTTCTTGATCCGGGGGGCAGGCTGAGCCTGTGGTTAATTCTTCTTCCTGATGGGAAAATAGAGTGACCTGTGCCTGTCCCAACACCAAGAGCTAGTCTCTCATTGTTTCCACGTCTTCCCGTTCATCCTCAGGACAAATTGCAACCTGTACGGAACAGGAGGTTAAAGGTGATGATGCTCCAAGGAGGGAGATTGCTAGTAAAGTGGCTGGAATGGCAAACCCGGGCACAGGCAGATGAGAAATGAGGTGCGTTTTAGAAACCTTTCCCCATCACACGGTGTACCATCTTCTGGGTATCTCATGCATGTTTACGATGTAGGAAGATGCCCTTCAACCTGGAGATTTGGGACCCATGCGATGGGTACCACGCAGTATTACTTTAAAGGGTCTGCGTTTGCTCACCCAACCTCACCAAACCTCTCAGCCGCAACAGTGTCCACCCTTATGTCTCATCCAGCTGTGGGTCTAGATATGGTCAATCCAGGTTGCATCACAGCCCCTGAACGCATTGTGTAAGAATTTCTCTCTCTTTCACTGTCTTTGTTTCATGGGTTTTTCAAAGTAATTTATTTTTATAATGGGGTTTAGCTGCTTTTCACTGCTGTGTTTATGCCGCTTTACACCCACTTGACACACTAACAGAGAGATATCAATACAGAGGTTTTAAGATTATTACTAGTCAGATATATTCTTGTGCGGTGAATAGGGCGTGTTGAGTCCAGTTCTCTGAGCAAGGAGTAGGTCTTGTCTATTACATATTGGGTTTATGGAACGGTATCTGAGCTAATTTGAAACCCTTGTTTTATGTATCACCCCACCTCACCTTTCCCGTTAAGCAGCCATAGTGTGTTTTCTGCATGTGTGACTCTGTTCTGTTTTGTAATTCAGTTCAAGTGTAACGGTTTTTACATTCCCTCTATCAGTGATACCTTTTGAGAAGTGTCCTTTTCTGTGTGACTTATTTCACTTAGAGTCGTCATACCTAAATCCACTCATCATGCTGCTACTAGCCTTATGACATTGATTTCACGGCTGAGTGATATTCCATTGTACATAAGGACCACAACTTCTTTATCCATTTTTCTCTTTCCTGGGATATTGAAGGTGGAATGAAGTGGAGGTCCTTGTCAACAGAGCAGCCCTAAACTTTGGGGTGCTTGTGTCTTGCTGATTTTTCATTTTCCCAATTTATACCCCCATGAGTGGAAGTGCCCTATGCTCTCTAAGCTGTGTTTTTTAGATGTTTCAGGACACACCGTACTCTTCTCCAGAGTGGCTGTTGGCAATTTACATCCCGCCCATCAGTGTAGCAAGGCTCCCATTTCTCCATGGCCTGTCCTGCATTTCTGGTTTTGACACTTTTTTCAGCATGGCCCTTTTAACCGATGGGAAGCGAGACTTCTTTGTAGCGCTGATTTGCCTTTCCAGGTTGCTTGGTTGGCCAAAAAGGGCGTATGCGTTTTTTCCTGAATATATTCAGGAAAAAACGCATACGCCCTTTTTGGCCAAGGGCATCATTGTCAACGTTTTGCCGCTTTTCATGTGCTTTAAAGGCGATTCGAATCTACCTCCTGAAATCTGTTTCCTGCAATTCTGCCTTGATTTCAAATCCTCTTCTTTGCCTTCCCTCAATATATTTGTGGACGAGAGTTATCATTTATAACTCTGCAGGTTTGTGAATTGCAGTGCCCTGAACCTCCATTTTACAACTCGCGTTTTTGGGAGATGACCGCAAAAGCGCAGGATGGCTTCAGGCCCTGTTCTTGATCCGGGGGGCAGGCTGAGCCTGTGGTTAATTCTTCTTCCTGATGGGAAAATAGAGTGACCTGTGCCTGTCCCAACACCAAGAGCTAGTCTCTCATTGTTTCCACGTCTTCCCGTTCATCCTCAGGACAAATTGCAACCTGTACGGAACAGGAGGTTAAAGGTGATGATGCTCCAAGGAGGGAGATTGCTAGTAAAGTGGCTGGAATGGCAAACCCGGGCACAGGCAGATGAGAAATGAGGTGCGTTTTAGAAACCTTTCCCCATCACACGGTGTACCATCTTCTGGGTATCTCATGCATGTTTACGATGTAGGAAGATGCCCTTCAACCTGGAGATTTGGGACCCATGCGATGGGTACCACGCAGTATTACTTTAAAGGGTCTGCGTTTGCTCACCCAACCTCACCAAACCTCTCAGCCGCAACAGTGTCCACCCTTATGTCTCATCCAGCTGTGGGTCTAGATATGGTCAATCCAGGTTGCATCACAGCCCCTGAACGCATTGTGTAAGAATTTCTCTCTCTTTCACTGTCTTTGTTTCATGGGTTTTTCAAAGTAATTTATTTTTATAATGGGGTTTAGCTGCTTTTCACTGCTGTGTTTATGCCGCTTTACACCCACTTGACACACTAACAGAGAGATATCAATACAGAGGTTTTAAGATTATTACTAGTCAGATATATTCTTGTGCGGTGAATAGGGCGTGTTGAGTCCAGTTCTCTGAGCAAGGAGTAGGTCTTGTCTATTACATATTGGGTTTATGGAACGGTATCTGAGCTAATTTGAAACCCTTGTTTTATGTATCACCCCACCTCACCTTTCCCGTTAAGCAGCCATAGTGTGTTTTCTGCATGTGTGACTCTGTTCTGTTTTGTAATTCAGTTCAAGTGTAACGGTTTTTATATTCCCTCTATCAGTGATACCTTTTGAGAAGTGTCCTTTTCTGTGTGACTTATTTCACTTAGAGTCGTCATACCTAAATCCACTCATCATGCTGCTACTAGCCTTATGACATTGATTTCACGGCTGAGTGATATTCCATTGTACATAAGGACCACAACTTCTTTATCCATTTTTCTCTTTCCTGGGATATTGAAGGTGGAATGAAGTGGAGGTCCTTGTCAACAGAGCAGCCCTAAACTTTGGGGTGCTTGTGTCTTGCTGATTTTTCATTTTCCCAATTTATACCCCCATGAGTGGAAGTGCCCTATGCTCTCTAAGCTGTGTTTTTTAGATGTTTCAGGACACACCGTACTCTTCTCCAGAGTGGCTGTTGGCAATTTACATCCCGCCCATCAGTGTAGCAAGGCTCCCATTTCTCCATGGCCTGTCCTGCATTTCTGGTTTTGACACTTTTTTCAGCATGGCCCTTTTAACCGATGGGAAGCGAGACTTCTTTGTAGCGCTGATTTGCCTTTCCAGGTTGCTTGGTTGGCCAAAAAGGGCGTATGCGTTTTTTCCTGAATATATTCAGGAAAAAACGCATACGCCCTTTTTGGCCAAGGGCATCATTGTCAACGTTTTGCCGCTTTTCATGTGCTTTAAAGGCGATTCGAATCTACCTCCTGAAATCTGTTTCCTGCAATTCTGCCTTGATTTCAAATCCTCTTCTTTGCCTTCCCTCAATATATTTGTGGATGAGAGTTATCATTTATAAGTCTGCAGGTTTGTGAATTGCAGTGCCCTGAACCTCCATTTTACAACTCGCGTTTTTGGGAGATGGCCGCAAAAGCGCAGGATGGCTTCAGGCCCTGTTCTTGATCCGGGGGGCAGGCTGAGCCTGTGGTTAATTCTTCTTCCTGATGGGAAAATAGAGTGACCTGTGCCTGTCCCAACACCAAGAGCTAGTCTCTCATTGTTTCCACGTCTTCCCGTTCATCCTCAGGACAAATTGCAACCTGTACGGAACAGGAGGTTAAAGGTGATGATGCTCCAAGGAGGGAGATTGCTAGTAAAGTGGCTGGAATGGCAAACCCGGGCACAGGCAGATGAGAAATGAGGTGCGTTTTAGAAACCTTTCCCCATCACACGGTGTACCATCTTCTGGGTATCTCATGCATGTTTACGATGTAGGAAGATGCCCTTCAACCTGGAGATTTGGGACCCATGCGATGGGTACCACGCAGTATTACTTTAAAGGGTCTGCGTTTGCTCACCCAACCTCACCAAACCTCTCAGCCGCAACAGTGTCCACCCTTATGTCTCATCCAGCTGTGGGTCTAGATATGGTCAATCCAGGTTGCATCACAGCCCCTGAACGCATTGCGTAAGAATTTCTCTCTCTTTCACTGTCTTTGTTTCATGGGTTTTTCAAAGTCATTTATTTTTATAATGGGGTTTAGCTGCTTTTCACTGCTGTGTTTATGCCGCTTTTTACCCACTTGACACACTAACAGAGAGATATCAATACATAGGTTTTAAGATTATTACTAGTCAGATATATTCTTGTGCGGTGAATAGGGCGTGTTGAGTCCAGTTCTCTGAGCAAGGAGTAGGTCTTGTCTATTACATATTGGGTTTATGGAACGGTATCTGAGCTAATTTGAAACCCTTGTTTTATGTATCACCCCACCTCACCTTTCCCGTTAAGCAGCCATAGTGTGTTTTCTGCATGTGTGACTCTGTTCTGTTTTGTAATTCAGTTCAAGTGTAACGGTTTTTACATTCCCTCTATCAGTGATACCTGATGAGAAGTGTCCTTTTCTGTGTGACTTATTTCACTTAGAATCGTCGTACCTAAATCCACTCATCATGCTGCTACTAGCCTTATGAAATTGATTTCATGGCTGAGTGATATTCCATTGTACATAAGGACCACAACTTCTTTATCCATTTTTCTCTTTCCTGGGATATTGAAGGTGGAATGAAGTTGAGGTCCTTGTCAACAGAGCAGCCCTAAACTTTGGGGTGCTTGTGTCTTGCTGATTTTTAATTTTCCCAATTTATAACCCCATGAGTGGAAGTGCCGTATGCTCTCTAAGCTTTGTTTTTTAGATGTTTCAGGACTCACCGTACGCTTCTCCATAGTGGCTGTTGGCAATTTACATCCCGCCCATCAGTGTAGCAAGGCTCCCATTTCTCCATGGCCTGTCCTGCATTTCTGGTTTTGACACTTTTTTCAGCATGGCCTTTTTAACCGATGGGAAGCGAGACATCTTTGTAGCGCTGATTTGCCTTTCCAGGTTGCTTGGTTGGCCAAAAAGGGCGTATGCGTTTTTTCCTGAATATATTCAGGAAAAAACGCATACGCCCTTTTTGGCCAAGGGCATCATTGTCAACGTTTTGCCGCTTTTCATGTGCTTTAAAGGCGATTCGAATCTACCTCCTGAAATCTGTTTCCTGCAATTCTGCCTTGATTTCAAATCCTCTTCTTTGCCTTCCCTCAATATATTTGTGGACGAGAGTTATCATTTATAACTCTGCAGGTTTGTGAATTGCAGTGCCCTGAACCTCCATTTTACAACTCGATTTTTAGGGAGCTGGCCGCAATAGCGCAGGATGGCTTCAGGCCCTGTTCTGGTTCCGGGTGGCAGGCTGAGCCTGTGGTTAATTCTTCTTCCTGATGGGAAAATAGAGTGACCTGTGCCTGTCCCAACACCAAGAGCTAGTCTCTCATTGGTTCCACGTCTTCCCGTTCATCCTCAGTACAAATTGCAACCTGTACGGAACAGGAGGTTAAAGGTGCTGATGCTCCAAGTAGGGAGATTGCTAGTAAAGCGGCTGGAATAGCGAACCCGGGCACAAGGAGATGAGAAATGAGGTGCGTTTTAGAAACCTTTCCCCATCACACGGTGTACCATCTTCTGGGTTTCTCATGCATGTTTTCGATGTAGGAAGATGCCCTTGAACCTGGAGATTTGGGACCCATGCGATGGGTACCATGCAGTATTACTTTAAAGGGTCTGCATTTGCTCACCCAACCTCACCAAACCTCTCAGCCCCAAGAGTGTCCACCCTTATGTCTCATCCAGCTGTGGGTCTAGATATGGTCAATCCAGGTTGCATCACAGCCCCTGAACGCATTGTGTAAGAATTTCTCTCTCTTTCACTGTCTTTGTTTCATGGGTTTTTCAAAGTAATTTATTTTTATAATGGGGTTTAGCTGCTTTTCACTGCTGTGTTTATGCCGCTTTACACCCACTTGACACACTAACAGAGAGATATCAATACATAGTTTTTACGATTATTATTAGTCAGATATATTCTTGTGCGGTGAATAGGGCGTGTTGAGTCCAGTTCTCTGAGCAAGGAGTAGGTCTTGTCTATTACATATTGGGTTTATGGAACGGTATCTGAGCTAATTTGATACCCTTGTTTTATGTATCACCCCACCTCACCTTTTCCGTTAAGCAGCCATAGTGTGTTTTCTGCATGTGTGACTCTGTTCTGTTTTGTAATTCAGTTCAAGTGTAACGGTTTTTACATTCCCTCTATCCGTGATACCTTATGAGAAGTGTCCTTTTCTGTGTGACTTATTTCACTTAGAATCGTCGTACCTAAATCCACTCATCATGCTGCTACTAACCTTACGACATTGATTTCCTGGCTGAGTGATATTCCATTGTACATAAGGACCACAACTTCTTTATCCATTTTTCTCTTTCCTGGGATATTGAAGGTGGAATGAAGTGGAGGTCCTGGTCAACAGAGCAGCCCTAAACTTTGGGGTGCTTGTGTCTTGCTGATTTTTAATTTTCCCAATTTATACCCCCATGAGTGGAAGTGCCCTATGCTCTCTAAGCTTTGCTTTTTAGACGTTTCAGGACTCACCGTACACTTCTCCAGAGTGGCTGTTGACAATTTACATCCCGCCCATCAGTGTAGCAAGGCTCCCATTTCTCCATGGCCTGTCCTGCATTTCTGGTTTTGACACTTTTTTCAGCATGGCCCTTTTGACCGATGGGAAGCGAGACATCTTTGTAGCGCTGATTTGCCTTTCCAGGTTGCTTGGTTGGCCAAAAAGGGCGTATGCGTTTTTTCCTGAATATATTCAGGAAAAAACGCATACGCACTTTTTGGCCAAGGGCATCATTGTCAACGTTTTGCCGCTTTTCATGTGCTTTAAAGGCGATTCGAATCTACCTCCTGAAATCTGTTTCCTGCAATTCTGCCTTGATTTCAAATCCTCTTCTTTGCCTTCCCTCAATATATTTGTGGACGAGAGTTATCATTTATAACTCTGCAGGTTTGTGAATTGCAGTGCCCTGAACCTCCATTTTACAACTCGCTTTTTAGGGAGCTGGCCGCAAAAGCGCAGGATGGCTTCAGGCCCTGTTCTGGTTCCGGGGGGCAGGCTGAGCCTGTGGTTAATTCTTCTTCCTGATGGGAAAATAGAGTGACCTGTGCCTGTCCCAACACCAAGAGCTAGTCTCTCATTGGTTCCACGTCTTCCCGTTCATCCTCAGGACAAATTGCAACCTGTACGGAACAGGAGGTTAAAGGTGCTGATGCTCCAAGGAGGGAGATTGCTAGTAAAGTGGCTGGAATGGCGAACCCGGGCACAAGCAGATGAGAAATGAGGTGCGTTTTAGAAACCTTTCGCCATCACACAGTGTACCATCTTCTGGGTATCTCATGCATGTTTTCGATGTAGGAAGATGACCTTGAACCTGGAGATTTGGGACCCATGCGATGGGTACCACGCAGTATTACTTTAAAGGGTCTGCGTTTGCTCACCCAACCTCACCAAACCTCTCAGCCGCAACAGTGTCCACCCTTATGTCTCATCCAGCTGTGGGTCTAGATATGGTCAATCCAGGTTGCATCACAGCCCCTGAACGCATTGCGTAAGAATTTCTCTCTCTTTCACTGTCTTTGTTTCATGGGTTTTTCAAAGTAATTTATTTTTATAATGGGGTTTAGCTGCTTTTCACTGCTGTGTTTATGCCGCTTTACACCCACTTGACACACTAACAGAGAGATATCAATACATAGGTTTTAAGATTATTACTACTCAGATATAGTCTTGTGCGGTGAATAGGGCGTGTTGAGTCCAGTTCTCTGAGCAAGGAGTAGGTCTTGTCTATTACATATTGGGTTTATGGAACGGTATCTGAGCTAATTTGAAACCCTTGTTTTATGTATCACCCCACCTCACCTTTCCCGTTAAGCAGCCATAGTGTGTTTTCTGCATGTGTGACTCTGTTCTGTTTGGTAATTCAGTTCAAGTGTAACGGTTTTTACATTCCCTCTATAAGTGATACCTTATGAGAAGTGTCCTTTTCTGTGTGACTTATTTCACTTAGAGTCGTCGTACCTAAATCCACTCATCATGCTGCTACTAGCCTTATGACATTGATTTCACGGCTGAGTGATATTCCATTGTACATAAGGACCACAACTTCTTTATCCATTTTTCTCTTTCCTGCGATATTGAAGGTGGAATGAAGTGGAGGTCCTTGTCAACAGAGCAGCCCTAAACTTTGGGGTGCTTGTGTCTTGCTGATTTTTAATTTTCCCAATTTATAACCCCATGAGTGGAAGTGCCCTATGCTCTCTAAGCTTTGCTTTTTAGACGTTTCAGGACTCACCGTGCACTTCTCCAGAGTGGCTGTTGACAATTTACATCCCGCCCATCAGTGTAGCAAGGCTCCCATTTCTCCATGGCCTGTCCTGCATTTCTGGTTTTGACACTTTTTTCAGCATGGCCCTTTTGACCGATGGGAAGCGAGACATCTTTGTAGTGCTGATTTGCCTTTCCAGGTTGCTTGGTTGGCCAAAAACGGCGTATGCGTTTTTTCTTGAATATATTCAGGAAAAAACGCATACGCCCTTTTTGGCCAAGGGCATCATTGTCAACGTTTTGCCGCTTTTCATGTGCTTTAAAGGCGATTCGAATCTACCTCCTGAAATCTGTTTCCTGCAATTCTGCCTTGATTTCAAATCCTCTTCTTTGCCTTCCCTCAATATATTTGTGGATGAGAGTTATCATTTATAACTCTGCAGGTTTGTGAATTGCAGTGCCCTGAACCTCCATTTTACAACTCGCTTTTTAGGGAGCTGGCCGCAAAAGCGCAGGATGGCTTCAGGCCCTGTTCTGGTTCTGGGGGGCAGTCTTAGCCTGTGGTTAATTCTTCTTCCTGATGGGAAAATAGAGTGACCTGTGCCTGTCCCAACACCAAGAGCTAGTCTTTCATTGGTTCCACGTCTTCCCGTTCATCCTCAGTACAAATTGCAACCTGTACGGAACAGGAGGTTAAAGGTGCTGATGCTCCAAGGAGGGAGATTGCTAGTAAAGTGGCTGGAATGGCGAACCCGGGCACAAGCAGATGAGAAATGAGGTGCGTTTTAGAAACCTTTCCCCATCACACGGTGTACCATCTTCTGGGTATCTCATGCATGTTTTCGATGTAGGAAGATGACCTTGAACCTGGAGATTTGGGACCCATGCGATGGGTACCACACAGTATTACTTTAAAGGGTCTGCGTTTGCTCACCCAACCTCACCAAACCTCTCAGCCGCAACAGTGTCCACCCTTATGTCTCATCCAGCTGTGGGTCTAGATATGGTCAATCCAGGTTGCATCACAGCCCCTGAACGCATTGTGTAAGAATTTCTCTCTCTTTCACTGTCTTTGTTTCATGGGTTTTTCAAAGTAATTTATTTTTATAATGGGGTTTAGCTGCTTTTCACTGCTGTGTTTATGCCGCTTTACACCCACTTGACACACTAACAGAGAGATATCAATACATAGGTTTTAAGATTATTACTAGTCAGATATATTCTTGTGCGGTGAATAGGGCGTGTTGAGTCCAGTTCTCTGAGCAAGGAGTAGGTCTTGTCTATTACATATTGGGTTTATGGAACGGTATCTGAGCTAATTTGAAACCCTTGTTTTATGTATCACCCCACCTCACCTTTCCCGTTAAGCAGCCATAGTGTGTTTTCTGCATGTGTGACTCTGTTCTGTTTTGTAATTCAGTTCAAGTGTAACGGTTTTTACATTCCCTCTATAAGTGATACCTTATGAGAAGTGTCCTTTTCTGTGTGACTTATTTCACTTAGAGTCGTCGTACCTAAATCCACTCATCATGCTGCTACTAGCCTTATGACATTGATTTCACGGCTGAGTGATATTCCATTGTACATAAGGACCACAACTTCTTTATCCATTTTTCTCTTTCCTGCGATATTGAAGGTGGAATGAAGTGGAGGTCCTTGTCAACAGAGCAGCCCTAAACTTTGGGGTGCTTGTGTCTTGCTGATTTTTAATTTTCCCAATTTATACCCCCATGAGTGGAAGTGCCCTATGCTCTCTAAGCTTTGCTTTTTAGACGTTTCAGGACTCACCGTACACTTCTCCAGAGTGGCTGTTGACAATTTACATCCCGCCCATCAGTGTAGCAAGGCTCCCATTTCTCCATGGCCTGTCCTGCATTTCTGGTTTTGACACTCTTTTCAGCATGGCCCTTTTGACCGATGGGAAGCGAGACATCTTTGTAGCACTGATTTGCCTTTCCAGGTTGCTTGGTTGGCCAAAAAGGGCGTATGCGTTTTTTCCTGAATATATTCAGGAAAAAACGCATACGCCCTTTTTGGCTAAGGGCATCATTGTCAACGTTTTTCCGCTTTTCATGTGCTTTAAAGGCGATTCGAATCTACCTCCTGAAATCTGTTTCCTGCAATTCTGCCTTGATTTCAAATCCTCTTCTTTGCCTTCCCTCAGTATATTTGTGGATGAGAGTTATCATTTATAACTCTGCAGGTTTGTGAATTGCAGTGCCCTGAACCTCCATTTTACAACTCGCTTTTTTGGGAGCTGGCCGCAAAAGCACAGGATGGCTTCAGGCCCTGTTCTGGTTCCAGTGGGCAGGCTGAGCCTGTGGTTAATTCTTCTTCCTGATGGGAAAATAGAGTGACCTGTGCCTGTCCCAACACCAAGAGCTAGTCTCTCATTGTTTCCACGTCTTCCCGTTCATCCTCAGGACAAATTGCAACCTGTACGGAACAGGAGGTTAAAGGTGATGATGCTCCAAGGAGGGAGATTGCTAGTAAAGTGGCTGGAATGGCAAACCCGGGCACAGGCAGATGAGAAATGAGGTGCGTTTTAGAAACCTTTCCCCATCACACGGTGTACCATCTTCTGGGTATCTCATGCATGTTTACGATGTAGGAAGATGCCCTTCAATCTGGAGATTTGGGACCCATGCGATGGGTACCACGCAGTATTACTTTAAAGGGTCTGCGTTTGCTCACCCAACCTCACCAAACCTCTCAGCCGCAACAGTGTCCACCCTTATGTCTCATCCAGCTGTGGGTCTAGATATGGTCAATCCAGGTTGCATCACAGCCCCTGAACGCATTGTGTAAGAATTTCTCTCTCTTTCACTGTCTTTGTTTCATGGGTTTTTCAAAGTAATTTATTTTTATAATGGGGTTTAGCTGCTTTTCACTGCTGTGTTTATGCCGCTTTTTACCCACTTGACACACTAACAGAGAGATATCAATACATAGGTTTTAAGATTATTACTAGTCAGATATATTCTTGTGCGGTGAATAGGGCGTGTTGAGTCCAGTTCTCTGAGCAAGGCGTAGGTCTTGTCTATTACATATTGGGTTTATGGAACGGTATCTGAGCTAATTTGAAACCCTTGTTTTATGTATCACCCCACCTCACCTTTCCCGTTAAGCAGCCATAGTGTGTTTTCTGCATGTGTGACTCTGTTCTGTTTTGTAATTCAGTTCAAGTGTAACGGTTTTTACATTCCCTCTATCAGTGATACCTTATGAGAAGTGTCCTTTTCTGTGTGACTTATTTCACTTAGAATCGTCGTACCTAAATCCACTCATCATGCTGCTACTAGCCTTATGACATTGATTTCATGGCTGAGTGATATTCCATTGTACATAAGGACCACAACTTCTTTATCCATTTTTCTCTTTCCTGGGATATTGAAGGTGGAATGAAGTGGAGGTCCTTGTCAACAGAGCAGCCCTAAACTTTGGGGTGCTTGTGTCTTGCTGATTTTTAATTTTCCCAATTTATAACCCCATGAGTGGAAGTGCCATATGCTCTCTAAGCTTTGTTTTTTAGATGTTTCAGGACTCACCGTACGCTTCTCCAGAGTGGCTGTTGACAATTTACATCCCGCCCATCAGTGTAGCAAGGCTCCCATTTCTCCATGGCCTGTCCTGCATTTCTGGTTTTGACACTTTTTTCAGCATGGCCTTTTTAACCGATGGGAAGCGAGACATCTTTGTAGCGCTGATTTGCCTTTCCAGGTTGCTTGGTTGGCCAAAAAGGGCGTATGCGTTTTTTCCTGAATATATTCAGGAAAAAACGCATACGCCCTTTTTGGCCAAGGGCATCATTGTCAACGTTTTGCCGCTTTTCATGTGCTTTAAAGGCGATTCGAATCTACCTCCTGAAATCTGTTTCCTGCAATTCTGCCTTGATTTCAAATCCTCTTCTTTGCCTTCCCTCAATATATTTGTGGACGAGAGTTATCATTTATAAGTCTGCAGGTTTGTGAATTGCAGTGCCCTGAACCTCCATTTTACAACTCGCTTTTTAGGGAGCTGGCCGCAATAGCGCAGGATGGCTTCAGGCCCTGTTCTGGTTCCGGGTGGCAGGCTGAGCCTGTGGTTAATTCTTCTTCCTGATGGGAAAATAGAGTGACCTGTGCCTGTCCCAACACCAAGAGCTAGTCTCTCATTGGTTCCACGTCTTCCCGTTCATCCTCAGGACAAATTGCAACCTGTACGGAACAGGAGGTTAAAGGTGCTGATGCTCCAAGGAGGGAGATTGCTAGTAAAGTGGCTGGAATGGCGAACCCGGGCACAAGCAGATGAGAAATGAGGTGCGTTTTAGAAACCTTTCGCCATCACACAGTGTACCATCTTCTGGGTATCTCATGCATGTTTTCGATGTAGGAAGATGACCTTGAACCTGGAGATTTGGGACCCATGCGATGGGTACCACGCAGTATTACTTTAAAGGGTCTGCGTTTGCTCACCCAACCTCACCAAACCTCTCAGCCGCAACAGTGTCCACCCTTATGTCTCATCCAGCTGTGGGTCTAGATATGGTCAATCCAGGTTGCATCACAGCCCCTGAACGCATTGCGTAAGAATTTCTCTCTCTTTCACTGTCTTTGTTTCATGGGTTTTTCAAAGTAATTTATTTTTATAATGGGGTTTAGCTGCTTTTCACTGCTGTGTTTATGCCGCTTTACACCCACTTGACACACTAACAGAGAGATATCAATACATAGGTTTTAAGATTATTACTACTCAGATATATTCTTGTGCGGTGAATAGGGCGTGTTGAGTCCAGTTCTCTGAGCAAGGAGTAGGTCTTGTCTATTACATATTGGGTTTATGGAACGGTATCTGAGCTAATTTGAAACCCTTGTTTTATGTATCACCCCACCTCACCTTTCCCGTTAAGCAGCCATAGTGTGTTTTCTGCATGTGTGACTCTGTTCTGTTTGGTAATTCAGTTCAAGTGTAACGGTTTTTACATTCCCTCTATAAGTGATACCTTATGAGAAGTGTCCTTTTCTGTGTGACTTATTTCACTTAGAGTCGTCGTACCTAAATCCACTCATCATGCTGCTACTAGCCTTATGACATTGATTTCACGGCTGAGTGATATTCCATTGTACATAAGGACCACAACTTCTTTATCCATTTTTCTCTTTCCTGCGATATTGAAGGTGGAATGAAGTGGAGGTCCTTGTCAACAGAGCAGTCCTAAACTTTGGGGTGCTTGTGTCTTGCTGATTTTTAATTTTCCCAATTTATAACCCCATGAGTGGAAGTGCCCTATGCTCTCTAAGCTTTGCTTTTTAGACGTTTCAGGACTCACCGTGCACTTCTCCAGAGTGGCTGTTGACAATTTACATCCCGCCCATCAGTGTAGCAAGGCTCCCATTTCTCCATGGCCTGTCCTGCATTTCTGGTTTTGACACTTTTTTCAGCATGGCCCTTTTGACCGATGGGAAGCGAGACATCTTTGTAGTGCTGATTTGCCTTTCCAGGTTGCTTGGTTGGCCAAAAACGGCGTATGCGTTTTTTCTTGAATATATTCAGGAAAAAACGCATACGCCCTTTTTGGCCAAGGGCATCATTGTCAACGTTTTGCCGCTTTTCATGTGCTTTAAAGGCGATTCGAATCTACCTCCTGAAATCTGTTTCCTGCAATTCTGCCTTGATTTCAAATCCTCTTCTTTGCCTTCCCTCAATATATTTGTGGATGAGAGTTATCATTTATAACTCTGCAGGTTTGTGAATTGCAGTGCCCTGAACCTCCATTTTACAACTCGCTTTTTAGGGAGCTGGCCGCAAAAGCGCAGGATGGCTTCAGGCCCTGTTCTGGTTCCGGGGGGCAGGCTGAGCCTGTGGTTAATTCTTCTTCCTGATGGGAAAATAGAGTGACCTGTGCCTGTCCCAACACCAAGAGCTAGTCTTTCATTGGTTCCACGTCTTCCCGTTCATCCTCAGTACAAATTGCAACCTGTACGGAACAGGAGGTTAAAGGTGCTGATGCTCCAAGGAGGGAGATTGCTAGTAAAGTGGCTGGAATGGCGAACCCGGGCACAAGCAGATGAGAAATGAGGTGCGTTTTAGAAACCTTTCCCCATCACACGGTGTACCATCTTCTGGGTATCTCATGCATGTTTTCGATGTAGGAAGATGACCTTGAACCTGGAGATTTGGGACCCATGCGATGGGTACCACACAGTATTACTTTAAAGGGTCTGCGTTTGCTCACCCAACCTCACCAAACCTCTCAGCCGCAACAGTGTCCACCCTTATGTCTCATCCAGCTGTGGGTCTAGATATGGTCAATCCAGGTTGCATCACAGCCCCTGAACGCATTGTGTAAGAATTTCTCTCTCTTTCACTGTCTTTGTTTCATGGGTTTTTCAAAGTAATTTATTTTTATAATGGGGTTTAGCTGCTTTTCACTGCTGTGTTTATGCCGCTTTACACCCACTTGACACACTAACAGAGAGATATCAATACATAGGTTTTAAGATTATTACTAGTCAGATATATTCTTGTGCGGTGAATAGGGCGTGTTGAGTCCAGTTCTCTGAGCAAGGAGTAGGTCTTGTCTATTACATATTGGGTTTATGGAACGGTATCTGAGCTAATTTGAAACCCTTGTTTTATGTATCACCCCACCTCACCTTTCCCGTTAAGCAGCCATAGTGTGTTTTCTGCATGTGTGACTCTGTTCTGTTTTGTAATTCAGTTCAAGTGTAACGGTTTTTACATTCCCTCTATAAGTGATACCTTATGAGAAGTGTCCTTTTCTGTGTGACTTATTTCACTTAGAGTCGTCGTACCTAAATCCACTCATCATGCTGCTACTAGCCTTATGACATTGATTTCACGGCTGAGTGATATTCCATTGTACATAAGGACCACAACTTCTTTATCCATTTTTCTCTTTCCTGCGATATTGAAGGTGGAATGAAGTGGAGGTCCTTGTCAACAGAGCAGCCCTAAACTTTGGGGTGCTTGTGTCTTGCTGATTTTTAATTTTCCCAATTTATACCCCCATGAGTGGAAGTGCCCTATGCTCTCTAAGCTTTGCTTTTTAGACGTTTCAGGACTCACCGTACACTTCTCCAGAGTGGCTGTTGACAATTTACATCCCGCCCATCAGTGTAGCAAGGCTCCCATTTCTCCATGGCCTGTCCTGCATTTCTGGTCTTGACACTTTTTTCAGCATGGCCCTTTTGACCGATGGGAAGCGAGACTTCTTTGTAGCGCTGATTTGCCTTTCCAGGTTGCTTGGTTGGCCAAAAAGGGCGTATGCGTTTTTTCCTGAATATATTCAGGAAAAAACGCATACGCCCTTTTTGGCCAAGGGCATCATTGTCAACGTTTTGCCGCTTTTCATGTGCTTTAAAGGCGATTCGAATCTACCTCCTGAAATCTGTTTCCTGCAATTCTGCCTTGATTTCAAATCCTCTTCTTTGCCTTCCCTCAATATATTTGTGGATGAGAGTTATCATTTATAACTCTGCAGGTTTGTGAATTGCAGTGCCCTGAACCTCCATTTTACAACTCGCTTTTTTGGGAGCTGGCCGCAAAAGCACAGGATGGCTTCAGGCCCTGTTCTGGTTCCAGTGGGCAGGCTGAGCCTGTGGTTAATTCTTCTTCCTGATGGGAAAATAGAGTGACCTGTGCCTGTCCCAACACCAAGAGCTAGTCTCTCATTGTTTCCACGTCTTCCCGTTCATCCTCAGGACAAATTGCAACCTGTACGGAACAGGAGGTTAAAGGTGCTGATGCTCCAAGGAGGGAGATTGCTAGTAAAGTGGCTGGAATGGCAAACCCGGGCACAGGCAGGTGAGAAATGAGGTGCGTTTTAGAAACCTTTCCCCATCACACGGTGTACCATCTTCTGGGTATCTCATGCATGTTTACGATGTAGGAAGATGCCCTTCAACCTGGAGATTTGGGACCCATGCGATGGGTACCACGCAGTATTACTTTAAAGGGTCTGCGTTTGCTCACCCAACCTCACCAAACCTCTCAGCCGCAACAGTGTCCACCCTTATGTCTCATCCAGCTGTGGGTCTAGATATGGTCAATCCAGGTTGCATCACAGCCCCTGAACGCATTGTGTAAGAATTTCTCTCTCTTTCACTGTCTTTGTTTCATGGGTTTTTCAAAGTAATTTATTTTTATAATGGGGTTTAGCTGCTTTTCACTGCTGTGTTTATGCCGCTTTACACCCACTTGACACACTAACAGAGAGATATCAATACATAGGTTTTAAGATTATTACTAGTCACATATATTCTTGTGCGGTGAATAGGGCGTGTTGAGTCCAGTTCTCTGAGCAAGGAGTAGGTCTTGTCTATTACATATTGGGTTTATGGAACGGTATCTGAGCTAATTTGAAACCCTTGTTTTATGTATCACCCCACCTCACCTTTCCCGTTAAGCAGCCATAGTGTGTTTTCTGCATGTGTGACTCTGTTCTGTTTTGTAATTCAGTTCAAGTGTAACGGTTTTTACATTCCCTCTATAAGTGATACCTTATGAGAAGTGTCCTTTTCTGTGTGACTTATTTCACTTAGAGTCGTCGTACCTAAATCCACTCATCATGCTGCTACTAGCCTTATGACATTGATTTCACGGCTGAGTGATATTCCATTGTACATAAGGACCACAACTTCTTTATCCATTTTTCTCTTTCCTGCGATATTGAAGGTGGAATGAAGTGGAGGTCCTTGTCAACAGAGCAGCCCTAAACTTTGGGGTGCTTGTGTCTTGCTGATTTTTAATTTTCCCAATTTATACCCCCATGAGTGGAAGTGCCCTATGCTCTCTAAGCTTTGCTTTTTAGACGTTTCAGGACTCACCGTACACTTCTCCAGAGTGGCTGTTGACAATTTACATCCCGCCCATCAGTGTAGCAAGGCTCCCATTTCTCCATGGCCTGTCCTGCATTTCTGGTCTTGACACTTTTTTCAGCATGGCCCTTTTGACCGATGGGAAGCGAGACATCTTTGTAGCGCTGATTTGCCTTTCCAGGTTGCTTGGTTGGCCAAAAAGGGCGTATGCGTTTTTTCCTGAATATATTCAGGAAAAAACGCATACGCCCTTTTTGGCCAAGGGCATCATTGTCAACGTTTTGCCGCTTTTCATGTGCTTTAAAGGCGATTCGAATCTACCTCCTGAAATCTGTTTCCTGCAATTCTGCCTTGATTTCAAATCCTCTTCTTTGCCTTCCCTCAATATATTTGTGGATGAGAGTTATCATTTATAACTCTGCAGGTTTGTGAATTGCAGTGCCCTGAACCTCCATTTTACAACTCGCTTTTTTGGGAGCTGGCCGCAAAAGCACAGGATGGCTTCAGGCCCTGTTCTGGTTCCAGTGGGCAGGCTGAGCCTGTGGTTAATTCTTCTTCCTGATGGGAAAATAGAGTGACCTGTGCCTGTCCCAACACCAAGAGCTAGTCTCTCATTGTTTCCACGTCTTCCCGTTCATCCTCAGGACAAATTGCAACCTGTACGGAACAGGAGGTTAAAGGTGATGATGCTCCAAGGAGGGAGATTGCTAGTAAAGTGGCTGGAATGGCAAACCCGGGCACAGGCAGATGAGAAATGAGGTGCGTTTTAGAAACCTTTCCCCATCACACGGTGTACCATCTTCTGGGTATCTCATGCATGTTTACGATGTAGGAAGATGCCCTTCAACCTGGAGATTTGGGACCCATGCGATGGGTACCACGCAGTATTACTTTAAAGGGTCTGCGTTTGCTCACCCAACCTCACCAAACCTCTCAGCCGCAACAGTGTCCACCCTTATGTCTCATCCAGCTGTGGGTCTAGATATGGTCAATCCAGGTTGCATCACAGCCCCTGAACGCATTGTGTAAGAATTTCTCTCTCTTTCACTGTCTTTGTTTCATGGGTTTTTCAAAGTAATTTATTTTTATAATGGGGTTTAGCTGCTTTTCACTGCTGTGTTTATGCCGCTTTTTACCCACTTGACACACTAACAGAGAGATATCAATACATAGGTTTTAAGATTATTACTAGTCAGATATATTCTTGTGCGGTGAATAGGGCGTGTTGAGTCCAGTTCTCTGAGCAAGGAGTAGGTCTTGTCTATTACATATTGGGTTTATGGAACGGTATCTGAGCTAATTTGAAACCCTTGTTTTATGTATCACCCCACCTCACCTTTCCCGTTAAGCAGCCATAGTGTGTTTTCTGCATGTGTGACTCTGTTCTGTTTTGTAATTCAGTTCAAGTGTAACGGTTTTTACATTCCCTCTATCAGTGATACCTTATGAGAAGTGTCCTTTTCTGTGTGACTTATTTCACTTAGAATCGTCGTACCTAAATCCACTCATCATGCTGCTACTAGCCTTATGAAATTGATTTCATGGCTGAGTGATATTCCATTGTACATAAGGACCACAACTTCTTTATCCATTTTTCTCTTTCCTGGGATATTGAAGGTGGAATGAAGTGGAGGTCCTTGTCAACAGAGCAGCCCTAAACTTTGGGGTGCTTGTGTCTTGCTGATTTTTAATTTTCCCAATTTATAACCCCATGAGTGGAAGTGCCATATGCTCTCTAAGCTTTGTTTTTTAGATGTTTCAGGACTCACCGTACGCTTCTCCAGAGTGGCTGTTGGCAATTTACATCCCGCCCATCAGTGTAGCAAGGCTCCCATTTCTCCATGGCCTGTCCTGCATTTCTGGTTTTGACACTTTTTTCAGCATGGCCTTTTTAACCGATGGGAAGCGAGACATCTTTGTAGCGCTGATTTGCCTTTCCAGGTTGCTTGGTTGGCCAAAAAGGGCGTATGCGTTTTTTCCTGAATATATTCAGGAAAAAACGCATACGCCCTTTTTGGCCAAGGGCATCATTGTCAACGTTTTGCCGCTTTTCATGTGCTTTAAAGGCGATTCGAATCTACCTCCTGAAATCTGTTTCCTGCAATTCTGCCTTGATTTCAAATCCTCTTCTTTGCCTTCCCTCAATATATTTGTGGACGAGAGTTATCATTTATAAGTCTGCAGGTTTGTGAATTGCAGTGCCCTGAACCTCCATTTTACAACTCGATTTTTAGGGAGCTGGCCGCAATAGCGCAGGATGGCTTCAGGCCCTGTTCTGGTTCCGGGTGGCAGGCTGAGCCTGTGGTTAATTCTTCTTCCTGATGGGAAAATAGAGTGACCTGTGCCTGTCCCAACACCAAGAGCTAGTCTCTCATTGGTTCCACGTCTTCCCGTTCATCCTCAGTACAAATTGCAACCTGTACGGAACAGGAGGTTAAAGGTGCTGATGCTCCAAGTAGGGAGATTGCTAGTAAAGCGGCTGGAATAGCGAACCCGGGCACAAGGAGATGAGAAATGAGGTGCGTTTTAGAAACCTTTCCCCATCACACGGTGTACCATCTTCTGGGTTTCTCATGCATGTTTTCGATGTAGGAAGATGCCCTTGAACCTGGAGATTTGTGACCCATGCGATGGGTACCATGCAGTATTACTTTAAAGGGTCTGCATTTGCTCACCCAACCTCACCAAACCTCTCAGCCCCAAGAGTGTCCACCCTTATGTCTCATCCAGCTGTGGGTCTAGATATGGTCAATCCAGGTTGCATCACAGCCCCTGAACGCATTGTGTAAGAATTTCTCTCTCTTTCACTGTCTTTGTTTCATGGGTTTTTCAAAGTAATTTATTTTTATAATGGGGTTTAGCTGCTTTTCACTGCTGTGTTTATGCCGCTTTACACCCACTTGACACACTAACAGAGAGATATCAATACATAGGTTTTAAGATTATTACTAGTCAGATATATTCTTGTGCGGTGAATAGGGCGTGTTGAGTCCAGTTCTCTGAGCAAGGAGTAGGTCTTGTCTATTACATATTGGTTTTATGGAACGGTATCTGAGCTAATTTGAAACCCTTGTTTTATGTACCACCCCACCTCACCTTTCCCGTTAAGCAGCCATAGTGTGTTTTCTGCATGTGTGACTCTGTTCTGTTTTGTAATTCAGTTCAAGTGTAACGGTTTTTACATTCCCTCTATCAGTGATACCTTATGAGAAGTGTCCTTTTCTGTGTGACTTATTTCACTTAGAATCGTCGTACCTAAATCCACTCATCATGCTGCTACTAGCCTTATGACATTGATTTCATGGCTGAGTGATATTCCATTGTACATAAGGACCACAACTTCTTTATCCATTTTTCTCTTTCCTGCGATATTGAAGGTGGAATGAAGTGGAGGTCCTTGTCAACAGAGCAGCCCTAAACTTTGGGGTGCTTGTGTCTTGCTGATTTTTAATTTTCCCAATTTATACCCCCATGAGTGGAAGTGCCCTATGCTCTCTAAGCTTTGCTTTTTAGACGTTTCAGGACTCACCGTACACTTCTCCAGAGTGGCTGTTGACAATTTACATCCCGCCCATCAGTGTAGCAAGGCTCCCATTTCTCCATGGCCTGTCCTGCATTTCTGGTTTTGACACTTTTTTCAGCATGGCCCTTTTGACCGATGGGAAGCGAGACATCTTTGTAGCGCTGATTTGCCTTTCCAGGTTGCTTGGTTGGCCAAAAAGGGCGTATGCGTTTTTTCCTGAATATATTCAGGAAAAAACGCATACGCCCTTTTTGGCCAAGGGCATCATTGTCAACGTTTTGCCGCTTTTCATGTGCTTTAAAGGCGATTCGAATCTACCTCCTGAAATCTGTTTCCTGCAATTCTGCCTTGATTTCAAATCCTCTTCTTTGCCTTCCCTCAATATATTTGTGGACGAGAGTTATCATTTATAACTCTGCAGGTTTGTGAATTGCAGTGCCCTGAACCTCCATTTTACAACTCGCTTTTTAGGGAGCTGGCCGCAAAAGCGCAGGATGGCTTCAGGCCCTGTTCTGGTTCCGGGGGGCAGGCTGAGCCTGTGGTTAATTCTTCTTCCTGATGGGAAAATAGAGTGACCTGTGCCTGTCCCAACACCAAGAGCTAGTCTCTCATTGGTTCCACGTCTTCCCGTTCATCCTCAGGACAAATTGCAACCTGTACGGAACAGGAGGTTAAAGGTGCTGATGCTCCAAGGAGGGAGATTGCTAGTAAAGTGGCTGGAATGGCGAACCCGGGCACAAGCAGATGAGAAATGAGGTGCGTTTTAGAAACCTTTCGCCATCACACAGTGTACCATCTTCTGGGTATCTCATGCATGTTTTCGATGTAGGAAGATGACCTTGAACCTGGAGATTTGGGACCCATGCGATGGGTACCACGCAGTATTACTTTAAAGGGTCTGCGTTTGCTCACCCAACCTCACCAAACCTCTCAGCCGCAACAGTGTCCACCCTTATGTCTCATCCAGCTGTGGGTCTAGATATGGTCAATCCAGGTTGCATCACAGCCCCTGAACGCATTGCGTAAGAATTTCTCTCTCTTTCACTGTCTTTGTTTCATGGGTTTTTCAAAGTAATTTATTTTTATAATGGGGTTTAGCTGCTTTTCACTGCTGTGTTTATGCCGCTTTACACCCACTTGACACACTAACAGAGAGATATCAATACATAGGTTTTAAGATTATTACTACTCAGATATAGTCTTGTGCGGTGAATAGGGCGTGTTGAGTCCAGTTCTCTGAGCAAGGAGTAGGTCTTGTCTATTACATATTGGGTTTATGGAACGGTATCTGAGCTAATTTGAAACCCTTGTTTTATGTATCACCCCACCTCACCTTTCCCGTTAAGCAGCCATAGTGTGTTTTCTGCATGTGTGACTCTGTTCTGTTTGGTAATTCAGTTCAAGTGTAACGGTTTTTACATTCCCTCTATAAGTGATACCTTATGAGAAGTGTCCTTTTCTGTGTGACTTATTTCACTTAGAGTCGTCGTACCTAAATCCACTCATCATGCTGCTACTAGCCTTATGACATTGATTTCACGGCTGAGTGATATTCCATTGTACATAAGGACCACAACTTCTTTATCCATTTTTCTCTTTCCTGCGATATTGAAGGTGGAATGAAGTGGAGGTCCTTGTCAACAGAGCAGCCCTAAACTTTGGGGTGCTTGTGTCTTGCTGATTTTTAATTTTCCCAATTTATAACCCCATGAGTGGAAGTGCCCTATGCTCTCTAAGCTTTGCTTTTTAGACGTTTCAGGACTCACCGTGCACTTCTCCAGAGTGGCTGTTGACAATTTACATCCCGCCCATCAGTGTAGCAAGGCTCCCATTTCTCCATGGCCTGTCCTGCATTTCTGGTTTTGACACTTTTTTCAGCATGGCCCTTTTGACCGATGGGAAGCGAGACATCTTTGTAGTGCTGATTTGCCTTTCCAGGTTGCTTGGTTGGCCAAAAACGGCGTATGCGTTTTTTCTTGAATATATTCAGGAAAAAACGCATACGCCCTTTTTGGCCAAGGGCATCATTGTCAACGTTTTGCCGCTTTTCATGTGCTTTAAAGGCGATTCGAATCTACCTCCTGAAATCTGTTTCCTGCAATTCTGCCTTGATTTCAAATCCTCTTCTTTGCCTTCCCTCAATATATTTGTGGATGAGAGTTATCATTTATAACTCTGCAGGTTTGTGAATTGCAGTGCCCTGAACCTCCATTTTACAACTCGCTTTTTAGGGAGCTGGCCGCAAAAGCGCAGGATGGCTTCAGGCCCTGTTCTGGTTCTGGGGGGCAGGCTGAGCCTGTGGTTAATTCTTCTTCCTGATGGGAAAATAGAGTGACCTGTGCCTGTCCCAACACCAAGAGCTAGTCTTTCATTGGTTCCACGTCTTCCCGTTCATCCTCAGTACAAATTGCAACCTGTACGGAACAGGAGGTTAAAGGTGCTGATGCTCCAAGGAGGGAGATTGCTAGTAAAGTGGCTGGAATGGCGAACCCGGGCACAAGCAGATGAGAAATGAGGTGCGTTTTAGAAACCTTTCCCCATCACACGGTGTACCATCTTCTGGGTATCTCATGCATGTTTTCGATGTAGGAAGATGACCTTGAACCTGGAGATTTGGGACCCATGCGATGGGTACCACACAGTATTACTTTAAAGGGTCTGCGTTTGCTCACCCAACCTCACCAAACCTCTCAGCCGCAACAGTGTCCACCCTTATGTCTCATCCAGCTGTGGGTCTAGATATGGTCAATCCAGGTTGCATCACAGCCCCTGAACGCATTGTGTAAGAATTTCTATCTCTTTCACTGTCTTTGTTTCATGGGTTTTTCAAAGTAATTTATTTTTATAATGGGGTTTAGCTGCTTTTCACTGCTGTGTTTATGCCGCTTTTTACCCACTTGACCCACTAACAGAGAGATATCAATACGTAGGTTTTAAGATTATTACTAGTCAGATATATTATTGTGCGGTGAATAGGGCGTGTTGAGTCCAGTTCTCTGAGCAAGGAGTAGGTCTTGTCTATTACATATTGGGTTTATGGAACGGTATCTGAGCTAATTTGAAACCCTTGTTTTATGTATCACCCCACCTCACCTTTCCCGTTAAGCAGCCATAGTGTGTTTTCTGCATGTGTGACTCTGTTCTGTTTTGTAATTCAGTTCAAGTGTAACGGTTTTTACATTCCCTCTATAAGTGATACCTTATGAGAAGTGTCCTTTTCTGTGTGACTTATTTCACTTAGAGTCGTCGTACCTAAATCCACTCATCATGCTGCTACTAGCCTTATGACATTGATTTCACGGCTGAGTGATATTCCATTGTACATAAGGACCACAACTTCTTTATCCATTTTTCTCTTTCCTGCGATATTGAAGGTGGAATGAAGTGGAGGTCCTTGTCAACAGAGCAGCCCTCAACTTTGGGGTGCTTGTGTCTTGCTGATTTTTAATTTTCCCAATTTATACCCCCATGAGTGGAAGTGCCCTATGCTCTCTAAGCTTTGCTTTTTAGACGTTTCAGGACTCACCGTACACTTCTCCAGAGTGGCTGTTGACAATTTACATCCCGCCCATCAGTGTAGCAAGGCTCCCATTTCTCCATGGCCTGTCCTGCATTTCTGGTTTTGACACTCTTTTCAGCATGGCCCTTTTGACCGATGGGAAGCGAGACATCTTTGTAGCACTGATTTGCCTTTCCAGGTTGCTTGGTTGGCCAAAAAGGGCGTATGCGTTTTTTCCTGAATATATTCAGGAAAAAACGCATACGCCCTTTTTGGCCAAGGGCATCATTGTCAACGTTTTTCCGCTTTTCATGTGCTTTAAAGGCGATTCGAATCTACCTCCTGAAATCTGTTTCCTGCAATTCTGCCTTGATTTCAAATCCTCTTCTTTGCCTTCCCTCAATATATTTGTGGACGAGAGTTATCATTTATAACTCTGCAGGTTTGTGAATTGCAGTGCCCTGAACCTCCATTTTACAACTCGCTTTTTTGGGAGCTGGCCACAAAAGCACAGGATGGCTTCAGGCGCTGTTCTGGTTCCAGTGGGCAGGCTGAGCCTGTGGTTAATTCTTCTTCCTGATGGGAAAATAGAGTGACCTGTGCCTGTCCCAACACCAAGAGCTAGTCTCTCATTGGTTCCACGTCTTCCCGTTCATCCTCAGGACAAATTGCAACCTGTACGGAACAGGAGGTTAAAGGTGCTGATGCTCCAAGGAGGGAGATTGCTAGTAAAGTGGCTGGAATGGCGAACCCGGGCACAAGCAGATGAGAAATGAGGTGCGTTTTAGAAACCTTTCGCCATCACACGGTGTACCATCTTCTGGGTATCTCATGCATGTTTTCGATGTAGGAAGATGACCTTGAACCTGGAGATTTGGGACCCATGCGATGGGTACCACGCAGTATTACTTTAAAGGGTCTGCGTTTGCTCACCCAACCTCACCAAACCTCTCAGCCGCAACAGTGTCCACCCTTATGTCTCATCCAGCTGTGGGTCTAGATATGGTCAATCCAGGTTGCATCACAGCCCGTGAACGCATTGTGTAAGAATTTCTCTCTCTTTCACTGTCTTTGTTTCATGGGTTTTTCAAAGTAATTTATTTTTATAATGGGGTTTAGCTGCTTTTCACTGCTGTGTTTATGCCGCTTTACACCCACTTGACACACTAACAGAGTGATATCAATACATAGGTTTTAAGATTATTACTAGTCAGATATATTCTTGTGCGGTGAATAGGGCGTGTTGAGTCCAGTTCTCTGAGCAAGGAGTAGGTCTTGTCTATTACATATTGGTTTTATGGAACGGTATCTGAGCTAATTTGAAACCCTTGTTTTATGTACCACCCCACCTCACCTTTCCCGTTAAGCAGCCATAGTGTGTTTTCTGCATGTGTGACTCTGTTCTGTTTTGTAATTCAGTTCAAGTGTAACGGTTTTACATTCCCTCTATCAGTGATACCTTATGAGAAGTGTCCTTTTCTGTGTGACTTATTTCACTTAGAATCGTCGTACCTAAATCCACTCATCATGCTGCTACTAGCCTTATGACATTGATTTCATGGCTGAGTGATATTCCATTGTACATAAGGACCACAACTTCTTTATCCATTTTTCTCTTTCCTGGGATATTGAAGGTGGAATGAAGTGGAGGTCCTTGTCAACAGAGCAGCCCTCAACTTTGGGGTGCTTGTGTCTTGCTGATTTTTAATTTTCCCAATTTATACCCCCATGAGTGGAAGTGCCCTATGCTCTCTAAGCTTTGCTTTTTAGACGTTTCAGGACTCACCGTACACTTCTCCAGAGTGGCTGTTGACAATTTACATCCCGCCCATCAGTGTAGCAAGGCTCCCATTTCTCCATGGCCTGTCCTGCATTTCTGGTTTTGACACTTTTTTCAGCATGGCCCTTTTGACCGATGGGAAGCGAGACATCTTTGTAGCGCTGATTTGCCTTTCCAGGTTGCTTGGTTGGCCAAAAAGGGCGTATGCGTTTTTTCCTGAATATATTCAGGAAAAAACGCATACGCCCTTTTTGGCCAAGGGCATCATTGTCAACGTTTTGCCGCTTTTCATGTGCTTTAAAGGCGATTCGAATCTACCTCCTGAAATCTGTTTCCTGTAATTCTGCCTTGATTTCAAATCCTCTTCTTTGCCTTCCCTCAATATATTTGTGGATGAGAGTTATCATTTATAACTCTGCAGGTTTGTGAATTGCAGTGCCCTGAACCTCCATTTTACAACTCGCTTTTTAGGGAGCTGGCCACAAACCCGCAGGATGGCTTCAGGCCCTGTTCTGGTTCCGGGGGGCAGGCTGAGCCTGTGGTTAATTCTTCTTCCTGATGGGAAAATAGAGTGACCTGTGCCTGTCCCAACACCAAGAGCTAGTCTTTCATTGGTTCCACGTCTTCCCGTTCATCCTCAGTACAAATTGCAACCTGTACGGAACAGGAGGTTAAAGCTGCTGATGCTCCAAGGAGGGAGATTGCTAGTAAAGTGGCTGGAATGGCGAACCCGGGCACAAGCAGATGAGAAATGAGGTGCGTTTTAGAAACCTTTCCCCATCACACGGTGTACCATCTTCTGGGTATCTCATGCATGTTTTCGATGTAGGAAGATGCCCTTGAACCTGGAGATTTGGGACCCATGCGATGGGTACCACGCAGTAATACTTTAAAGGGTCTGCGTTTGCTCACCCAACCTCACCAAACCTCTCAGCCGCAACAGTGTCCACCCTTATGTCTCATCCAGCTGTGCGTCTAGATATGGTCAATCCAGGTTGCATCACAGCCCCTGAACGCATTGTGTAAGAATTTCTATCTCTTTCACTGTCTTTGTTTCATGGGTTTTTCAAAGTAATTTATTTTTATAATGGGGTTTAGCTGCTTTTCACTGCTGTGTTTATGCCGCTTTACACCCACTTGACACACTAACAGAGAGATATCAATACATAGGTTTTAAGATTATTACTAGTCAGATATATTCTTGTGCGGTGAATAGGGCGTGTTGAGTCCAGTTCTCTGAGCAAGGAGTAGGTCTTGTCTATTACATATTGGGTTTATGGAACGGTATCTGAGCTAATTTGAAACCCTTGTTTTATGTATCACCCCACCTCACCTTTCCCGTTAAGCAGCCATAGTGTGTTTTCTGCATGTGTGACTCTGTTCTGTTTTGTAATTCAGTTCAAGTGTAACGGTTTTTACATTCCCTCTATCAGTGACACCTTATGAGAAGTGTCCTTTGCTGTGTGACTTATTTCACTTAGAGTCGTCGTACCTAAATCCACTCATCATGCTGCTACTAGCCTTATGACATTGATTTCACGGCTGAGTGATATTCCATTGTACATAAGGACCACAACTTCTTTATCCATTTTTCTCTTTCCTGCGATATTGAAGGTGGAATGAAGTGGAGGTCCTTGTCAACAGAGCAGCCCTAAACTTTGGGGTGCTTGTGTCTTGCTGATTTTTAATTTTCCCAATTTATACCCCCATGAGTGGAAGTGCCCTATGCTCTCTAAGCTTTGCTTTTTAGACGTTTCAGGACTCACCGTACACTTCTCCAGAGTGGCTGTTGACAATTTACATCCCGCCCATCAGTGTAGCAAGGCTCCCATTTCTCCATGGCCTGTCCTGCATTTCTGGTTTTGACACTCTTTTCAGCATGGCCCTTTTGACCGATGGGAAGCGAGACATCTTTGTAGCACTGATTTGCCTTTCCAGGTTGCTTGGTTGGCCAAAAAGGGCGTATGCGTTTTTTCCTGAATATATTCAGGAAAAAACGCATACGCCCTTTTTGGCCAAGGGCATCATTGTCAACGTTTTTCCGCTTTTCATGTGCTTTAAAGGCGATTCGAATCTACCTCCTGAAATCTGTTTCCTGCAATTCTGCCTTGATTTCAAATCCTCTTCTTTGCCTTCCCTCAATATATTTGTGGACGAGAGTTATCATTTATAACTCTGCAGGTTTGTGAATTGCAGTGCCCTGAACCTCCATTTTACAACTCGCTTTTTTGGGAGCTGGCCGCAAAAGCACAGGATGGCTTCAGGCGCTGTTCTGGTTCCAGTGGGCAGGCTGAGCCTGTGGTTAATTCTTCTTCCTGATGGGAAAATAGAGTGACCTGTGCCTGTCCCAACACCAAGAGCTAGTCTCTCATTGGTTCCACGTCTTCCCGTTCATCCTCAGGACAAATTGCAACCTGTACGGAACAGGAGGTTAAAGGTGCTGATGCTCCAAGGAGGGAGATTGCTAGTAAAGTGGCTGGAATGGCGAACCCGGGCACAAGCAGATGAGAAATGAGGTGCGTTTTAGAAACCTTTCGCCATCACACGGTGTACCATCTTCTGGGTATCTCATGCATGTTTTCGATGTAGGAAGATGACCTTGAACCTGGAGATTTGGGACCCATGCGATGGGTACCACGCAGTATTACTTTAACGGGTCTGCGTTTGCTCACCCAACCTCACCAAACCTCTCAGCCGCAACAGTGTCCACCCTTATGTCTCATCCAGCTGTGGGTCTAGATATGGTCAATCCAGGTTGCATCACAGCCCGTGAACGCATTGTGTAAGAATTTCTCTCTCTTTCACTGTCTTTGTTTCATGGGTTTTTCAAAGTAATTTATTTTTATAATGGGGTTTAGCTGCTTTTCACTGCTGTGTTTATGCCGCTTTACACCCACTTGACACACTAACAGAGTGATATCAATACATAGGTTTTAAGATTATTACTAGTCAGATATATTCTTGTGCGGTGAATAGGGCGTGTTGAGTCCAGTTCTCTGAGCAAGGAGTAGGTCTTGTCTATTACATATTGGTTTTATGGAACGGTATCTGAGCTAATTTGAAACCTTTGTTTTATGTACCACCCCACCTCACCTTTCCCGTTAAGCAGCCATAGTGTGTTTTCTGCATGTGTGACTCTGTTCTGTTTTGTAATTCAGTTCAAGTGTAACGGTTTTTACATTCCCTCTATCAGTGATACCTTATGAGAAGTGTCCTTTTCTGTGTGACTTATTTCACTTAGAATCGTCGTACCTAAATCCACTCATCATGCTGCTACTAGCCTTATGACATTGATTTCATGGCTGAGTGATATTCCATTGTACATAAGGACCACAACTTCTTTATCCATTTTTCTCTTTCCTGGGATATTGAAGGTGGAATGAAGTGGAGGTCCTTGTCAACAGAGCAGCCCTCAACTTTGGGGTGCTTGTGTCTTGCTGATTTTTAATTTTCCCAATTTATACCCCCATGAGTGGAAGTGCCCTATGCTCTCTAAGCTTTGCTTTTTAGACGTTTCAGGACTCACCGTACACTTCTCCAGAGTGGCTGTTGACAATTTACATCCCGCCCATCAGTGTAGCAAGGCTCCCATTTCTCCATGGCCTGTCCTGCATTTCTGGTTTTGACACTTTTTTCAGCATGGCCCTTTTGACCGATGGGAAGCGAGACATCTTTGTAGCGCTGATTTGCCTTTCCAGGTTGCTTGGTTGGCCAAAAAGGGCGTATGCGTTTTTTCCTGAATATATTCAGGAAAAAACGCATACGCCCTTTTTGGCCAAGGGCATCATTGTCAACGTTTTGCCGCTTTTCATGTGCTTTAAAGGCGATTCGAATCTACCTCCTGAAATCTGTTTCCTGTAATTCTGCCTTGATTTCAAATCCTCTTCTTTGCCTTCCCTCAATATATTTGTGGATGAGAGTTATCATTTATAACTCTGCAGGTTTGTGAATTGCAGTGCCCTGAACCTCCATTTTACAACTCGCTTTTTAGGGAGCTGGCCACAAAACCGCAGGATGGCTTCAGGCCCTGTTCTGGTTCCGGGGGGCAGGCTGAGCCTGTGGTTAATTCTTCTTCCTGATGGGAAAATAGAGTGACCTGTGCCTGTCCCAACACCAAGAGCTAGTCTTTCATTGGTTCCACGTCTTCCCGTTCATCCTCAGTACAAATTGCAACCTGTACGGAACAGGAGGTTAAAGGTGCTGATGCTCCAAGGAGGGAGATTGCTAGTAAAGTGGCTGGAATGGCGAACCCGGGCACAAGCAGATGAGAAATGAGGTGCGTTTTAGAAACCTTTCCCCATCACACGGTGTACCATCTTCTGGGTATCTCATGCATGTTTTCGATGTAGGAAGATGCCCTTGAACCTGGAGATTTGGGACCCATGCGATGGGTACCACGCAGTAATACTTTAAAGGGTCTGCGTTTGCTCACCCAACCTCACCAAACCTCTCAGCCGCAACAGTGTCCACCCTTATGTCTCATCCAGCTGTGGGTCTAGATATGGTCAATCCAGGTTGCATCACAGCCCCTGAACGCATTGTGTAAGAATTTCTATCTCTTTCACTGTCTTTGTTTCATGGGTTTTTCAAAGTAATTTATTTTTATAATGGGGTTTAGCTGCTTTTCACTGCTGTGTTTATGCCGCTTTACACCCACTTGACACACTAACAGAGAGATATCAATACATAGGTTTTAAGATTATTACTAGTCAGATATATTCTTGTGCGGTGAATAGGGCGTGTTGAGTCCAGTTCTCTGAGCAAGGAGTAGGTCTTGTCTATTACATATTGGGTTTATGGAACGGTATCTGAGCTAATTTGAAACCCTTGTTTTATGTATCACCCCACCTCACCTTTCCCGTTAAGCAGCCATAGTGTGTTTTCTGCATGTGTGACTCTGTTCTGTTTTGTAATTCAGTTCAAGTGTAACGGTTTTTACATTCCCTCTATCAGTGACACCTTATGAGAAGTGTCCTTTGCTGTGTGACTTATTTCACTTAGAGTCGTCGTACCTAAATCCACTCATCATGCTGCTACTAGCCTTATGACATTGATTTCACGGCTGAGTGATATTCCATTGTACATAAGGACCACAACTTCTTTATCCATTTTTCTCTTTCCTGGGATATTGAAGGTGGAATGAAGTGGAGGTCCTTGTCAACAGAGCAGCCCTAAACTTTGGGGTGCTTGTGTCTTGCTGATTTTTCATTTTCCCAATTTATACCCCCATGAGTGGAAGTGCCCTATGCTCTCTAAGCTTTGCTTTTTAGACGTTTCAGGACTCACCGTACACTTCTCCAGAGTGGCTGTTGACAATTTACATCCCGCCCATCAGTGTAGCAAGGCTCCCATTTCTCCATGGCCTGTCCTGCATTTCTGGTTTTGACACTCTTTTCAGCATGGCCCTTTTGACCGATGGGAAGCGAGACATCTTTGTAGCGCTGATTTGCCTTTCCAGGTTGCTTGGTTGGCCAAAAAGGGCGTATGCGTTTTTTCCTGAATATATTCAGGAAAAAACGCATACGCCCTTTTTGGCCAAGGGCATCATTGTCAACGTTTTGCCGCTTTTCATGTGCTTTAAAGGCGATTCGAATCTACCTCCTGAAATCTGTTTCCTGCAATTCTGCCTTGATTTCAAATCCTCTTCTTTGCCTTCCCTCAATATATTTGTGGATGAGAGTTATCATTTATAACTCTGCAGGTTTGTGAATTGCAGTGCCCTGAACCTCCATTTTACAACTCGCTTTTTAGGGAGCTGGCCGCAAAAGCGCAGGATGGCTTAAGGCCCTGTTCTGGTTCCGGGGGGCAGGCTGAGCCTGTGGTTAATTCTTCTTCCTGATGGGAAAATAGAGTGACCTGTGCCTGTCCCAACACCAAGAGCTAGTCTTTCATTGGTTCCACGTCTTCCCGTTCATCCTCAGTACAAATTGCAACCTGTACGGAACAGGAGGTTAAAGGTGCTGATGCTCCAAGGAGGGAGATTGCTAGTAAAGTGGCTGGAATGGCGAACCCGGGCACAAGCAGATGAGAAATGAGGTGCGTTTTAGAAACCTTTCGCCATCACACGGTGTACCATCTTCTGGGTATCTCATGCATGTTTTCGATGTAGGAAGATGACCTTGAACCTGGAGATTTGGGACCCATGCGATGGGTACCACGCAGTATTACTTTAAAGGGTCTGCGTTTGCTCACCCAACCTCACCAAACCTCTCAGCCGCAACAGTGTCCACCCTTATGTCTCATCCAGCTGTGGGTCTAGATATGGTCAATCCAGGTTGCATCACAGCCCGTGAACGCATTGTGTAAGAATTTCTCTCTCTTTCACTGTCTTTGTTTCATGGGTTTTTCAAAGTAATTTATTTTTATAATGGGGTTTAGCTGCTTTTCACTGCTGTGTTTATGCCGCTTTACACCCACTTGACACACTAACAGAGTGATATCAATACATAGGTTTTAAGATTATTACTAGTCAGATATATTCTTGTGCGGTGAATAGGGCGTGTTGAGTCCAGTTCTCTGAGCAAGGAGTAGGTCTTGTCTATTACATATTGGTTTTATGGAACGGTATCTGAGCTAATTTGAAACCCTTGTTTTATGTACCACCCCACCTCACCTTTCCCGTGAAGCAGCCATAGTGTGTTTTCTGCATGTGTGACTCTGTTCTGTTTTGTAATTCAGTTCAAGTGTAACGGTTTTTACATTCCCTCTATCAGTGATACCTTATGAGAAGTGTCCTTTTCTGTGTGACTTATTTCACTTAGAATCGTCGTACCTAAATCCACTCATCATGCTGCTACTAGCCTTATGACATTGATTTCATGGCTGAGTGATATTCCATTGTACATAAGGACCACAACTTCTTTATCCATTTTTCTCTTTCCTGGGATATTGAAGGTGGAATGAAGTGGAGGTCCTTGTCAACAGAGCAGCCCTCAACTTTGGGGTGCTTGTGTCTTGCTGATTTTTAATTTTCCCAATTTATACCCCCATGAGTGGAAGTGCCCTATGCTCTCTAAGCTTTGCTTTTTAGACGTTTCAGGACTCACCGTACACTTCTCCAGAGTGGCTGTTGACAATTTACATCCCGCCCATCAGTGTAGCAAGGCTCCCATTTCTCCATGGCCTGTCCTGCATTTCTGGTTTTGACACTTTTTTCAGCATGGCCCTTTTGACCGATGGGAAGCGAGACATCTTTGTAGCGCTGATTTGCCTTTCCAGGTTGCTTGGTTGGCCAAAAAGGGCGTATGCGTTTTTTCCTGAATATATTCAGGAAAAAACGCATACGCCCTTTTTGGCCAAGGGCATCATTGTCAACGTTTTGCCCCTTTTCATGTGCTTTAAAGGCGATTCGAATCTACCTCCTGAAATCTGTTTCCTGTAATTCTGCCTTGATTTCAAATCCTCTTCTTTGCCTTCCCTCAATATATTTGTGGATGAGAGTTATCATTTATAACTCTGCAGGTTTGTGAATTGCAGTGCCCTGAACCTCCATTTTACAACTCGCTTTTTAGGGAGCTGGCCACAAAACCGCAGGATGGCTTCAGGCCCTGTTCTGGTTCCGGGGGGCAGGCTGAGCCTGTGGTTAATTCTTCTTCCTGATGGGAAAATAGAGTGACCTGTGCCTGTCCCAACACCAAGAGCTAGTCTTTCATTGGTTCCACGTCTTCCCGTTCATCCTCAGTACAAATTGCAACCTGTACGGAACAGGAGGTTAAAGGTGCTGATGCTCCAAGGAGGGAGATTGCTAGTAAAGTGGCTGGAATGGCGAACCCGGGCACAAGCAGATGAGAAATGAGGTGCGTTTTAGAAACCTTTCCCCATCACACGGTGTACCATCTTCTGGGTATCTCATGCATGTTTTCGATGTAGGAAGATGCCCTTGAACCTGGAGATTTGGGACCCATGCGATGGGTACCACGCAGTAATACTTTAAAGGGTCTGCGTTTGCTCACCCAACCTCACCAAACCTCTCAGCCGCAACAGTGTCCACCCTTATGTCTCATCCAGCTGTGGGTCTAGATATGGTCAATCCAGGTTGCATCACAGCCCCTGAACGCATTGTGTAAGAATTTCTATCTCTTTCACTGTCTTTGTTTCATGGGTTTTTCAAAGTAATTTATTTTTATAATGGGGTTTAGCTGCTTTTCACTGCTGTGTTTATGCCGCTTTACACCCACTTGACACACTAACAGAGAGATATCAATACATAGGTTTTAAGATTATTACTAGTCAGATATATTCTTGTGCGGTGAATAGGGCGTGTTGAGTCCAGTTCTCTGAGCAAGGAGTAGGTCTTGTCTATTACATATTGGGTTTATGGAACGGTATCTGAGCTAATTTGAAACCCTTGTTTTATGTATCACCCCACCTCACCTTTCCCGTTAAGCAGCCATAGTGTGTTTTCTGCATGTGTGACTCTGTTCTGTTTTGTAATTCAGTTCAAGTGTAACGGTTTTTACATTCCCTCTATCAGTGACACCTTATGAGAAGTGTCCTTTTCTGTGTGACTTATTTCACTTAGAGTCGTCGTACCTAAATCCACTCATCATGCTGCTACTAGCCTTATGACATTGATTTCACGGCTGAGTGATATTCCATTGTACATAAGGACCACAACTTCTTTATCCATTTTTCTCTTTCCTGGGATATTGAAGGTGGAATGAAGTGGAGATCCTTGTCAACAGAGCAGCCCTAAACTTTGGGGTGCTTGTGTCTTGCTGATTTTTCATTTTCCCAATTTATACCCCCATGAGTGGAAGTGCCCTATGCTCTCTAAGCTTTGCTTTTTAGACGTTTCAGGACTCACCGTACACTTCTCCAGAGTGGCTGTTGACAATTTACATCCCGCCCATCAGTGTAGCAAGGCTCCCATTTCTCCATGGCCTGTCCTGCATTTCTGGTTTTGACACTTTTTTCAGCATGGCCCTTTTGACCGATGGGAAGCGAGACATCTTTGTAGCGCTGATTTGCCTTTCCAGGTTGCTTGGTTGGCCAAAAAGGGCGTATGCGTTTTTTCCTGAATATATTCAGGAAAAAACGCATACGCCCTTTTTGGCCAAGGGCATCATTGTCAACGTTTTGCCGCTTTTCATGTGCTTTAAAGGCGATTCGAATCTACCTCCTGAAATCTGTTTCCTGCAATTCTGCCTTGATTTCAAATCCTCTTCTTTGCCTTCCCTCAATATATTTGTGGATGAGAGTTATCATTTATAACTCTGCAGGTTTGTGAATTGCAGTGCCCTGAACCTCCATTTTACAACTCGCTTTTTAGGGAGCTGGCCGCAAAAGCGCAGGATGGCTTCAGGCCCTGTTCTGGTTCCGGGGGGCAGGCTGAGCCTGTGGTTAATTCTTCTTCCTGATGGGAAAATAGAGTGACCTGTGCCTGTCCCAACACCAAGAGCTAGTCTTTCATTGGTTCCACGTCTTCCCGTTCATCCTCAGTACAAATTGCAACCTGTACGGAACAGGAGGTTAAAGGTGCTGATGCTCCAAGGAGGGAGATTGCTAGTAAAGTGGCTGGAATGGCGAACCCGGGCACAAGCAGATGAGAAATGAGGTGCGTTTTAGAAACCTTTCCCCATCACACGGTGTACCATCTTCTGGGTATCTCATGCATGTTTTCGATGTAGGAAGATGCCCTTGAACCTGGAGATTTGGGACCCATGCGATGGGTACCACGCAGTAATACTTTAAAGGGTCTGCGTTTGCTCACCCAACCTCACCAAACCTCTCAGCCGCAACAGTGTCCACCCTTATGTCTCATCCAGCTGTGGGTCTAGATATGGTCAATCCAGGTTGCATCACAGCCCCTGAACGCATTGTGTAAGAATTTCTATCTCTTTCACTGTCTTTGTTTCATGGGTTTTTCAAAGTAATTTATTTTTATAATGGGGTTTAGCTGCTTTTCACTGCTGTGTTTATGCCGCTTTACACCCACTTGACACACTAACAGAGAGATATCAATACATAGGTTTTAAGATTATTACTAGTCAGATATATTCTTGTGCGGTGAATAGGGCGTGTTGAGTCCAGTTCTCTGAGCAAGGAGTAGGTCTTGTCTATTACATATTGGGTTTATGGAACGGTATCTGAGCTAATTTGAAACCCTTGTTTTATGTATCACCCCACCTCACCTTTCCCGTTAAGCAGCCATAGTGTGTTTTCTGCATGTGTGACTCTGTTCTGTTTTGTAATTCAGTTCAAGTGTAACGGTTTTTACATTCCCTCTATCAGTGATACCTTATGAGAAGTGTCCTTTTCTGTGTGACTTATTTCACTTAGAGTCGTTGTACCTAAATCCACTCATCATGCTGCTACTAGCCTTATGACATTGCTTTCATGGCTGAGTGATATTCCATTGTACATAAGGACCACAACTTCTTTATCCATTTTTCTCTTTCCTGGGATATTGAAGGTGGAATGAAGTGGAGGTCCTTGTCAACAGAGCAGCCCTAAACTTTGGGGTGCTTGTGTCTTGCTGATTTTTCATTTTCCCAATTTATACCCCCATGAGTGGAAGTGCCCTATGCTCTCTAAGCTTTGCTATTTAGACGTTTCAGGACTCACCGTACACTTCTCCAGAGTGGCTGTTGGCAATTTACATCCCGCCCATCAGTGTAGCAAGGCTCCCATTTCTCCATGGCCTGTCCTGCATTTCTGGTTTTGACACTTTTTTCAGCATGGCCCTTTTAACCGATGGGAAGCGAGACTTCTTTGTAGCGCTGATTTGCCTTTCCAGGTTGCTTGGTTGGCCAAAAAGGACGTATGCGTTTTTTCCTGAATATATTCAGGAAAAAACGCATACGCCCTTTTTGGCCAAGGGCATCATTGTCAACGTTTTGCCGCTTTTCATGTGCTTTAAAGGCGATTCGAATCTACCTCCTGAAATCTGTTTCCTGCAATTCTGCCTTGATTTCAAATCCTCTTCTTTGCCTTCCCTCAATATATTTGTGGATGAGAGTTATCATTTATAAGTCTGCAGGTTTGTGAATTGCAGTGCCCTGAACCTCCATTTTACAACTCGCTTTTTAGGGAGCTGGCCACAAACCCGCAGGATGGCTTCAGGCCCTGTTCTGGTTCCGGGGGGCAGGCTGAGCCTGTGGTTAATTCTTCTTCCTGATGGGAAAATAGAGTGACCTGTGCCTGTCCCAACACCAAGAGCTAGTCTTTCATTGGTTCCACGTCTTCCCGTTCATCCTCAGTACAAATTGCAACCTGTACGGAACAGGAGGTTAAAGCTGCTGATGCTCCAAGGAGGGAGATTGCTAGTAAAGTGGCTGGAATGGCGAACCCGGGCACAAGCAGATGAGAAATGAGGTGCGTTTTAGAAACCTTTCCCCATCACACGGTGTACCATCTTCTGGGTATCTCATGCATGTTTTCGATGTAGGAAGATGCCCTTGAACCTGGAGATTTGGGACCCATGCGATGGGTACCACGCAGTAATACTTTAAAGGGTCTGCGTTTGCTCACCCAACCTCACCAAACCTCTCAGCCGCAACAGTGTCCACCCTTATGTCTCATCCAGCTGTGGGTCTAGATATGGTCAATCCAGGTTGCATCACAGCCCCTGAACGCATTGTGTAAGAATTTCTATCTCTTTCACTGTCTTTGTTTCATGGGTTTTTCAAAGTAATTTATTTTTATAATGGGGTTTAGCTGCTTTTCACTGCTGTGTTTATGCCGCTTTACACCCACTTGACACACTAACAGAGAGATATCAATACATAGGTTTTAAGATTATTACTAGTCAGATATATTCTTGTGCGGTGAATAGGGCGTGTTGAGTCCAGTTCTCTGAGCAAGGAGTAGGTCTTGTCTATTACATATTGGGTTTATGGAACGGTATCTGAGCTAATTTGAAACCCTTGTTTTATGTATCACCCCACCTCACCTTTCCCGTTAAGCAGCCATAGTGTGTTTTCTGCATGTGTGACTCTGTTCTGTTTTGTAATTCAGTTCAAGTGTAACGGTTTTTACATTCCCTCTATCAGTGACACCTTATGAGAAGTGTCCTTTGCTGTGTGACTTATTTCACTTAGAGTCGTCGTACCTAAATCCACTCATCATGCTGCTACTAGCCTTATGACATTGATTTCACGGCTGAGTGATATTCCATTGTACATAAGGACCACAACTTCTTTATCCATTTTTCTCTTTCCTGCGATATTGAAGGTGGAATGAAGTGGAGGTCCTTGTCAACAGAGCAGCCCTAAACTTTGGGGTGCTTGTGTCTTGCTGATTTTTAATTTTCCCAATTTATACCCCCATGAGTGGAAGTGCCCTATGCTCTCTAAGCTTTGCTTTTTAGACGTTTCAGGACTCACCGTACACTTCTCCAGAGTGGCTGTTGACAATTTACATCCCGCCCATCAGTGTAGCAAGGCTCCCATTTCTCCATGGCCTGTCCTGCATTTCTGGTTTTGACACTCTTTTAAGCATGGCCCTTTTGACCGATGGGAAGCGAGACATCTTTGTAGCACTGATTTGCCTTTCCAGGTTGCTTGGTTGGCCAAAAAGGGCGTATGCGTTTTTTCCTGAATATATTCAGGAAAAAACGCATACGCCCTTTTTGGCCAAGGGCATCATTGTCAACGTTTTGCCGCTTTTCATGTGCTTTAAAGGCGATTCGAATCTACCTCCTGAAATCTGTTTCCTGCAATTCTGCCTTGATTTCAAATCCTCTTCTTTGCCTTCCCTCAATATATTTGTGGATGAGAGTTATCATTTATAACTCTGCAGGTTTGTGAATTGCAGTGCCCTGAACCTCCATTTTACAACTCGCTTTTTTGGGAGCTGGCCGCAAAAGCACAGGATGGCTTCAGGCGCTGTTCTGGTTCCAGTGGGCAGGCTGAGCCTGTGGTTAATTCTTCTTCCTGATGGGAAAATAGAGTGACCTGTGCCTGTCCCAACACCAAGAGCTAGTCTCTCATTGGTTCCACGTCTTCCCGTTCATCCTCAGGACAAATTGCAACCTGTACGGAACAGGAGGTTAAAGGTGCTGATGCTCCAAGGAGGGAGATTGCTAGTAAAGTGGCTGGAATGGCGAACCCGGGCACAAGCAGATGAGAAATGAGGTGCGTTTTAGAAACCTTTCGCCATCACACGGTGTACCATCTTCTGGGTATCTCATGCATGTTTTCGATGTAGGAAGATGACCTTGAACCTGGAGATTTGGGACCCATGCGATGGGTACCACGCAGTATTACTTTAAAGGGTCTGCGTTTGCTCACCCAACCTCACCAAACCTCTCAGCCGCAACAGTGTCCACCCTTATGTCTCATCCAGCTGTGGGTCTAGATATGGTCAATCCAGGTTGCATCACAGCCCGTGAACGCATTGTGTAAGAATTTCTCTCTCTTTCACTGTCTTTGTTTCATGGGTTTTTCAAAGTAATTTATTTTTATAATGGGGTTTAGCTGCTTTTCACTGCTGTGTTTATGCCGCTTTACACCCACTTGACACACTAACAGAGTGATATCAATACATAGGTTTTAAGATTATTACTAGTCAGATATATTCTTGTGCGGTGAATAGGGCGTGTTGAGTCCAGTTCTCTGAGCAAGGAGTAGGTCTTGTCTATTACATATTGGTTTTATGGAACGGTATCTGAGCTAATTTGAAACCCTTGTTTTATGTACCACCCCACCTCACCTTTCCCGTTAAGCAGCCATAGTGTGTTTTCTGCATGTGTGACTCTGTTCTGTTTTGTAATTCAGTTCAAGTGTAACGGTTTTTACATTCCCTCTATCAGTGATACCTTATGAGAAGTGTCCTTTTCTGTGTGACTTATTTCACTTAGAATCGTCGTACCTAAATCCACTCATCATGCTGCTACTAGCCTTATGACATTGATTTCATGGCTGAGTGATATTCCATTGTACATAAGGACCACAACTTCTTTATCCATTTTTCTCTTTCCTGGGATATTGAAGGTGGAATGAAGTGGAGGTCCTTGTCAACAGAGCAGCCCTCAACTTTGGGGTGCTTGTGTCTTGCTGATTTTTAATTTTCCCAATTTATACCCCCATGAGTGGAAGTGCCCTATGCTCTCTAAGCTTTGCTTTTTAGACGTTTCAGGACTCACCGTACACTTCTCCAGAGTGGCTGTTGACAATTTACATCCCGCCCATCAGTGTAGCAAGGCTCCCATTTCTCCATGGCCTGTCCTGCATTTCTGGTTTTGACACTTTTTTCAGCATGGCCCTTTTGACCGATGGGAAGCGAGACATCTTTGTAGCGCTGATTTGCCTTTCCAGGTTGCTTGGTTGGCCAAAAAGGGCGTATGCGTTTTTTCCTGAATATATTCAGGAAAAAACGCATACGCCCTTTTTGGCCAAGGGCATCATTGTCAACGTTTTGCCGCTTTTCATGTGCTTTAAAGGCGATTCGAATCTACCTCCTGAAATCTGTTTCCTGTAATTCTGCCTTGATTTCAAATCCTCTTCTTTGCCTTCCCTCAATATATTTGTGGATGAGAGTTATCATTTATAACTCTGCAGGTTTGTGAATTGCAGTGCCCTGAACCTCCATTTTACAACTCGCTTTTTAGGGAGCTGGCCACAAAACCGCAGGATGGCTTCAGGCCCTGTTCTGGTTCCGGGGGGCAGGCTGAGCCTGTGGTTAATTCTTCTTCCTGATGGGAAAATAGAGTGACCTGTGCCTGTCCCAACACCAAGAGCTAGTCTTTCATTGGTTCCACGTCTTCCCGTTCATCCTCAGTACAAATTGCAACCTGTACGGAACAGGAGGTTAAAGGTGCTGATGCTCCAAGGAGGGAGATTGCTAGTAAAGTGGCTGGAATGGCGAACCCGGGCACAAGCAGATGAGAAATGAGGTGCGTTTTAGAAACCTTTCCCCATCACACGGTGTACCATCTTCTGGGTATCTCATGCATGTTTTCGATGTAGGAAGATGCCCTTGAACCTGGAGATTTGGGACCCATGCGATGGGTACCACGCAGTAATACTTTAAAGGGTCTGCGTTTGCTCACCCAACCTCACCAAACCTCTCAGCCGCAACAGTGTCCACCCTTATGTCTCATCCAGCTGTGGGTCTAGATATGGTCAATCCAGGTTGCATCACAGCCCCTGAACGCATTGTGTAAGAATTTCTATCTCTTTCACTGTCTTTGTTTCATGGGTTTTTCAAAGTAATTTATTTTTATAATGGGGTTTAGCTGCTTTTCACTGCTGTGTTTATGCCGCTTTACACCCACTTGACACACTAACAGAGAGATATCAATACATAGGTTTTAAGATTATTACTAGTCAGATATATTCTTGTGCGGTGAATAGGGCGTGTTGAGTCCAGTTCTCTGAGCAAGGAGTAGGTCTTGTCTATTACATATTGGGTTTATGGAACGGTATCTGAGCTAATTTGAAACCCTTGTTTTATGTATCACCCCACCTCACCTTTCCCGTTAAGCAGCCATAGTGTGTTTTCTGCATGTGTGACTCTGTTCTGTTTTGTAATTCAGTTCAAGTGTAACGGTTTTTACATTCCCTCTATCAGTGACACCTTATGAGAAGTGTCCTTTGCTGTGTGACTTATTTCACTTAGAGTCGTCGTACCTAAATCCACTCATCATGCTGCTACTAGCCTTATGACATTGATTTCACGGCTGAGTGATATTCCATTGTACATAAGGACCACAACTTCTTTATCCATTTTTCTCTTTCCTGGGATATTGAAGGTGGAATGAAGTGGAGGTCCTTGTCAACAGAGCAGCCCTAAACTTTGGGGTGCTTGTGTCTTGCTGATTTTTCATTTTCCCAATTTAGACCCCCATGAGTGGAAGTGCCCTATGCTCTCTAAGCTTTGCTTTTTAGACGTTTCAGGACTCACCGTACACTTCTCCAGAGTGGCTGTTGACAATTTACATCCCGCCCATCAGTGTAGCAAGGCTCCCATTTCTCCATGGCCTGTCCTGCATTTCTGGTTTTGACACTTTTTTCAGCATGGCCCTTTTGACCGATGGGAAGCGAGACATCTTTGTAGCGCTGATTTGCCTTTCCAGGTTGCTTGGTTGGCCAAAAAGGGCGTATGCGTTTTTTCCTGAATATATTCAGGAAAAAACGCATACGCCCTTTTTGGCCAAGGGCATCATTGTCAACGTTTTGCCGCTTTTCATGTGCTTTAAAGGCGATTCGAATCTACCTCCTGAAATCTGTTTCCTGCAATTCTGCCTTGATTTCAAATCCTCTTCTTTGCCTTCCCTCAATATATTTGTGGATGAGAGTTATCATTTATAACTCTGCAGGTTTGTGAATTGCAGTGCCCTGAACCTCCATTTTACAACTCGCTTTTTAGGGAGCTGGCCGCAAAAGCGCAGGATGGCTTCAGGCCCTGTTCTGGTTCCGGGGGGCAGGCTGAGCCTGTGGTTAATTCTTCTTCCTGATGGGAAAATAGAGTGACCTGTGCCTGTCCCAACACCAAGAGCTAGTCTTTCATTGGTTCCACGTCTTCCCGTTCATCCTCAGTACAAATTGCAACCTGTACGGAACAGGAGGTTAAAGGTGCTGATGCTCCAAGGAGGGAGATTGCTAGTAAAGTGGCTGGAATGGCGAACCCGGGCACAAGCAGATGAGAAATGAGGTGCGTTTTAGAAACCTTTCGCCATCACACGGTGTACCATCTTCTGGGTATCTCATGCATGTTTTCGATGTAGGAAGATGACCTTGAACCTGGAGATTTGGGACCCATGCGATGGGTACCACGCAGTATTACTTTAAAGGGTCTGCGTTTGCTCACCCAACCTCACCAAACCTCTCAGCCGCAACAGTGTCCACCCTTATGTCTCATCCAGCTGTGGGTCTAGATATGGTCAATCCAGGTTGCATCACAGCCCGTGAACGCATTGTGTAAGAATTTCTCTCTCTTTCACTGTCTTTGTTTCATGGATTTTTCAAAGTAATTTATTTTTATAATGGGGTTTAGCTGCTTTTCACTGCTGTGTTTATGCCGCTTTACACCCACTTGACACACTAACAGAGTGATATCAATACATAGGTTTTAAGATTATTACTAGTCAGATATATTCTTGTGCGGTGAATAGGGCGTGTTGAGTCCAGTTCTCTGAGCAAGGAGTAGGTCTTGTCTATTACATATTGGTTTTATGGAACGGTATCTGAGCTAATTTGAAACCCTTGTTTTATGTACCACCCCACCTCACCTTTCCCGTTAAGCAGCCATAGTGTGTTTTCTGCATGTGTGACTCTGTTCTGTTTTGTAATTCAGTTCAAGTGTAACGGTTTTTACATTCCCTCTATCAGTGATACCTTATGAGAAGTGTCCTTTTCTGTGTGACTTATTTCACTTAGAATCGTCGTACCTAAATCCACTCATCATGCTGCTACTAGCCTTATGACATTGATTTCATGGCTGAGTGATATTCCATTGTACATAAGGACCACAACTTCTTTATCCATTTTTCTCTTTCCTGGGATATTGAAGGTGGAATGAAGTGGAGGTCCTTGTCAACAGAGCAGCCCTCAACTTTGGGGTGCTTGTGTCTTGCTGATTTTTAATTTTCCCAATTTATACCCCCATGAGTGGAAGTGCCCTATGCTCTCTAAGCTTTGCTTTTTAGACGTTTCAGGACTCACCGTACACTTCTCCAGAGTGGCTGTTGACAATTTACATCCCGCCCATCAGTGTAGCAAGGCTCCCATTTCTCCATGGCCTGTCCTGCATTTCTGGTTTTGACACTTTTTTCAGCATGGCCCTTTTGACCGATGGGAAGCGAGACATCTTTGTAGCGCTGATTTGCCTTTCCAGGTTGCTTGGTTGGCCAAAAAGGGCGTATGCGTTTTTTCCTGAATATATTCAGGAAAAAACGCATACGCCCTTTTTGGCCAAGGGCATCATTGTCAACGTTTTGCCGCTTTTCATGTGCTTTAAAGGCGATTCGAATCTACCTCCTGAAATCTGTTTCCTGTAATTCTGCCTTGATTTCAAATCCTCTTCTTTGCCTTCCCTCAATATATTTGTGGATGAGAGTTATCATTTATAACTCTGCAGGTTTGTGAATTGCAGTGCCCTGAACCTCCATTTTACAACTCGCTTTTTAGGGAGCTGGCCACAAAACCGCAGGATGGCTTCAGGCCCTGTTCTGGTTCCGGGGGGCAGGCTGAGCCTGTGGTTAATTCTTCTTCCTGATGGGAAAATAGAGTGACCTGTGCCTGTCCCAACACCAAGAGCTAGTCTTTCATTGGTTCCACGTCTTCCCGTTCATCCTCAGTACAAATTGCAACCTGTACGGAACAGGAGGTTAAAGGTGCTGATGCTCCAAGGAGGGAGATTGCTAGTAAAGTGGCTGGAATGGCGAACCCGGGCACAAGCAGATGAGAAATGAGGTGCGTTTTAGAAACCTTTCCCCATCACACGGTGTACCATCTTCTGGGTATCTCATGCATGTTTTCGATGTAGGAAGATGCCCTTGAACCTGGAGATTTGGGACCCATGCGATGGGTACCACGCAGTAATACTTTAAAGGGTCTGCGTTTGCTCACCCAACCTCACCAAACCTCTCAGCCGCAACAGTGTCCACCCTTATGTCTCATCCAGCTGTGGGTCTAGATATGGTCAATCCAGGTTGCATCACAGCCCCTGAACGCATTGTGTAAGAATTTCTATCTCTTTCACTGTCTTTGTTTCGTGGGTTTTTCAAAGTAATTTATTTTTATAATGGGGTTTAGCTGCTTTTCACTGCTGTGTTTATGCCGCTTTACACCCACTTGACACACTAACAGAGAGATATCAATACATAGGTTTTAAGATTATTACTAGTCAGATATATTCTTGTGCGGTGAATAGGGCGTGTTGAGTCCAGTTCTCTGAGCAAGGAGTAGGTCTTGTCTATTACATATTGGGTTTATGGAACGGTATCTGAGCTAATTTGAAACCCTTGTTTTATGTATCACCCCACCTCACCTTTCCCGTTAAGCAGCCATAGTGTGTTTTCTGCATGTGTGACTCTGTTCTGTTTTGTAATTCAGTTCAAGTGTAACGGTTTTTACATTCCCTCTATCAGTGACACCTTATGAGAAGTGTCCTTTGCTGTGTGACTTATTTCACTTAGAGTCGTCGTACCTAAATCCACTCATCATGCTGCTACTAGCCTTATGACATTGATTTCACGGCTGAGTGATATTCCATTGTACATAAGGACCACAACTTCTTTATCCATTTTTCTCTTTCCTGGGATATTGAAGGTGGAATGAAGTGGAGGTCCTTGTCAACAGAGCAGCCCTAAACTTTGGGGTGCTTGTGTCTTCCTGATTTTTCATTTTCCCAATTTATACCCCCATGAGTGGAAGTGCCCTATGCTCTCTAAGCTTTGCTTTTTAGACGTTTCAGGACTCACCGTACACTTCTCCAGAGTGGCTGTTGACAATTTACATCCCGCCCATCAGTGTAGCAAGGCTCCCATTTCTCCATGGCCTGTCCTGCATTTCTGGTTTTGACACTTTTTTCAGCATGGCCCTTTTGACCGATGGGAAGCGAGACATCTTTGTAGCGCTGATTTGCCTTTCCAGGTTGCTTGGTTGGCCAAAAAGGGCGTATGCGTTTTTTCCTGAATATATTCAGGAAAAAACGCATACGCCCTTTTTGGCCAAGGGCATCATTGTCAACGTTTTGCCGCTTTTCATGTGCTTTAAAGGCGATTCGAATCTACCTCCTGAAATCTGTTTCCTGCAATTCTGCCTTGATTTCAAATCCTCTTCTTTGCCTTCCCTCAATATATTTGTGGATGAGAGTTATCATTTATAACTCTGCAGGTTTGTGAATTGCAGTGCCCTGAACCTCCATTTTACAACTCGCTTTTTAGGGAGCTGGCCGCAAAAGCGCAGGATGGCTTCAGGCCCTGTTCTGGTTCCGGGGGGCAGGCTGAGCCTGTGGTTAATTCTTCTTCCTGATGGGAAAATAGAGTGACCTGTGCCTGTCCCAACACCAAGAGCTAGTCTTTCATTGGTTCCACGTCTTCCCGTTCATCCTCAGTACAAATTGCAACCTGTACGGAACAGGAGGTTAAAGGTGCTGATGCTCCAAGGAGGGAGATTGCTAGTAAAGTGGCTGGAATGGCGAACCCGGGCACAAGCAGATGAGAAATGAGGTGCGTTTTAGAAACCTTTCGCCATCACACGGTGTACCATCTTCTGGGTATCTCATGCATGTTTTCGATGTAGGAAGATGACCTTGAACCTGGAGATTTGGGACCCATGCGATGGGTACCACGCAGTATTACTTTAAAGGGTCTGCGTTTGCTCACCCAACCTCACCAAACCTCTCAGCCGCAACAGTGTCCACCCTTATGTCTCATCCAGCTGTGGGTCTAGATATGGTCAATCCAGGTTGCATCACAGCCCGTGAACGCATTGTGTAAGAATTTCTCTCTCTTTCACTGTCTTTGTTCCATGGGTTTTTCAAAGTAATTTATTTTTATAATGGGGTTTAGCTGCTTTTCACTGCTGTGTTTATGCCGCTTTACACCCACTTGACACACTAACAGAGTGATATCAATACATAGGTTTTAAGATTATTACTAGTCAGATATATTCTTGTGCGGTGAATAGGGCGTGTTGAGTCCAGTTCTCTGAGCAAGGAGTAGGTCTTGTCTATTACATATTGGTTTTATGGAACGGTATCTGAGCTAATTTGAAACCCTTGTTTTATGTACCACCCCACCTCACCTTTCCCGTTAAGCAGCCATAGTGTGTTTTCTGCATGTGTGACTCTGTTCTGTTTTGTAATTCAGTTCAAGTGTAACGGTTTTTACATTCCCTCTATCAGTGATACCTTATGAGAAGTGTCCTTTTCTGTGTGACTTATTTCACTTAGAATCGTCGTACCTAAATCCACTCATCATGCTGCTACTAGCCTTATGACATTGATTTCATGGCTGAGTGATATTCCATTGTACATAAGGACCACAACTTCTTTATCCATTTTTCTCTTTCCTGGGATATTGAAGGTGGAATGAAGTGGAGGTCCTTGTCAACAGAGCAGCCCTCAACTTTGGGGTGCTTGTGTCTTGCTGATTTTTAATTTTCCCAATTTATACCCCCATGAGTGGAAGTGCCCTATGCTCTCTAAGCTTTGCTTTTTAGACGTTTCAGGACTCACCGTACACTTCTCCAGAGTGGCTGTTGACAATTTACATCCCGCCCATCAGTGTAGCAAGGCTCCCATTTCTCCATGGCCTGTCCTGCATTTCTGGTTTTGACACTTTTTTCAGCATGGCCCTTTTGACCGATGGGAAGCGAGACATCTTTGTAGCGCTGATTTGCCTTTCCAGGTTGCTTGGTTGGCCAAAAAGGGCGTATGCGTTTTTTCCTGAATATATTCAGGAAAAAACGCATACGCCCTTTTTGGCCAAGGGCATCATTGTCAACGTTTTGCCGCTTTTCATGTGCTTTAAAGGCGATTCGAATCTACCTCCTGAAATCTGTTTCCTGTAATTCTGCCTTGATTTCAAATCCTCTTCTTTGCCTTCCCTCAATATATTTGTGGATGAGAGTTATCATTTATAACTCTGCAGGTTTGTGAATTGCAGTGCCCTGAACCTCCATTTTACAACTCGCTTTTTAGGGAGCTGGCCACAAAACCGCAGGATGGCTTCAGGCCCTGTTCTGGTTCCGGGGGGCAGGCTGAGCCTGTGGTTAATTCTTCTTCCTGATGGGAAAATAGAGTGACCTGTGCCTGTCCCAACACCAAGAGCTAGTCTTTCATTGGTTCCACGTCTTCCCGTTCATCCTCAGTACAAATTGCAACCTGTACGGAACAGGAGGTTAAAGGTGCTGATGCTCCAAGGAGGGAGATTGCTAGTAAAGTGGCTGGAATGGCGAACCCGGGCACAAGCAGATGAGAAATGAGGTGCGTTTTAGAAACCTTTCCCCATCACACGGTGTACCATCTTCTGGGTATCTCATGCATGTTTTCGATGTAGGAAGATGCCCTTGAACCTGGAGATTTGGGACCCATGCGATGGGTACCACGCAGTAATACTTTAAAGGGTCTGCGTTTGCTCACCCAACCTCACCAAACCTCTCAGCCGCAACAGTGTCCACCCTTATGTCTCATCCAGCTGTGGGTCTAGATATGGTCAATCCAGGTTGCATCACAGCCCGTGAACGCATTGTGTAAGAATTTCTCTCTCTTTCACTGTCTTTGTTCCATGGGTTTTTCAAAGTAATTTATTTTTATAATGGGGTTTAGCTGCTTTTCACTGCTGTGTTTATGCCGCTTTACACCCACTTGACACACTAACAGAGTGATATCAATACATAGGTTTTAAGATTATTACTAGTCAGATATATTCTTGTGCGGTGAATAGGGCGTGTTGAGTCCAGTTCTCTGAGCAAGGAGTAGGTCTTGTCTATTACATATTGGTTTTATGGAACGGTATCTGAGCTAATTTGAAACCCTTGTTTTATGTACCACCCCACCTCACCTTTCCCGTTAAGCAGCCATAGTGTGTTTTCTGCATGTGTGACTCTGTTCTGTTTTGTAATTCAGTTCAAGTGTAACGGTTTTTACATTCCCTCTATCAGTGATACCTTATGAGAAGTGTCCTTTTCTGTGTGACTTATTTCACTTAGAATCGTCGTACCTAAATCCACTCATCATGCTGCTACTAGCCTTATGACATTGATTTCATGGCTGAGTGATATTCCATTGTACATAAGGACCACAACTTCTTTATCCATTTTTCTCTTTCCTGGGATATTGAAGGTGGAATGAAGTGGAGGTCCTTGTCAACAGAGCAGCCCTCAACTTTGGGGTGCTTGTGTCTTGCTGATTTTTAATTTTCCCAATTTATACCCCCATGAGTGGAAGTGCCCTATGCTCTCTAAGCTTTGCTTTTTAGACGTTTCAGGACTCACCGTACACTTCTCCAGAGTGGCTGTTGACAATTTACATCCCGCCCATCAGTGTAGCAAGGCTCCCATTTCTCCATGGCCTGTCCTGCATTTCTGGTTTTGACACTTTTTTCAGCATGGCCCTTTTGACCGATGGGAAGCGAGACATCTTTGTAGCGCTGATTTGCCTTTCCAGGTTGCTTGGTTGGCCAAAAAGGGCGTATGCGTTTTTTCCTGAATATATTCAGGAAAAAACGCATACGCCCTTTTTGGCCAAGGGCATCATTGTCAACGTTTTGCCGCTTTTCATGTGCTTTAAAGGCGATTCGAATCTACCTCCTGAAATCTGTTTCCTGTAATTCTGCCTTGATTTCAAATCCTCTTCTTTGCCTTCCCTCAATATATTTGTGGATGAGAGTTATCATTTATAACTCTGCAGGTTTGTGAATTGCAGTGCCCTGAACCTCCATTTTACAACTCGCTTTTTAGGGAGCTGGCCACAAAACCGCAGGATGGCTTCAGGCCCTGTTCTGGTTCCGGGGGGCAGGCTGAGCCTGTGGTTAATTCTTCTTCCTGATGGGAAAATAGAGTGACCTGTGCCTGTCCCAACACCAAGAGCTAGTCTTTCATTGGTTCCACGTCTTCCCGTTCATCCTCAGTACAAATTGCAACCTGTACGGAACAGGAGGTTAAAGGTGCTGATGCTCCAAGGAGGGAGATTGCTAGTAAAGTGGCTGGAATGGCGAACCCGGGCACAAGCAGATGAGAAATGAGGTGCGTTTTAGAAACCTTTCCCCATCACACGGTGTACCATCTTCTGGGTATCTCATGCATGTTTTCGATGTAGGAAGATGCCCTTGAACCTGGAGATTTGGGACCCATGCGATGGGTACCACGCAGTAATACTTTAAAGGGTCTGCGTTTGCTCACCCAACCTCACCAAACCTCTCAGCCGCAACAGTGTCCACCCTTATGTCTCATCCAGCTGTGGGTCTAGATATGGTCAATCCAGGTTGCATCACAGCCCCTGAACGCATTGTGTAAGAATTTCTATCTCTTTCACTGTCTTTGTTTCATGGGTTTTTCAAAGTAATTTATTTTTATAATGGGGTTTAGCTGCTTTTCACTGCTGTGTTTATGCCGCTTTACACCCACTTGACACACTAACAGAGAGATATCAATACATAGGTTTTAAGATTATTACTAGTCAGATATATTCTTGTGCGGTGAATAGGGCGTGTTGAGTCCAGTTCTCTGAGCAAGGAGTAGGTCTTGTCTATTACATATTGGGTTTATGGAACGGTATCTGAGCTAATTTGAAACCCTTGTTTTATGTATCACCCCACCTCACCTTTCCCGTTAAGCAGCCATAGTGTGTTTTCTGCATGTGTGACTCTGTTCTGTTTTGTAATTCAGTTCAAGTGTAACGGTTTTTACATTCCCTCTATCAGTGACACCTTATGAGAAGTGTCCTTTGCTGTGTGACTTATTTCACTTAGAGTCGTCGTACCTAAATCCACTCATCATGCTGCTACTAGCCTTATGACATTGATTTCACGGCTGAGTGATATTCCATTGTACATAAGGACCACAACTTCTTTATCCATTTTTCTCTTTCCTGGGATATTGAAGGTGGAATGAAGTGGAGGTCCTTGTCAACAGAGCAGCCCTAAACTTTGGGGTGCTTGTGTCTTGCTGATTTTTCATTTTCCCAATTTAGACCCCCATGAGTGGAAGTGCCCTATGCTCTCTAAGCTTTGCTTTTTAGACGTTTCAGGACTCACCGTACACTTCTCCAGAGTGGCTGTTGACAATTTACATCCCGCCCATCAGTGTAGCAAGGCTCCCATTTCTCCATGGCCTGTCCTGCATTTCTGGTTTTGACACTTTTTTCAGCATGGCCCTTTTGACCGATGGGAAGCGAGACATCTTTGTAGCGCTGATTTGCCTTTCCAGGTTGCTTGGTTGGCCAAAAAGGGCGTATGCGTTTTTTCCTGAATATATTCAGGAAAAAACGCATACGCCCTTTTTGGCCAAGGGCATCATTGTCAACGTTTTGCCGCTTTTCATGTGCTTTAAAGGCGATTCGAATCTACCTCCTGAAATCTGTTTCCTGCAATTCTGCCTTGATTTCAAATCCTCTTCTTTGCCTTCCCTCAATATATTTGTGGATGAGAGTTATCATTTATAACTCTGCAGGTTTGTGAATTGCAGTGCCCTGAACCTCCATTTTACAACTCGCTTTTTAGGGAGCTGGCCGCAAAAGCGCAGGATGGCTTCAGGCCCTGTTCTGGTTCCGGGGGGCAGGCTGAGCCTGTGGTTAATTCTTCTTCCTGATGGGAAAATAGAGTGACCTGTGCCTGTCCCAACACCAAGAGCTAGTCTTTCATTGGTTCCACGTCTTCCCGTTCATCCTCAGTACAAATTGCAACCTGTACGGAACAGGAGGTTAAAGGTGCTGATGCTCCAAGGAGGGAGATTGCTAGTAAAGTGGCTGGAATGGCGAACCCGGGCACAAGCAGATGAGAAATGAGGTGCGTTTTAGAAACCTTTCGCCATCACACGGTGTACCATCTTCTGGGTATCTCATGCATGTTTTCGATGTAGGAAGATGACCTTGAACCTGGAGATTTGGGACCCATGCGATGGGTACCACGCAGTATTACTTTAAAGGGTCTGCGTTTGCTCACCCAACCTCACCAAACCTCTCAGCCGCAACAGTGTCCACCCTTATGTCTCATCCAGCTGTGGGTCTAGATATGGTCAATCCAGGTTGCATCACAGCCCGTGAACGCATTGTGTAAGAATTTCTCTCTCTTTCACTGTCTTTGTTTCATGGATTTTTCAAAGTAATTTATTTTTATAATGGGGTTTAGCTGCTTTTCACTGCTGTGTTTATGCCGCTTTACACCCACTTGACACACTAACAGAGTGATATCAATACATAGGTTTTAAGATTATTACTAGTCAGATATATTCTTGTGCGGTGAATAGGGCGTGTTGAGTCCAGTTCTCTGAGCAAGGAGTAGGTCTTGTCTATTACATATTGGTTTTATGGAACGGTATCTGAGCTAATTTGAAACCCTTGTTTTATGTACCACCCCACCTCACCTTTCCCGTTAAGCAGCCATAGTGTGTTTTCTGCATGTGTGACTCTGTTCTGTTTTGTAATTCAGTTCAAGTGTAACGGTTTTTACATTCCCTCTATCAGTGATACCTTATGAGAAGTGTCCTTTTCTGTGTGACTTATTTCACTTAGAATCGTCGTACCTAAATCCACTCATCATGCTGCTACTAGCCTTATGACATTGATTTCATGGCTGAGTGATATTCCATTGTACATAAGGACCACAACTTCTTTATCCATTTTTCTCTTTCCTGGGATATTGAAGGTGGAATGAAGTGGAGGTCCTTGTCAACAGAGCAGCCCTCAACTTTGGGGTGCTTGTGTCTTGCTGATTTTTAATTTTCCCAATTTATACCCCCATGAGTGGAAGTGCCCTATGCTCTCTAAGCTTTGCTTTTTAGACGTTTCAGGACTCACCGTACACTTCTCCAGAGTGGCTGTTGACAATTTACATCCCGCCCATCAGTGTAGCAAGGCTCCCATTTCTCCATGGCCTGTCCTGCATTTCTGGTTTTGACACTTTTTTCAGCATGGCCCTTTTGACCGATGGGAAGCGAGACATCTTTGTAGCGCTGATTTGCCTTTCCAGGTTGCTTGGTTGGCCAAAAAGGGCGTATGCGTTTTTTCCTGAATATATTCAGGAAAAAACGCATACGCCCTTTTTGGCCAAGGGCATCATTGTCAACGTTTTGCCGCTTTTCATGTGCTTTAAAGGCGATTCGAATCTACCTCCTGAAATCTGTTTCCTGTAATTCTGCCTTGATTTCAAATCCTCTTCTTTGCCTTCCCTCAATATATTTGTGGATGAGAGTTATCATTTATAACTCTGCAGGTTTGTGAATTGCAGTGCCCTGAACCTCCATTTTACAACTCGCTTTTTAGGGAGCTGGCCACAAAACCGCAGGATGGCTTCAGGCCCTGTTCTGGTTCCGGGGGGCAGGCTGAGCCTGTGGTTAATTCTTCTTCCTGATGGGAAAATAGAGTGACCTGTGCCTGTCCCAACACCAAGAGCTAGTCTTTCATTGGTTCCACGTCTTCCCGTTCATCCTCAGTACAAATTGCAACCTGTACGGAACAGGAGGTTAAAGGTGCTGATGCTCCAAGGAGGGAGATTGCTAGTAAAGTGGCTGGAATGGCGAACCCGGGCACAAGCAGATGAGAAATGAGGTGCGTTTTAGAAACCTTTCCCCATCACACGGTGTACCATCTTCTGGGTATCTCATGCATGTTTTCGATGTAGGAAGATGCCCTTGAACCTGGAGATTTGGGACCCATGCGATGGGTACCACGCAGTAATACTTTAAAGGGTCTGCGTTTGCTCACCCAACCTCACCAAACCTCTCAGCCGCAACAGTGTCCACCCTTATGTCTCATCCAGCTGTGGGTCTAGATATGGTCAATCCAGGTTGCATCACAGCCCCTGAACGCATTGTGTAAGAATTTCTATCTCTTTCACTGTCTTTGTTTCGTGGGTTTTTCAAAGTAATTTATTTTTATAATGGGGTTTAGCTGCTTTTCACTGCTGTGTTTATGCCGCTTTACACCCACTTGACACACTAACAGAGAGATATCAATACATAGGTTTTAAGATTATTACTAGTCAGATATATTCTTGTGCGGTGAATAGGGCGTGTTGAGTCCAGTTCTCTGAGCAAGGAGTAGGTCTTGTCTATTACATATTGGGTTTATGGAACGGTATCTGAGCTAATTTGAAACCCTTGTTTTATGTATCACCCCACCTCACCTTTCCCGTTAAGCAGCCATAGTGTGTTTTCTGCATGTGTGACTCTGTTCTGTTTTGTAATTCAGTTCAAGTGTAACGGTTTTTACATTCCCTCTATCAGTGACACCTTATGAGAAGTGTCCTTTGCTGTGTGACTTATTTCACTTAGAGTCGTCGTACCTAAATCCACTCATCATGCTGCTACTAGCCTTATGACATTGATTTCACGGCTGAGTGATATTCCATTGTACATAAGGACCACAACTTCTTTATCCATTTTTCTCTTTCCTGGGATATTGAAGGTGGAATGAAGTGGAGGTCCTTGTCAACAGAGCAGCCCTAAACTTTGGGGTGCTTGTGTCTTCCTGATTTTTCATTTTCCCAATTTATACCCCCATGAGTGGAAGTGCCCTATGCTCTCTAAGCTTTGCTTTTTAGACGTTTCAGGACTCACCGTACACTTCTCCAGAGTGGCTGTTGACAATTTACATCCCGCCCATCAGTGTAGCAAGGCTCCCATTTCTCCATGGCCTGTCCTGCATTTCTGGTTTTGACACTTTTTTCAGCATGGCCCTTTTGACCGATGGGAAGCGAGACATCTTTGTAGCGCTGATTTGCCTTTCCAGGTTGCTTGGTTGGCCAAAAAGGGCGTATGCGTTTTTTCCTGAATATATTCAGGAAAAAACGCATACGCCCTTTTTGGCCAAGGGCATCATTGTCAACGTTTTGCCGCTTTTCATGTGCTTTAAAGGCGATTCGAATCTACCTCCTGAAATCTGTTTCCTGCAATTCTGCCTTGATTTCAAATCCTCTTCTTTGCCTTCCCTCAATATATTTGTGGATGAGAGTTATCATTTATAACTCTGCAGGTTTGTGAATTGCAGTGCCCTGAACCTCCATTTTACAACTCGCTTTTTAGGGAGCTGGCCGCAAAAGCGCAGGATGGCTTCAGGCCCTGTTCTGGTTCCGGGGGGCAGGCTGAGCCTGTGGTTAATTCTTCTTCCTGATGGGAAAATAGAGTGACCTGTGCCTGTCCCAACACCAAGAGCTAGTCTTTCATTGGTTCCACGTCTTCCCGTTCATCCTCAGTACAAATTGCAACCTGTACGGAACAGGAGGTTAAAGGTGCTGATGCTCCAAGGAGGGAGATTGCTAGTAAAGTGGCTGGAATGGCGAACCCGGGCACAAGCAGATGAGAAATGAGGTGCGTTTTAGAAACCTTTCGCCATCACACGGTGTACCATCTTCTGGGTATCTCATGCATGTTTTCGATGTAGGAAGATGACCTTGAACCTGGAGATTTGGGACCCATGCGATGGGTACCACGCAGTATTACTTTAAAGGGTCTGCGTTTGCTCACCCAACCTCACCAAACCTCTCAGCCGCAACAGTGTCCACCCTTATGTCTCATCCAGCTGTGGGTCTAGATATGGTCAATCCAGGTTGCATCACAGCCCGTGAACGCATTGTGTAAGAATTTCTCTCTCTTTCACTGTCTTTGTTTCATGGGTTTTTCAAAGTAATTTATTTTTATAATGGGGTTTAGCTGCTTTTCACTGCTGTGTTTATGCCGCTTTACACCCACTTGACACACTAACAGAGTGATATCAATACATAGGTTTTAAGATTATTACTAGTCAGATATATTCTTGTGCGGTGAATAGGGCGTGTTGAGTCCAGTTCTCTGAGCAAGGAGTAGGTCTTGTCTATTACATATTGGTTTTATGGAACGGTATCTGAGCTAATTTGAAACCCTTGTTTTATGTACCACCCCACCTCACCTTTCCCGTTAAGCAGCCATAGTGTGTTTTCTGCATGTGTGACTCTGTTCTGTTTTGTAATTCAGTTCAAGTGTAACGGTTTTACATTCCCTCTATCAGTGATACCTTATGAGAAGTGTCCTTTTCTGTGTGACTTATTTCACTTAGAATCGTCGTACCTAAATCCACTCATCATGCTGCTACTAGCCTTATGACATTGATTTCATGGCTGAGTGATATTCCATTGTACATAAGGACCACAACTTCTTTATCCATTTTTCTCTTTCCTGGGATATTGAAGGTGGAATGAAGTGGAGGTCCTTGTCAACAGAGCAGCCCTCAACTTTGGGGTGCTTGTGTCTTGCTGATTTTTAATTTTCCCAATTTATACCCCCATGAGTGGAAGTGCCCTATGCTCTCTAAGCTTTGCTTTTTAGACGTTTCAGGACTCACCGTACACTTCTCCAGAGTGGCTGTTGACAATTTACATCCCGCCCATCAGTGTAGCAAGGCTCCCATTTCTCCATGGCCTGTCCTGCATTTCTGGTTTTGACACTTTTTTCAGCATGGCCCTTTTGACCGATGGGAAGCGAGACATCTTTGTAGCGCTGATTTGCCTTTCCAGGTTGCTTGGTTGGCCAAAAAGGGCGTATGCGTTTTTTCCTGAATATATTCAGGAAAAAACGCATACGCCCTTTTTGGCCAAGGGCATCATTGTCAACGTTTTGCCGCTTTTCATGTGCTTTAAAGGCGATTCGAATCTACCTCCTGAAATCTGTTTCCTGTAATTCTGCCTTGATTTCAAATCCTCTTCTTTGCCTTCCCTCAATATATTTGTGGATGAGAGTTATCATTTATAACTCTGCAGGTTTGTGAATTGCAGTGCCCTGAACCTCCATTTTACAACTCGCTTTTTAGGGAGCTGGCCACAAAACCGCAGGATGGCTTCAGGCCCTGTTCTGGTTCCGGGGGGCAGGCTGAGCCTGTGGTTAATTCTTCTTCCTGATGGGAAAATAGAGTGACCTGTGCCTGTCCCAACACCAAGAGCTAGTCTTTCATTGGTTCCACGTCTTCCCGTTCATCCTCAGTACAAATTGCAACCTGTACGGAACAGGAGGTTAAAGGTGCTGATGCTCCAAGGAGGGAGATTGCTAGTAAAGTGGCTGGAATGGCGAACCCGGGCACAAGCAGATGAGAAATGAGGTGCGTTTTAGAAACCTTTCCCCATCACACGGTGTACCATCTTCTGGGTATCTCATGCATGTTTTCGATGTAGGAAGATGCCCTTGAACCTGGAGATTTGGGACCCATGCGATGGGTACCACGCAGTAATACTTTAAAGGGTCTGCGTTTGCTCACCCAACCTCACCAAACCTCTCAGCCGCAACAGTGTCCACCCTTATGTCTCATCCAGCTGTGGGTCTAGATATGGTCAATCCAGGTTGCATCACAGCCCCTGAACGCATTGTGTAAGAATTTCTATCTCTTTCACTGTCTTTGTTTCGTGGGTTTTTCAAAGTAATTTATTTTTATAATGGGGTTTAGCTGCTTTTCACTGCTGTGTTTATGCCGCTTTACACCCACTTGACACACTAACAGAGAGATATCAATACATAGGTTTTAAGATTATTACTAGTCAGATATATTCTTGTGCGGTGAATAGGGCGTGTTGAGTCCAGTTCTCTGAGCAAGGAGTAGGTCTTGTCTATTACATATTGGGTTTATGGAACGGTATCTGAGCTAATTTGAAACCCTTGTTTTATGTATCACCCCACCTCACCTTTCCCGTTAAGCAGCCATAGTGTGTTTTCTGCATGTGTGACTCTGTTCTGTTTTGTAATTCAGTTCAAGTGTAACGGTTTTTACATTCCCTCTATCAGTGACACCTTATGAGAAGTGTCCTTTGCTGTGTGACTTATTTCACTTAGAGTCGTCGTACCTAAATCCACTCATCATGCTGCTACTAGCCTTATGACATTGATTTCACGGCTGAGTGATATTCCATTGTACATAAGGACCACAACTTCTTTATCCATTTTTCTCTTTCCTGGGATATTGAAGGTGGAATGAAGTGGAGGTCCTTGTCAACAGAGCAGCCCTAAACTTTGGGGTGCTTGTGTCTTGCTGATTTTTCATTTTCCCAATTTATACCCCCATGAGTGGAAGTGCCCTATGCTCTCTAAGCTTTGCTTTTTAGACGTTTCAGGACTCACCGTACACTTCTCCAGAGTGGCTGTTGACAATTTACATCCCGCCCATCAGTGTAGCAAGGCTCCCATTTCTCCATGGCCTGTCCTGCATTTCTGGTTTTGACACTTTTTTCAGCATGGCCCTTTTGACCGATGGGAAGCGAGACATCTTTGTAGCGCTGATTTGCCTTTCCAGGTTGCTTGGTTGGCCAAAAAGGGCGTATGCGTTTTTTCCTGAATATATTCAGGAAAAAACGCATACGCCCTTTTTGGCCAAGGGCATCATTGTCAACGTTTTGCCGCTTTTCATGTGCTTTAAAGGCGATTCGAATCTACCTCCTGAAATCTGTTTCCTGCAATTCTGCCTTGATTTCAAATCCTCTTCTTTGCCTTCCCTCAATATATTTGTGGATGAGAGTTATCATTTATAACTCTGCAGGTTTGTGAATTGCAGTGCCCTGAACCTCCATTTTACAATTCGCTTTTTAGGGAGCTGGCCGCAAAAGCGCAGGATGGCTTCAGGCCCTGTTCTGGTTCCGGGGGGCAGGCTGAGCCTGTGGTTAATTCTTCTTCCTGATGGGAAAATAGAGTGACCTGTGCCTGTCCCAACACCAAGAGCTAGTCTTTCATTGGTTCCACGTCTTCCCGTTCATCCTCAGTACAAATTGCAACCTGTACGGAACAGGAGGTTAAAGGTGCTGATGCTCCAAGGAGGGAGATTGCTAGTAAAGTGGCTGGAATGGCGAACCCGGGCACAAGCAGATGAGAAATGAGGTGCGTTTTAGAAACCTTTCCCCATCACACGGTGTACCATCTTCTGGGTATCTCATGCATGTTTTCGATGTAGGAAGATGCCCTTGAACCTGGAGATTTGGGACCCATGCGATGGGTACCACGCAGTAATACTTTAAAGGGTCTGCGTTTGCTCACCCAACCTCACCAAACCTCTCAGCCGCAACAGTGTCCACCCTTATGTCTCATCCAGCTGTGGGTCTAGATATGGTCAATCCAGGTTGCATCACAGCCCCTGAACGCATTGTGTAAGAATTTCTATCTCTTTCACTGTCTTTGTTTCATGGGTTTTTCAAAGTAATTTATTTTTATAATGGGGTTTAGCTGCTTTTCACTGCTGTGTTTATGCCGCTTTACACCCACTTGACACACTAACAGAGAGATATCAATACATAGGTTTTAAGATTATTACTAGTCAGATATATTCTTGTGCGGTGAATAGGGCGTGTTGAGTCCAGTTCTCTGAGCAAGGAGTAGGTCTTGTCTATTACATATTGGGTTTATGGAACGGTATCTGAGCTAATTTGAAACCCTTGTTTTATGTATCACCCCACCTCACCTTTCCCGTTAAGCAGCCATAGTGTGTTTTCTGCATGTGTGACTCTGTTCTGTTTTGTAATTCAGTTCAAGTGTAACGGTTTTTACATTCCCTCTATCAGTGATACCTTATGAGAAGTGTCCTTTTCTGTGTGACTTATTTCACTTAGAGTCGTTGTACCTAAATCCACTCATCATGCTGCTACTAGCCTTATGACATTGCTTTCATGGCTGAGTGATATTCCATTGTACATAAGGACCACAACTTCTTTATCCATTTTTCTCTTTCCTGGGATATTGAAGGTGGAATGAAGTGGAGGTCCTTGTCAACAGAGCAGCCCTAAACTTTGGGGTGCTTGTGTCTTGCTGATTTTTCATTTTCCCAATTTATACCCCCATGAGTGGAAGTGCCCTATGCTCTCTAAGCTTTGCTATTTAGACGTTTCAGGACTCACCGTACACTTCTCCAGAGTGGCTGTTGGCAATTTACATCCCGCCCATCAGTGTAGCAAGGCTCCCATTTCTCCATGGCCTGTCCTGCATTTCTGGTTTTGACACTTTTTTCAGCATGGCCCTTTTAACCGATGGGAAGCGAGACTTCTTTGTAGCGCTGATTTGCCTTTCCAGGTTGCTTGGTTGGCCAAAAAGGGCGTATGCGTTTTTTCCTGAATATATTCAGGAAAAAACGCATACGCCCTTTTTGGCCAAGGGCATCATTGTCAACGTTTTGCCGCTTTTCATGTGCTTTAAAGGCGATTCGAATCTACCTCCTGAAATCTGTTTCCTGTAATTCTGCCTTGATTTCAAATCCTCTTCTTTGCCTTCCCTCAATATATTTGTGGATGAGAGTTATCATTTATAACTCTGCAGGTTTGTGAATTGCAGTGCCCTGAACCTCCATTTTACAACTCGCTTTTTAGGGAGCTGGCCACAAAACCGCAGGATGGCTTCAGGCCCTGTTCTGGTTCCGGGGGGCAGGCTGAGCCTGTGGTTAATTCTTCTTCCTGATGGGAAAATAGAGTGACCTGTGCCTGTCCCAACACCAAGAGCTAGTCTTTCATTGGTTCCACGTCTTCCCGTTCATCCTCAGTACAAATTGCAACCTGTACGGAACAGGAGGTTAAAGGTGCTGATGCTCCAAGGAGGGAGATTGCTAGTAAAGTGGCTGGAATGGCGAACCCGGGCACAAGCAGATGAGAAATGAGGTGCGTTTTAGAAACCTTTCCCCATCACACGGTGTACCATCTTCTGGGTATCTCATGCATGTTTTCGATGTAGGAAGATGCCCTTGAACCTGGAGATTTGGGACCCATGCGATGGGTACCACGCAGTAATACTTTAAAGGGTCTGCGTTTGCTCACCCAACCTCACCAAACCTCTCAGCCGCAACAGTGTCCACCCTTATGTCTCATCCAGCTGTGGGTCTAGATATGGTCAATCCAGGTTGCATCACAGCCCCTGAACGCATTGTGTAAGAATTTCTATCTCTTTCACTGTCTTTGTTTCGTGGGTTTTTCAAAGTAATTTATTTTTATAATGGGGTTTAGCTGCTTTTCACTGCTGTGTTTATGCCGCTTTACACCCACTTGACACACTAACAGAGAGATATCAATACATAGGTTTTAAGATTATTACTAGTCAGATATATTCTTGTGCGGTGAATAGGGCGTGTTGAGTCCAGTTCTCTGAGCAAGGAGTAGGTCTTGTCTATTACATATTGGGTTTATGGAACGGTATCTGAGCTAATTTGAAACCCTTGTTTTATGTATCACCCCACCTCACCTTTCCCGTTAAGCAGCCATAGTGTGTTTTCTGCATGTGTGACTCTGTTCTGTTTTGTAATTCAGTTCAAGTGTAACGGTTTTTACATTCCCTCTATCAGTGATACCTTATGAGAAGTGTCCTTTTCTGTGTGACTTATTTCACTTAGAGTCGTTGTACCTAAATCCACTCATCATGCTGCTACTAGCCTTATGACATTGCTTTCATGGCTGAGTGATATTCCATTGTACATAAGGACCACAACTTCTTTATCCATTTTTCTCTTTCCTGGGATATTGAAGGTGGAATGAAGTGGAGGTCCTTGTCAACAGAGCAGCCCTAAACTTTGGGGTGCTTGTGTCTTGCTGATTTTTCATTTTCCCAATTTATACCCCCATGAGTGGAAGTGCCCTATGCTCTCTAAGCTTTGCTATTTAGACGTTTCAGGACTCACCGTACACTTCTCCAGAGTGGCTGTTGGCAATTTACATCCCGCCCATCAGTGTAGCAAGGCTCCCATTTCTCCATGGCCTGTCCTGCATTTCTGGTTTTGACACTTTTTTCAGCATGGCCCTTTTAACCGATGGGAAGCGAGACTTCTTTGTAGCGCTGATTTGCCTTTCCAGGTTGCTTGGTTGGCCAAAAAGGGCGTATGCGTTTTTTCCTGAATATATTCAGGAAAAAACGCATACGCCCTTTTTGGCCAAGGGCATCATTGTCAACGTTTTGCCGCTTTTCATGTGCTTTAAAGGCGATTCGAATCTACCTCCTGAAATCTGTTTCCTGTAATTCTGCCTTGATTTCAAATCCTCTTCTTTGCCTTCCCTCAATATATTTGTGGATGAGAGTTATCATTTATAACTCTGCAGGTTTGTGAATTGCAGTGCCCTGAACCTCCATTTTACAACTCGCTTTTTAGGGAGCTGGCCACAAAACCGCAGGATGGCTTCAGGCCCTGTTCTGGTTCCGGGGGGCAGGCTGAGCCTGTGGTTAATTCTTCTTCCTGATGGGAAAATAGAGTGACCTGTGCCTGTCCCAACACCAAGAGCTAGTCTTTCATTGGTTCCACGTCTTCCCGTTCATCCTCAGTACAAATTGCAACCTGTACGGAACAGGAGGTTAAAGGTGCTGATGCTCCAAGGAGGGAGATTGCTAGTAAAGTGGCTGGAATGGCGAACCCGGGCACAAGCAGATGAGAAATGAGGTGCGTTTTAGAAACCTTTCCCCATCACACGGTGTACCATCTTCTGGGTATCTCATGCATGTTTTCGATGTAGGAAGATGCCCTTGAACCTGGAGATTTGGGACCCATGCGATGGGTACCACGCAGTAATACTTTAAAGGGTCTGCGTTTGCTCACCCAACCTCACCAAACCTCTCAGCCGCAACAGTGTCCACCCTTATGTCTCATCCAGCTGTGGGTCTAGATATGGTCAATCCAGGTTGCATCACAGCCCCTGAACGCATTGTGTAAGAATTTCTATCTCTTTCACTGTCTTTGTTTCGTGGGTTTTTCAAAGTAATTTATTTTTATAATGGGGTTTAGCTGCTTTTCACTGCTGTGTTTATGCCGCTTTACACCCACTTGACACACTAACAGAGAGATATCAATACATAGGTTTTAAGATTATTACTAGTCAGATATATTCTTGTGCGGTGAATAGGGCGTGTTGAGTCCAGTTCTCTGAGCAAGGAGTAGGTCTTGTCTATTACATATTGGGTTTATGGAACGGTATCTGAGCTAATTTGAAACCCTTGTTTTATGTATCACCCCACCTCACCTTTCCCGTTAAGCAGCCATAGTGTGTTTTCTGCATGTGTGACTCTGTTCTGTTTTGTAATTCAGTTCAAGTGTAACGGTTTTTACATTCCCTCTATCAGTGACACCTTATGAGAAGTGTCCTTTGCTGTGTGACTTATTTCACTTAGAGTCGTCGTACCTAAATCCACTCATCATGCTGCTACTAGCCTTATGACATTGATTTCACGGCTGAGTGATATTCCATTGTACATAAGGACCACAACTTCTTTATCCATTTTTCTCTTTCCTGGGATATTGAAGGTGGAATGAAGTGGAGGTCCTTGTCAACAGAGCAGCCCTAAACTTTGGGGTGCTTGTGTCTTGCTGATTTTTCATTTTCCCAATTTATACCCCCATGAGTGGAAGTGCCCTATGCTCTCTAAGCTTTGCTTTTTAGACGTTTCAGGACTCACCGTACACTTCTCCAGAGTGGCTGTTGACAATTTACATCCCGCCCATCAGTGTAGCAAGGCTCCCATTTCTCCATGGCCTGTCCTGCATTTCTGGTTTTGACACTTTTTTCAGCATGGCCCTTTTGACCGATGGGAAGCGAGACATCTTTGTAGCGCTGATTTGCCTTTCCAGGTTGCTTGGTTGGCCAAAAAGGGCGTATGCGTTTTTTCCTGAATATATTCAGGAAAAAACGCATACGCCCTTTTTGGCCAAGGGCATCATTGTCAACGTTTTGCCGCTTTTCATGTGCTTTAAAGGCGATTCGAATCTACCTCCTGAAATCTGTTTCCTGCAATTCTGCCTTGATTTCAAATCCTCTTCTTTGCCTTCCCTCAATATATTTGTGGATGAGAGTTATCATTTATAACTCTGCAGGTTTGTGAATTGCAGTGCCCTGAACCTCCATTTTACAACTCGCTTTTTAGGGAGCTGGCCGCAAAAGCGCAGGATGGCTTCAGGCCCTGTTCTGGTTCCGGGGGGCAGGCTGAGCCTGTGGTTAATTCTTCTTCCTGATGGGAAAATAGAGTGACCTGTGCCTGTCCCAACACCAAGAGCTAGTCTTTCATTGGTTCCACGTCTTCCCGTTCATCCTCAGTACAAATTGCAACCTGTACGGAACAGGAGGTTAAAGGTGCTGATGCTCCAAGGAGGGAGATTGCTAGTAAAGTGGCTGGAATGGCGAACCCGGGCACAAGCAGATGAGAAATGAGGTGCGTTTTAGAAACCTTTCCCCATCACACGGTGTACCATCTTCTGGGTATCTCATGCATGTTTTCGATGTAGGAAGATGCCCTTGAACCTGGAGATTTGGGACCCATGCGATGGGTACCACGCAGTAATACTTTAAAGGGTCTGCGTTTGCTCACCCAACCTCACCAAACCTCTCAGCCGCAACAGTGTCCACCCTTATGTCTCATCCAGCTGTGGGTCTAGATATGGTCAATCCAGGTTGCATCACAGCCCCTGAACGCATTGTGTAAGAATTTCTATCTCTTTCACTGTCTTTGTTTCGTGGGTTTTTCAAAGTAATTTATTTTTATAATGGGGTTTAGCTGCTTTTCACTGCTGTGTTTATGCCGCTTTACACCCACTTGACACACTAACAGAGAGATATCAATACATAGGTTTTAAGATTATTACTAGTCAGATATATTCTTGTGCGGTGAATAGGGCGTGTTGAGTCCAGTTCTCTGAGCAAGGAGTAGGTCTTGTCTATTACATATTGGGTTTATGGAACGGTATCTGAGCTAATTTGAAACCCTTGTTTTATGTATCACCCCACCTCACCTTTCCCGTTAAGCAGCCATAGTGTGTTTTCTGCATGTGTGACTCTGTTCTGTTTTGTAATTCAGTTCAAGTGTAACGGTTTTTACATTCCCTCTATCAGTGACACCTTATGAGAAGTGTCCTTTGCTGTGTGACTTATTTCACTTAGAGTCGTCGTACCTAAATCCACTCATCATGCTGCTACTAGCCTTATGACATTGATTTCACGGCTGAGTGATATTCCATTGTACATAAGGACCACAACTTCTTTATCCATTTTTCTCTTTCCTGGGATATTGAAGGTGGAATGAAGTGGAGGTCCTTGTCAACAGAGCAGCCCTAAACTTTGGGGTGCTTGTGTCTTGCTGATTTTTCATTTTCCCAATTTATACCCCCATGAGTGGAAGTGCCCTATGCTCTCTAAGCTTTGCTTTTTAGACGTTTCAGGACTCACCGTACACTTCTCCAGAGTGGCTGTTGACAATTTACATCCCGCCCATCAGTGTAGCAAGGCTCCCATTTCTCCATGGCCTGTCCTGCATTTCTGGTTTTGACACTTTTTTCAGCATGGCCCTTTTGACCGATGGGAAGCGAGACATCTTTGTAGCGCTGATTTGCCTTTCCAGGTTGCTTGGTTGGCCAAAAAGGGCGTATGCGTTTTTTCCTGAATATATTCAGGAAAAAACGCATACGCCCTTTTTGGCCAAGGGCATCATTGTCAACGTTTTGCCGCTTTTCATGTGCTTTAAAGGCGATTCGAATCTACCTCCTGAAATCTGTTTCCTGCAATTCTGCCTTGATTTCAAATCCTCTTCTTTGCCTTCCCTCAATATATTTGTGGATGAGAGTTATCATTTATAACTCTGCAGGTTTGTGAATTGCAGTGCCCTGAACCTCCATTTTACAACTCGCTTTTTAGGGAGCTGGCCGCAAAAGCGCAGGATGGCTTCAGGCCCTGTTCTGGTTCCGGGGGGCAGGCTGAGCCTGTGGTTAATTCTTCTTCCTGATGGGAAAATAGAGTGACCTGTGCCTGTCCCAACACCAAGAGCTAGTCTTTCATTGGTTCCACGTCTTCCCGTTCATCCTCAGTACAAATTGCAACCTGTACGGAACAGGAGGTTAAAGGTGCTGATGCTCCAAGGAGGGAGATTGCTAGTAAAGTGGCTGGAATGGCGAACCCGGGCACAAGCAGATGAGAAATGAGGTGCGTTTTAGAAACCTTTCCCCATCACACGGTGTACCATCTTCTGGGTATCTCATGCATGTTTTCGATGTAGGAAGATGCCCTTGAACCTGGAGATTTGGGACCCATGCGATGGGTACCACGCAGTATTACTTTAAAGGGTCTGCGTTTGCTCACCCAACCTCACCAAACCTCTCAGCCCCAAGAGTGTCCACCCTTATGTCTCATCCAGCTGTGGGTCTAGATATGGTCAATCCAGGTTGCATCACAGCCCGTGAACGCATTGTGTAAGAATTTCTATCTCTTTCACTGTCTTTGTTTCATGGGTTTTTCAAAGTAATTTATTTTTATAATGGGGTTTAGCTGCTTTTCACTGCTGTGTTTATGCCGCTTTACACCCACTTGACACACTAACAGAGAGATATCAATACATAGGTTTTAAGATTATTACTAGTCAGTTATATTCTTGTGCGGTGAATAGGGCGTGTTGAGTCCAGTTCTCTGAGCAAGGAGTAGGTCTTGTCTATTACATATTGGGTTTATGGAACGGTATCTGAGCTAATTTGAAACCCTTGTTTTATGTATCACCCCACCTCACCTTTCCCGTTAAGCAGCCATAGTGTGTTTTCTGCATGTGTGACTCTGTTCTGTTTTGTAATTCAGTTCAAGTGTAACGGTTTTTACATTCCCTCTATCAGTGATACCTTATGAGAAGTGTCCTTTTCTGTGTGACTTATTTCACTTAGAGTCGTTGTACCTAAATCCACTCATCATGCTGCTACTAGCCTTATGACATTGCTTTCATGGCTGAGTGATATTCCATTGTACATAAGGACCACAACTTCTTTATCCATTTTTCTCTTTCCTGGGATATTGAAGGTGGAATGAAGTGGAGGTCCTTGTCAACAGAGCAGCCCTAAACTTTGGGGTGCTTGTGTCTTGCTGATTTTTCATTTTCCCAATTTATACCCCCATGAGTGGAAGTGCCCTATGCTCTCTAAGCTTTGCTTTTTAGACGTTTCAGGACTCACCGTACACTTCTCCAGAGTGGCTGTTGACAATTTACATCCCGCCCATCAGTGTAGCAAGGCTCCCATTTCTCCATGGCCTGTCCTGCATTTCTGGTTTTGACACTTTTTTCAGCATGGCCCTTTTAACCGATGGGAAGCGAGACTTCTTTGTAGCGCTGATTTGCCTTTCCAGGTTGCTTGGTTGGCCAAAAAGGGCGTATGCGTTTTTTCCTGAATATATTCAGGAAAAAACGCATACGCCCTTTTTGGCCAAGGGCATCATTGTCAACGTTTTGCCGCTTTTCATGTGCTTTAAAGGCGATTCGAATCTACCTCCTGAAATCTGTTTCCTGCAATTCTGCCTTGATTTCAAATCCTCTTCTTTGCCTTCCCTCAATATATTTGTGGATGAGAGTTATCATTTATAACTCTGCAGGTTTGTGAATTGCAGTGCCCTGAACCTCCATTTTACAACTCGCTTTTTAGGGAGCTGGCCGCAAAAGCGCAGGATGGCTTCAGGCCCTGTTCTGGTTCCGGGGGGCAGGCTGAGCCTGTGGTTAATTCTTCTTCCTGATGGGAAAATAGAGTGACCTGTGCCTGTCCCAACACCAAGAGCTAGTCTTTCATTGGTTCCACGTCTTCCCGTTCATCCTCAGTACAAATTGCAACCTGTACGGAACAGGAGGTTAAAGGTGCTGATGCTCCAAGGAGGGAGATTGCTAGTAAAGTGGCTGGAATGGCGAACCCGGGCACAAGCAGATGAGAAATGAGGTGCGTTTTAGAAACCTTTCCCCATCACACGGTGTACCATCTTCTGGGTATCTCATGCATGTTTTCGATGTAGGAAGATGACCTTGAACCTGGAGATTTGGGACCCATGCGATGGGTACCACGCAGTATTACTTTAAAGGGTCTGCGTTTGCTCACCCAACCTCACCAAACCTCTCAGCCGCAACAGTGTCCACCCTTATGTCTCATCCAGCTGTGGGTCTAGATATGGTCAATCCAGGTTGCATCACAGCCCCTGAACGCATTGTGTAAGAATTTCTCTCTCTTTCACTGTCTTTGTTTCATGGGTTTTTCAAAGTAATTTATTTTTATAATGGGGTTTAGCTGCTTTTCACTGCTGTGTTTATGCCGCTTTTTACCCACTTGACACACTAACAGAGAGATATCAATACATAGGTTTTAAGATTATTACTAGTCAGATATATTCTTGTGCGGTGAATAGGGCGTGTTGAGTCCAGTTCTCTGAGCAAGGAGTAGGTCTTGTCTATTACATATTGGGTTTATGGAACGGTATCTGAGCTAATTTGAAACCCTTGTTTTATGTATCACCCCACCTCACCTTTCCCGTTAAGCAGCCATAGTGTGTTTTCTGCATGTGTGACTCTGTTCTGTTTTGTAATTCAGTTCAAGTGTAACGGTTTTTACATTCCCTCTATCAGTGACACCTTATGAGAAGTATCCTTTGCTGTGTGACTTATTTCACTTAGAGTCGTCGTACCTAAATCCACTCATCATGCTGCTACTAGCCTTATGACATTGATTTCACGGCTGAGTGATATTCCATTGTACATAAGGACCACAACTTCTTTATCCATTTTTCTCTTTCCTGGGATATTGAAGGTGGAATGAAGTGGAGGTCCTTGTCAACAGAGCAGCCCTAAACTTTGGGGTGCTTGTGTCTTGCTGATTTTTCATTTTCCCAATTTATACCCCCATGAGTGGAAGTGCCCTATGCTCTCTAAGCTTTGCTTTTTAGACGTTTCAGGACTCACCGTACACTTCTCCAGAGTGGCTGTTGACAATTTACATCCCGCCCATCAGTGTAGCAAGGCTCCCATTTCTCCATGGCCTGTCCTGCATTTCTGGTTTTGACACTTTTTTCAGCATGGCCCTTTTGACCGATGGGAAGCGAGACATCTTTGTAGCGCTGATTTGCCTTTCCAGGTTGCTTGGTTGGCCAAAAAGGGCGTATGCGTTTTTTCCTGAATATATTCAGGAAAAAACGCATACGCCCTTTTTGGCCAAGGGCATCATTGTCAACGTTTTGCCGCTTTTCATGTGCTTTAAAGGCGATTCGAATCTACCTCCTGAAATCTGTTTCCTGCAATTCTGCCTTGATTTCAAATCCTCTTCTTTGCCTTCCCTCAATATATTTGTGGATGAGAGTTATCATTTATAACTCTGCAGGTTTGTGAATTGCAGTGCCCTGAACCTCCATTTTACAACTCGCTTTTTAGGGAGCTGGCCGCAAAAGCGCAGGATGGCTTCAGGCCCTGTTCTGGTTCCGGGGGGCAGGCTGAGCCTGTGGTTAATTCTTCTTCCTGATGGGAAAATAGAGTGACCTGTGCCTGTCCCAACACCAAGAGCTAGTCTTTCATTGGTTCCACGTCTTCCCGTTCATCCTCAGTACAAATTGCAACCTGTACGGAACAGGAGGTTAAAGGTGCTGATGCTCCAAGGAGGGAGATTGCTAGTAAAGTGGCTGGAATGGCGAACCCGGGCACAAGCAGATGAGAAATGAGGTGCGTTTTAGAAACCTTTCCCCATCACACGGTGTACCATCTTCTGGGTATCTCATGCATGTTTTCGATGTAGGAAGATGACCTTGAACCTGGAGATTTGGGACCCATGCGATGGGTACCACGCAGTATTACTTTAAAGGGTCTGCGTTTGCTCACCCAACCTCACCAAACCTCTCAGCCGCAACAGTGTCCACCCTTATGTCTCATCCAGCTGTGCGTCTAGATATGGTCAATCCAGGTTGCATCACAGCCCCTGAACGCATTGTGTAAGAATTTCTCTCTCTTTCACTGTCTTTGTTTCATGGGTTTTTCAAAATAATTTATTTTTATAATGGGGTTTAGCTGCTTTTCACTGCTGTGTTTATGCCGCTTTTTACCCACTTGACACACTAACAGAGAGATATCAATACATAGGTTTTAAGATTATTACTAGTCAGATATATTCTTGTGTGGTGAATAGGGCGTGTTGAGTCCAGTTCTCTGAGCAAGGAGTAGGTCTTGTCTATTACATATTGGGTTTATGGAACGGTATCTGAGCTAATTTGAATCCCTTGTTTTATGTATCACCCCACCTCACCTTTCCCGTTAAGCAGCCATAGTGTGTTTTCTGCATGTGTGACTCTGTTCTGTTTTGTAATTCAGTTCAAGTGTAACGGTTTTTACATTCCCTCTATCAGTGATACCTTATGAGAAGTGTCCTTTTCTGTGTGACTTATTTCACTTAGAGTCGTCGTACCTAAATCCACTCATCATGCTGCTACTAGCCTTATGACATTGATTTCATGGCTGAGTGATATTCCATTGTACATAAGGACCACAACTTCTTTATCCATTTTTCTCTTTCCTGGGATATTGAAGGTGGAATGAAGTGGAGGTCCTTGTCAACAGAGCAGCCCTAAACTTTGGGGTGCTTGTGTCTTGCTGATTTTTCATTTTCCCAATTTATACCCCCATGAGTGGAAGTGCCCTATGCTCTCTAAGCTTTGCTTTTTAGACGTTTCAGGACTCACCGTACACTTCTCCAGAGTGGCTGTTGACAATTTACATCCCGCCCATCAGTGTAGCAAGGCTCCCATTTCTCCATGGCCTGTCCTGCATTTCTGGTTTTGACACTTTTTTCAGCATGGCCCTTTTGACCGATGGGAAGCGAGACATCTTTGTAGCGCTGATTTGCCTTTCCAGGTTGCTTGGTTGGCCAAAAAGGGCGTATGCGTTTTTTCCTGAATATATTCAGGAAAAAACGCATACGCCCTTTTTGGCCAAGGGCATCATTGTCAACGTTTTGCCGCTTTTCATGTGCTTTAAAGGCGATTCGAATCTACCTCCTGAAATCTGTTTCCTGCAATTCTGCCTTGATTTCAAATCCTCTTCTTTGCCTTCCCTCAATATATTTGTGGATGAGAGTTATCATTTATAACTCTGCAGGTTTGTGAATTGCAGTGCCCTGAACCTCCATTTTACAATTCGCTTTTTAGGGAGCTGGCCGCAAAAGCGCAGGATGGCTTCAGGCCCTGTTCTGGTTCCGGGGGGCAGGCTGAGCCTGTGGTTAATTCTTCTTCCTGATGGGAAAATAGAGTGACCTGTGCCTGTCCCAACACCAAGAGCTAGTCTTTCATTGGTTCCACGTCTTCCCGTTCATCCTCAGTACAAATTGCAACCTGTACGGAACAGGAGGTTAAAGGTGCTGATGCTCCAAGGAGGGAGATTGCTAGTAAAGTGGCTGGAATGGCGAACCCGGGCACAAGCAGATGAGAAATGAGGTGCGTTTTAGAAACCTTTCCCCATCACACGGTGTACCATCTTCTGGGTATCTCATGCATGTTTTCGATGTAGGAAGATGACCTTGAACCTGGAGATTTGGGACCCATGCGATGGGTACCACGCAGTATTACTTTAAAGGGTCTGCGTTTGCTCACCCAACCTCACCAAACCTCTCAGCCGCAACAGTGTCCACCCTTATGTCTCATCCAGCTGTGCGTCTAGATATGGTCAATCCAGGTTGCATCACAGCCCCTGAACGCATTGTGTAAGAATTTCTCTCTCTTTCACTGTCTTTGTTTCATGGGTTTTTCAAAATAATTTATTTTTATAATGGGGTTTAGCTGCTTTTCACTGCTGTGTTTATGCCGCTTTTTACCCACTTGACACACTAACAGAGAGATATCAATACATAGGTTTTAAGATTATTACTAGTCAGATATATTCTTGTGCGGTGAATAGGGCGTGTTGAGTCCAGTTCTCTGAGCAAGGAGTAGGTCTTGTCTATTACATATTGGGTTTATGGAACGGTATCTGAGCTAATTTGAATCCCTTGTTTTATGTATCACCCCACCTCACCTTTCCCGTTAAGCAGCCATAGTGTGTTTTCTGCATGTGTGACTCTGTTCTGTTTTGTAATTCAGTTCAAGTGTAACGGTTTTTACATTCCCTCTATCAGTGATACCTTATGAGAAGTGTCCTTTTCTGTGTGACTTATTTCACTTAGAATCGTCATACCTAAATCCACTCATCATGCTGCTACTAGCCTTATGACATTGATTTCACGGCTGAGTGATATTCCATTGTACATAAGGACCACAACTTCTTTATCCATTTTTCTCTTTCCTGGGATATTGAAGGTGGAATGAAGTGGAGGTCCTTGTCAACAGAGCAGCCCTAAACTTTGGGGTGCTTGTGTCTTGCTGATTTTTAATTTTCCCAATTTATAACCCCATGAGTGGAAGTGCCCTATGCTCTCTAAGCTTTGTTTTTTAGATGTTTCAGGACTCACCGTACGCTTCTCCAGAGTGGCTGTTGGCAATTTACATCCCGCCCATCAGTGTAGCAAGGCTCCCATTTCTCCATGGCCTGTCCTGCATTTCTGGTTTTGACACTTTTTCCAGCATGGCCCTTTTGACCAATGGGAAGCGAGACATCTTTGTAGCGCTGATTTGCCTTTCCAGGTTGCTTGGTTGGCCAAAAAGGGCGTATGCGTTTTTTCCTGAATATATTCAGGAAAAAACGCATACGCCCTTTTTGGCCAAGGGCATCATTGTCAACGTTTTGCCGCTTTTCATGTGCTTTAAAGGCGATTCGAATCTACCTCCTGAAATCTGTTTCCTGCAATTCTGCCTTGATTTCAAATCCTCTTCTTTGCCTTCCCTCAATATATTTGTGGACGAGAGTTATCATTTATAACTCTGCAGGTTTGTGAATTGCAGTGCCCTGAACCTCCATTTTACAACTCGCTTTTTAGGGAGCTGGCCGCAAAAGCGCAGGATGGCTTCAGGCCCTGTTCTGGTTCCGGGGGGCAGGCTGAGCCTGTGGTTAATTCTTCTTCCTGATGGGAAAATAGAGTGACCTGTGCCTGTCCCAACACCAAGAGCTAGTCTTTCATTGGTTCCACGTCTTCCCGTTCATCCTCAGTACAAATTGCAACCTGTACGGAACAGGAGGTTAAAGGTGCTGATGCTCCAAGGAGGGAGATTGCTAGTAAAGTGGCTGGAATGGCGAACCCGGGCACAAGCAGATGAGAAATGAGGTGCGTTTTAGAAACCTTTCCCCATCACACGGTGTACCATCTTCTGGGTATCTCATGCATGTTTTCGATGTAGGAAGATGCCCTTGAACCTGGAGATTTGGGACCCATGCGATGGGTACCACGCAGTATTACTTTAAAGGGTCTGCGTTTGCTCACCCAACCTCACCAAACCTCTCAGCCGCAACAGTGTCCACCCTTATGTCTCATCCAGCTGTGGGTCTAGATATGGTCAATCCAGGTTGCATCACAGCCCCTGAACGCATTGTGTAAGAATTTCTCTCTCTTTCACTGTCTTTGTTTCATGGGTTTTTCAAAGTAATTTATTTTTATAATGGGGTTTAGCTGCTTTTCACTGCTGTGTTTATGCCGCTTTACACCCACTTGACACACTAACAGAGAGATATCAATACATAGGTTTTAAGATTATTACTAGTCAGTTATATTCTTGTGCGGTGAATAGGGCGTGTTGAGTCCAGTTCTCTGAGCAAGGAGTAGGTCTTGTCTATTACATATTGGGTTTATGGAACGGTATCTGAGCTAATTTGAAACCCTTGTTTTATGTATCACCCCACCTCACCTTTCCCGTTAAGCAGCCATAGTGTGTTTTCTGCATGTGTGACTCTGTTCTGTTTTGTAATTCAGTTCAAGTGTAACGGTTTTTACATTCCCTCTATCAGTGATACCTTATGAGAAGTGTCCTTTTCTGTGTGACTTATTTCACTTAGAGTCGTTGTACCTAAATCCACTCATCATGCTGCTACTAGCCTTATGACATTGCTTTCATGGCTGAGTGATATTCCATTGTACATAAGGACCACAACTTCTTTATCCATTTTTCTCTTTCCTGGGATATTGAAGGTGGAATGAAGTGGAGGTCCTTGTCAACAGAGCAGCCCTAAACTTTGGGGTGCTTGTGTCTTGCTGATTTTTCATTTTCCCAATTTATACCCCCATGAGTGGAAGTGCCCTATGCTCTCTAAGCTTTGCTTTTTAGACGTTTCAGGACTCACCGTACACTTCTCCAGAGTGGCTGTTGACAATTTACATCCCGCCCATCAGTGTAGCAAGGCTCCCATTTCTCCATGGCCTGTCCTGCATTTCTGGTTTTGACACTTTTTTCAGCATGGCCCTTTTAACCGATGGGAAGCGAGACTTCTTTGTAGCGCTGATTTGCCTTTCCAGGTTGCTTGGTTGGCCAAAAAGGGCGTATGCGTTTTTTCCTGAATATATTCAGGAAAAAACGCATACGCCCTTTTTGGCCAAGGGCATCATTGTCAACGTTTTGCCGCTTTTCATGTGCTTTAAAGGCGATTCGAATCTACCTCCTGAAATCTGTTTCCTGCAATTCTGCCTTGATTTCAAATCCTCTTCTTTGCCTTCCCTCAATATATTTGTGGATGAGAGTTATCATTTATAACTCTGCAGGTTTGTGAATTGCAGTGCCCTGAACCTCCATTTTACAACTCGCTTTTTAGGGAGCTGGCCGCAAAAGCGCAGGATGGCTTCAGGCCCTGTTCTGGTTCCGGGGGGCAGGCTGAGCCTGTGGTTAATTCTTCTTCCTGATGGGAAAATAGAGTGACCTGTGCCTGTCCCAACACCAAGAGCTAGTCTTTCATTGGTTCCACGTCTTCCCGTTCATCCTCAGTACAAATTGCAACCTGTACGGAACAGGAGGTTAAAGGTGCTGATGCTCCAAGGAGGGAGATTGCTAGTAAAGTGGCTGGAATGGCGAACCCGGGCACAAGCAGATGAGAAATGAGGTGCGTTTTAGAAACCTTTCCCCATCACACGGTGTACCATCTTCTGGGTATCTCATGCATGTTTTCGATGTAGGAAGATGCCCTTGAACCTGGAGATTTGGGACCCATGCGATGGGTACCACGCAGTATTACTTTAAAGGGTCTGCGTTTGCTCACCCAACCTCACCAAACCTCTCAGCCGCAACAGTGTCCACCCTTATGTCTCATCCAGCTGTGGGTCTAGATATGGTCAATCCAGGTTGCATCACAGCCCCTGAACGCATTGTGTAAGAATTTCTCTCTCTTTCACTGTCTTTGTTTCATGGGTTTTTCAAAGTAATTTATTTTTATAATGGGGTTTAGCTGCTTTTCACTGCTGTGTTTATGCCGCTTTTTACCCACTTGACACACTAACAGAGAGATATCAATACATAGGTTTTAAGATTATTACTAGTCAGATATATTCTTGTGCGGTGAATAGGGCGTGTTGAGTCCAGTTCTCTGAGCAAGGAGTAGGTCTTGTCTATTACATATTGGGTTTATGGAACGGTATCTGAGCTAATTTGAAACCCTTGTTTTATGTATCACCCCACCTCACCTTTCCCGTTAAGCAGCCATAGTGTGTTTTCTGCATGTGTGACTCTGTTCTGTTTTGTAATTCAGTTCAAGTGTAACGGTTTTTACATTCCCTCTATCAGTGACACCTTATGAGAAGTATCCTTTGCTGTGTGACTTATTTCACTTAGAGTCGTCGTACCTAAATCCACTCATCATGCTGCTACTAGCCTTATGACATTGATTTCACGGCTGAGTGATATTCCATTGTACATAAGGACCACAACTTCTTTATCCATTTTTCTCTTTCCTGGGATATTGAAGGTGGAATGAAGTGGAGGTCCTTGTCAACAGAGCAGCCCTAAACTTTGGGGTGCTTGTGTCTTGCTGATTTTTCATTTTCCCAATTTAGACCCCCATGAGTGGAAGTGCCCTATGCTCTCTAAGCTTTGCTTTTTAGACGTTTCAGGACTCACCGTACACTTCTCCAGAGTGGCTGTTGACAATTTACATCCCGCCCATCAGTGTAGCAAGGCTCCCATTTCTCCATGGCCTGTCCTGCATTTCTGGTTTTGACACTTTTTTCAGCATGGCCCTTTTGACCGATGGGAAGCGAGACATCTTTGTAGCGCTGATTTGCCTTTCCAGGTTGCTTGGTTGGCCAAAAAGGGCGTATGCGTTTTTTCCTGAATATATTCAGGAAAAAACGCATACGCCCTTTTTGGCCAAGGGCATCATTGTCAACGTTTTGCCGCTTTTCATGTGCTTTAAAGGCGATTCGAATCTACCTCCTGAAATCTGTTTCCTGCAATTCTGCCTTGATTTCAAATCCTCTTCTTTGCCTTCCCTCAATATATTTGTGGATGAGAGTTATCATTTATAACTCTGCAGGTTTGTGAATTGCAGTGCCCTGAACCTCCATTTTACAACTCGCTTTTTAGGGAGCTGGCCGCAAAAGCGCAGGATGGCTTCAGGCCCTGTTCTGGTTCCGGGGGGCAGGCTGAGCCTGTGGTTAATTCTTCTTCCTGATGGGAAAATAGAGTGACCTGTGCCTGTCCCAACACCAAGAGCTAGTCTTTCATTGGTTCCACGTCTTCCCGTTCATCCTCAGTACAAATTGCAACCTGTACGGAACAGGAGGTTAAAGGTGCTGATGCTCCAAGGAGGGAGATTGCTAGTAAAGTGGCTGGAATGGCGAACCCGGGCACAAGCAGATGAGAAATGAGGTGCGTTTTAGAAACCTTTCCCCATCACACGGTGTACCATCTTCTGGGTATCTCATGCATGTTTTCGATGTAGGAAAATGACCTTGAACCTGGAGATTTGGGACCCATGCGATGGGTACCACGCAGTATTACTTTAAAGGGTCTGCGTTTGCTCACCCAACCTCACCAAACCTCTCAGCCGCAACAGTGTCCACCCTTATGTCTCATCCAGCTGTGCGTCTAGATATGGTCAATCCAGGTTGCATCACAGCCCCTGAACGCATTGTGTAAGAATTTCTCTCTCTTTCACTGTCTTTGTTTCATGGGTTTTTCAAAATAATTTATTTTTATAATGGGGTTTAGCTGCTTTTCACTGCTGTGTTTATGCCGCTTTTTACCCACTTGACACACTAACAGAGAGATATCAATACATAGGTTTTAAGATTATTACTAGTCAGATATATTCTTGTGTGGTGAATAGGGCGTGTTGAGTCCAGTTCTCTGAGCAAGGAGTAGGTCTTGTCTATTACATATTGGGTTTATGGAACGGTATCTGAGCTAATTTGAATCCCTTGTTTTATGTATCACCCCACCTCACCTTTCCCGTTAAGCAGCCATAGTGTGTTTTCTGCATGTGTGACTCTGTTCTGTTTTGTAATTCAGTTCAAGTGTAACGGTTTTTACATTCCCTCTATCAGTGATACCTTATGAGAAGTGTCCTTTTCTGTGTGACTTATTTCACTTAGAGTCGTCGTACCTAAATCCACTCATCATGCTGCTACTAGCCTTATGACATTGATTTCATGGCTGAGTGATATTCCATTGTACATAAGGACCACAACTTCTTTATCCATTTTTCTCTTTCCTGGGATATTGAAGGTGGAATGAAGTGGAGGTCCTTGTCAACAGAGCAGCCCTAAACTTTGGGGTGCTTGTGTCTTGCTGATTTTTCATTTTCCCAATTTATACCCCCATGAGTGGAAGTGCCCTATGCTCTCTAAGCTTTGCTTTTTAGACGTTTCAGGACTCACCGTACACTTCTCCAGAGTGGCTGTTGACAATTTACATCCCGCCCATCAGTGTAGCAAGGCTCCCATTTCTCCATGGCCTGTCCTGCATTTCTGGTTTTGACACTTTTTTCAGCATGGCCCTTTTGACCGATGGGAAGCGAGACATCTTTGTAGCGCTGATTTGCCTTTCCAGGTTGCTTGGTTGGCCAAAAAGGGCGTATGCGTTTTTTCCTGAATATATTCAGGAAAAAACGCATACGCCCTTTTTGGCCAAGGGCATCATTGTCAACGTTTTGCCGCTTTTCATGTGCTTTAAAGGCGATTCGAATCTACCTCCTGAAATCTGTTTCCTGCAATTCTGCCTTGATTTCAAATCCTCTTCTTTGCCTTCCCTCAATATATTTGTGGATGAGAGTTATCATTTATAACTCTGCAGGTTTGTGAATTGCAGTGCCCTGAACCTCCATTTTACAATTCGCTTTTTAGGGAGCTGGCCGCAAAAGCGCAGGATGGCTTCAGGCCCTGTTCTGGTTCCGGGGGGCAGGCTGAGCCTGTGGTTAATTCTTCTTCCTGATGGGAAAATAGAGTGACCTGTGCCTGTCCCAACACCAAGAGCTAGTCTTTCATTGGTTCCACGTCTTCCCGTTCATCCTCAGTACAAATTGCAACCTGTACGGAACAGGAGGTTAAAGGTGCTGATGCTCCAAGGAGGGAGATTGCTAGTAAAGTGGCTGGAATGGCGAACCCGGGCACAAGCAGATGAGAAATGAGGTGCGTTTTAGAAACCTTTCCCCATCACACGGTGTACCATCTTCTGGGTATCTCATGCATGTTTTCGATGTAGGAAGATGACCTTGAACCTGGAGATTTGGGACCCATGCGATGGGTACCACGCAGTATTACTTTAAAGGGTCTGCGTTTGCTCACCCAACCTCACCAAACCTCTCAGCCGCAACAGTGTCCACCCTTATGTCTCATCCAGCTGTGCGTCTAGATATGGTCAATCCAGGTTGCATCACAGCCCCTGAACGCATTGTGTAAGAATTTCTCTCTCTTTCACTGTCTTTGTTTCATGGGTTTTTCAAAATAATTTATTTTTATAATGGGGTTTAGCTGCTTTTCACTGCTGTGTTTATGCCGCTTTTTACCCACTTGACACACTAACAGAGAGATATCAATACATAGGTTTTAAGATTATTACTAGTCAGATATATTCTTGTGCGGTGAATAGGGCATGTTGAGTCCAGTTCTCTGAGCAAGGAGTAGGTCTTGTCTATTACATATTGGGTTTATGGAACGGTATCTGAGCTAATTTGAATCCCTTGTTTTATGTATCACCCCACCTCACCTTTCCCGTTAAGCAGCCATAGTGTGTTTTCTGCATGTGTGACTCTGTTCTGTTTTGTAATTCAGTTCAAGTGTAACGGTTTTTACATTCCCTCTATCAGTGATACCTTATGAGAAGTGTCCTTTTCTGTGTGACTTATTTCACTTAGAATCGTCATACCTAAATCCACTCATCATGCTGCTACTAGCCTTATGACATTGATTTCACGGCTGAGTGATATTCCATTGTACATAAGGACCACAACTTCTTTATCCATTTTTCTCTTTCCTGGGATATTGAAGGTGGAATGAAGTGGAGGTCCTTGTCAACAGAGCAGCCCTAAACTTTGGGGTGCTTGTGTCTTGCTGATTTTTAATTTTCCCAATTTATAACCCCATGAGTGGAAGTGCCCTATGCTCTCTAAGCTTTGTTTTTTAGATGTTTCAGGACTCACCGTACGCTTCTCCAGAGTGGCTGTTGGCAATTTACATCCCGCCCATCAGTGTAGCAAGGCTCCCATTTCTCCATGGCCTGTCCTGCATTTCTGGTTTTGACACTTTTTCCAGCATGGCCCTTTTGACCAATGGGAAGCGAGACATCTTTGTAGCGCTGATTTGCCTTTCCAGGTTGCTTGGTTGGCCAAAAAAGGCGTATGCGTTTTTTCCTGAATATATTCAGGAAAAAACGCATACGCCCTTTTTGGCCAAGGGCATCATTGTCAACGTTTTGCCGCTTTTCATGTGCTTTAAAGGCGATTCGAATCTACCTCCTGAAATCTGTTTCCTGCAATTCTGCCTTGATTTCAAATCCTCTTCTTTGCCTTCCCTCAATATATTTGTGGACGAGAGTTATCATTTATAACTCTGCAGGTTTGTGAATTGCAGTGCCCTGAACCTCCATTTTACAACTCGCTTTTTAGGGAGCTGGCCGCAAAAGCGCAGGATGGCTTCAGGCCCTGTTCTGGTTCCGGGGGGCAGGCTGAGCCTGTGGTTAATTCTTCTTCCTGATGGGAAAATAGAGTGACCTGTGCCTGTCCCAACACCAAGAGCTAGTCTTTCATTGGTTCCACGTCTTCCCGTTCATCCTCAGTACAAATTGCAACCTGTACGGAACAGGAGGTTAAAGGTGCTGATGCTCCAAGGAGGGAGATTGCTAGTAAAGTGGCTGGAATGGCGAACCCGGGCACAAGCAGATGAGAAATGAGGTGCGTTTTAGAAACCTTTCCCCATCACACGGTGTACCATCTTCTGGGTATCTCATGCATGTTTTCGATGTAGGAAGATGCCCTTGAACCTGGAGATTTGGGACCCATGCGATGGGTACCACGCAGTATTACTTTAAAGGGTCTGCGTTTGCTCACCCAACCTCACCAAACCTCTCAGCCGCAACAGTGTCCACCCTTATGTCTCATCCAGCTGTGGGTCTAGATATGGTCAATCCAGGTTGCATCACAGCCCCTGAACGCATTGTGTAAGAATTTCTCTCTCTTTCACTGTCTTTGTTTCATGGGTTTTTCAAAGTAATTTATTTTTATAATGGGGTTTAGCTGCTTTTCACTGCTGTGTTTATGCCGCTTTTTACCCACTTGACACACTGACAGAGAGATATCAATACATAGGTTTTAAGATTATTACTAGTCAGATATATTCTTGTGCGGTGAATAGGGCGTGTTGAGTCCAGTTCTCTGAGCAAGGAGTAGGTCTTGTCTATTACATATTGGGTTTATGGAACGGTATCTGAGCTAATTTGAAACCCTTGTTTTATGTATCACCCCACCTCACCTTTCCCGTTAAGCAGCCATAGTGTGTTTTCTGCATGTGTGACTCTGTTCTGTTTTGTAATTCAGTTCAAGTGTAACGGTTTTTACATTCCCTCTATCAGTGACACCTTATGAGAAGTATCCTTTGCTGTGTGACTTATTTCACTTAGAGTCGTCGTACCTAAATCCACTCATCATGCTGCTACTAGCCTTATGACATTGATTTCACGGCTGAGTGATATTCCATTGTACATAAGGACCACAACTTCTTTATCCATTTTTCTCTTTCCTGGGATATTGAAGGTGGAATGAAGTGGAGGTCCTTGTCAACAGAGCAGCCCTAAACTTTGGGGTGCTTGTGTCTTGCTGATTTTTCATTTTCCCAATTTAGACCCCCATGAGTGGAAGTGCCCTATGCTCTCTAAGCTTTGCTTTTTAGACGTTTCAGGACTCACCGTACACTTCTCCAGAGTGGCTGTTGACAATTTACATCCCGCCCATCAGTGTAGCAAGGCTCCCATTTCTCCATGGCCTGTCCTGCATTTCTGGTTTTGACACTTTTTTCAGCATGGCCCTTTTGACCGATGGGAAGCGAGACATCTTTGTAGCGCTGATTTGCCTTTCCAGGTTGCTTGGTTGGCCAAAAAGGGCGTATGCGTTTTTTCCTGAATATATTCAGGAAAAAACGCATACGCCCTTTTTGGCCAAGGGCATCATTGTCAACGTTTTGCCGCTTTTCATGTGCTTTAAAGGCGATTCGAATCTACCTCCTGAAATCTGTTTCCTGCAATTCTGCCTTGATTTCAAATCCTCTTCTTTGCCTTCCCTCAATATATTTGTGGATGAGAGTTATCATTTATAACTCTGCAGGTTTGTGAATTGCAGTGCCCTGAACCTCCATTTTACAACTCGCTTTTTAGGGAGCTGGCCGCAAAAGCGCAGGATGGCTTCAGGCCCTGTTCTGGTTCCGGGGGGCAGGCTGAGCCTGTGGTTAATTCTTCTTCCTGATGGGAAAATAGAGTGACCTGTGCCTGTCCCAACACCAAGAGCTAGTCTTTCATTGGTTCCACGTCTTCCCGTTCATCCTCAGTACAAATTGCAACCTGTACGGAACAGGAGGTTAAAGGTGCTGATGCTCCAAGGAGGGAGATTGCTAGTAAAGTGGCTGGAATGGCGAACCCGGGCACAAGCAGATGAGAAATGAGGTGCGTTTTAGAAACCTTTCCCCATCACACGGTGTACCATCTTCTGGGTATCTCATGCATGTTTTCGATGTAGGAAGATGCCCTTGAACCTGGAGATTTGGGACCCATGTGATGGGTACCACGCAGTAATACTTTAAAGGGTCTGCGTTTGCTCACCCAACCTCACCAAACCTCTCAGCCGCAACAGTGTCCACCCTTATGTCTCATCCAGCTGTGGGTCTAGATATGGTCAATCCAGGTTGCATCACAGCCCCTGAACGCATTGTGTAAGAATTTCTATCTCTTTCACTGTCTTTGTTTCATGGGTTTTTCAAAGTAATTTATTTTTATAATGGGGTTTAGCTGCTTTTCACTGCTGTGTTTATGCCGCTTTACACCCACTTGACACACTAACAGAGAGATATCAATACATAGGTTTTAAGATTATTACTAGTCAGATATATTCTTGTGCGGTGAATAGGGCGTGTTGAGTCCAGTTCTCTGAGCAAGGAGTAGGTCTTGTCTATTACATATTGGGTTTATGGAACGGTATCTGAGCTAATTTGAAACCCTTGTTTTATGTATCACCCCACCTCACCTTTCCCGTTAAGCAGCCATAGTGTGTTTTCTGCATGTGTGACTCTGTTCTGTTTTGTAATTCAGTTCAAGTGTAACGGTTTTTACATTCCCTCTATCAGTGATACCTTATGAGAAGTGTCCTTTTCTGTGTGACTTATTTCACTTAGAGTCGTTGTACCTAAATCCACTCATCATGCTGCTACTAGCCTTATGACATTGCTTTCATGGCTGAGTGATATTCCATTGTACATAAGGACCACAACTTCTTTATCCATTTTTCTCTTTCCTGGGATATTGAAGGTGGAATGAAGTGGAGGTCCTTGTCAACAGAGCAGCCCTAAACTTTGGGGTGCTTGTGTCTTGCTGATTTTTCATTTTCCCAATTTATACCCCCATGAGTGGAAGTGCCCTATGCTCTCTAAGCTTTGCTTTTTAGACGTTTCAGGACTCACCGTACACTTCTCCAGAGTGGCTGTTGACAATTTACATCCCGCCCATCAGTGTAGCAAGGCTCCCATTTCTCCATGGCCTGTCCTGCATTTCTGGTTTTGACACTTTTTTCAGCATGGCCCTTTTAACCGATGGGAAGCGAGACTTCTTTGTAGCGCTGATTTGCCTTTCCAGGTTGCTTGGTTGGCCAAAAAGGGCGTATGCGTTTTTTCCTGAATATATTCAGGAAAAAACGCATACGCCCTTTTTGGCCAAGGGCATCATTGTCAACGTTTTGCCGCTTTTCATGTGCTTTAAAGGCGATTCGAATCTACCTCCTGAAATCTGTTTCCTGCAATTCTGCCTTGATTTCAAATCCTCTTCTTTGCCTTCCCTCAATATATTTGTGGATGAGAGTTATCATTTATAACTCTGCAGGTTTGTGAATTGCAGTGCCCTGAACCTCCATTTTACAACTCGCTTTTTAGGGAGCTGGCCGCAAAAGCGCAGGATGGCTTCAGGCCCTGTTCTGGTTCCGGGGGGCAGGCTGAGCCTGTGGTTAATTCTTCTTCCTGATGGGAAAATAGAGTGACCTGTGCCTGTCCCAACACCAAGAGCTAGTCTTTCATTGGTTCCACGTCTTCCCGTTCATCCTCAGTACAAATTGCAACCTGTACGGAACAGGAGGTTAAAGGTGCTGATGCTCCAAGGAGGGAGATTGCTAGTAAAGTGGCTGGAATGGCGAACCCGGGCACAAGCAGATGAGAAATGAGGTGCGTTTTAGAAACCTTTCCCCATCACACGGTGTACCATCTTCTGGGTATCTCATGCATGTTTTCGATGTAGGAAGATGCCCTTGAACCTGGAGATTTGGGACCCATGCGATGGGTACCACGCAGTATTACTTTAAAGGGTCTGCGTTTGCTCACCCAACCTCACCAAACCTCTCAGCCGCAACAGTGTCCACCCTTATGTCTCATCCAGCTGTGGGTCTAGATATGGTCAATCCAGGTTGCATCACAGCCCCTGAACGCATTGTGTAAGAATTTCTCTCTCTTTCACTGTCTTTGTTTCATGGGTTTTTCAAAGTAATTTATTTTTATAATGGGGTTTAGCTGCTTTTCACTGCTGTGTTTATGCCGCTTTTTACCCACTTGACACACTAACAGAGAGATATCAATACATAGGTTTTAAGATTATTACTAGTCAGATATATTCTTGTGCGGTGAATAGGGCGTGTTGAGTCCAGTTCTCTGAGCAAGGAGTAGGTCTTGTCTATTACATATTGGGTTTATGGAACGGTATCTGAGCTAATTTGAAACCCTTGTTTTATGTATCACCCCACCTCACCTTTCCCGTTAAGCAGCCATAGTGTGTTTTCTGCATGTGTGACTCTGTTCTGTTTTGTAATTCAGTTCAAGTGTAACGGTTTTTACATTCCCTCTATCAGTGACACCTTATGAGAAGTATCCTTTGCTGTGTGACTTATTTCACTTAGAGTCGTCGTACCTAAATCCACTCATCATGCTGCTACTAGCCTTATGACATTGATTTCACGGCTGAGTGATATTCCATTGTACATAAGGACCACAACTTCTTTATCCATTTTTCTCTTTCCTGGGATATTGAAGGTGGAATGAAGTGGAGGTCCTTGTCAACAGAGCAGCCCTAAACTTTGGGGTGCTTGTGTCTTGCTGATTTTTCATTTTCCCAATTTAGAACCCCATGAGTGGAAGTGCCCTATGCTCTCTAAGCTTTGCTTTTTAGACGTTTCAGGACTCACCGTACACTTCTCCAGAGTGGCTGTTGACAATTTACATCCCGCCCATCAGTGTAGCAAGGCTCCCATTTCTCCATGGCCTGTCCTGCATTTCTGGTTTTGACACTTTTTTCAGCATGGCCCTTTTGACCGATGGGAAGCGAGACATCTTTGTAGTGCTGATTTGCCTTTCCAGGTTGCTTGGTTGGCCAAAAAGGGCGTATGCGTTTTTTCCTGAATATATTCAGGAAAAAACGCATACGCCCTTTTTGGCCAAGGGCATCATTGTCAACGTTTTGCCGCTTTTCATGTGCTTTAAAGGCGATTCGAATCTACCTCCTGAAATCTGTTTCCTGCAATTCTGCCTTGATTTCAAATCCTCTTCTTTGCCTTCCCTCAATATATTTGTGGATGAGAGTTATCATTTATAACTCTGCAGGTTTGTGAATTGCAGTGCCCTGAACCTCCATTTTACAACTCGCTTTTTAGGGAGCTGGCCGCAAAAGCGCAGGATGGCTTCAGGCCCTGTTCTGGTTCCGGGGGGCAGGCTGAGCCTGTGGTTAATTCTTCTTCCTGATGGGAAAATAGAGTGACCTGTGCCTGTCCCAACACCAAGAGCTAGTCTTTCATTGGTTCCACGTCTTCCCGTTCATCCTCAGTACAAATTGCAACCTGTACGGAACAGGAGGTTAAAGGTGCTGATGCTCCAAGGAGGGAGATTGCTAGTAAAGTGGCTGGAATGGCGAACCCGGGCACAAGCAGATGAGAAATGAGGTGCGTTTTAGAAACCTTTCCCCATCACACGGTGTACCATCTTCTGGGTATCTCATGCATGTTTTCGATGTAGGAAGATGACCTTGAACCTGGAGATTTGGGACCCATGCGATGGGTACCACGCAGTATTACTTTAAAGGGTCTGCGTTTGCTCACCCAACCTCACCAAACCTCTCAGCCGCAACAGTGTCCACCCTTATGTCTCATCCAGCTGTGCGTCTAGATATGGTCAATCCAGGTTGCATCACAGCCCCTGAACGCATTGTGTAAGAATTTCTCTCTCTTTCACTGTCTTTGTTTCATGGGTTTTTCAAAATAATTTATTTTTATAATGGGGTTTAGCTGCTTTTCACTGCTGTGTTTATGCCGCTTTTTACCCACTTGACACACTAACAGAGAGATATCAATACATAGGTTTTAAGATTATTACTAGTCAGATATATTCTTGTGTGGTGAATAGGGCGTGTTGAGTCCAGTTCTCTGAGCAAGGAGTAGGTCTTGTCTATTACATATTGGGTTTATGGAACGGTATCTGAGCTAATTTGAATCCCTTGTTTTATGTATCACCCCACCTCACCTTTCCCGTTAAGCAGCCATAGTGTGTTTTCTGCATGTGTGACTCTGTTCTGTTTTGTAATTCAGTTCAAGTGTAACGGTTTTTACATTCCCTCTATCAGTGATACCTTATGAGAAGTGTCCTTTTCTGTGTGACTTATTTCACTTAGAGTCGTCGTACCTAAATCCACTCATCATGCTGCTACTAGCCTTATGACATTGATTTCATGGCTGAGTGATATTCCATTGTACATAAGGACCACAACTTCTTTATCCATTTTTCTCTTTCCTGGGATATTGAAGGTGGAATGAAGTGGAGGTCCTTGTCAACAGAGCAGCCCTAAACTTTGGGGTGCTTGTGTCTTGCTGATTTTTCATTTTCCCAATTTATACCCCCATGAGTGGAAGTGCCCTATGCTCTCTAAGCTTTGCTTTTTAGACGTTTCAGGACTCACCGTACACTTCTCCAGAGTGGCTGTTGACAATTTACATCCCGCCCATCAGTGTAGCAAGGCTCCCATTTCTCCATGGCCTGTCCTGCATTTCTGGTTTTGACACTTTTTTCAGCATGGCCCTTTTGACCGATGGGAAGCGAGACATCTTTGTAGCGCTGATTTGCCTTTCCAGGTTGCTTGGTTGGCCAAAAAGGGCGTATGCGTTTTTTCCTGAATATATTCAGGAAAAAACGCATACGCCCTTTTTGGCCAAGGGCATCATTGTCAACGTTTTGCCGCTTTTCATGTGCTTTAAAGGCGATTCGAATCTACCTCCTGAAATCTGTTTCCTGCAATTCTGCCTTGATTTCAAATCCTCTTCTTTGCCTTCCCTCAATATATTTGTGGATGAGAGTTATCATTTATAACTCTGCAGGTTTGTGAATTGCAGTGCCCTGAACCTCCATTTTACAATTCGCTTTTTAGGGAGCTGGCCGCAAAAGCGCAGGATGGCTTCAGGCCCTGTTCTGGTTCCGGGGGGCAGGCTGAGCCTGTGGTTAATTCTTCTTCCTGATGGGAAAATAGAGTGACCTGTGCCTGTCCCAACACCAAGAGCTAGTCTTTCATTGGTTCCACGTCTTCCCGTTCATCCTCAGTACAAATTGCAACCTGTACGGAACAGGAGGTTAAAGGTGCTGATGCTCCAAGGAGGGAGATTGCTAGTAAAGTGGCTGGAATGGCGAACCCGGGCACAAGCAGATGAGAAATGAGGTGCGTTTTAGAAACCTTTCCCCATCACACGGTGTACCATCTTCTGGGTATCTCATGCATGTTTTCGATGTAGGAAGATGACCTTGAACCTGGAGATTTGGGACCCATGCGATGGGTACCACGCAGTATTACTTTAAAGGGTCTGCGTTTGCTCACCCAACCTCACCAAACCTCTCAGCCGCAACAGTGTCCACCCTTATGTCTCATCCAGCTGTGCGTCTAGATATGGTCAATCCAGGTTGCATCACAGCCCCTGAACGCATTGTGTAAGAATTTCTCTCTCTTTCACTGTCTTTGTTTCATGGGTTTTTCAAAATAATTTATTTTTATAATGGGGTTTAGCTGCTTTTCACTGCTGTGTTTATGCCGCTTTTTACCCACTTGACACACTAACAGAGAGATATCAATACATAGGTTTTAAGATTATTACTTGTCAGATATATTCTTGTGCGGTGAATAGGGCGTGTTGAGTCCAGTTCTCTGAGCAAGGAGTAGGTCTTGTCTATTACATATTGGGTTTATGGAACGGTATCTGAGCTAATTTGAATCCCTTGTTTTATGTATCACCCCACCTCACCTTTCCCGTTAAGCAGCCATAGTGTGTTTTCTGCATGTGTGACTCTGTTCTGTTTTGTAATTCAGTTCAAGTGTAACGGTTTTTACATTCCCTCTATCAGTGATACCTTATGAGAAGTGTCCTTTTCTGTGTGACTTATTTCACTTAGAATCGTCATACCTAAATCCACTCATCATGCTGCTACTAGCCTTATGACATTGATTTCACGGCTGAGTGATATTCCATTGTACATAAGGACCACAACTTCTTTATCCATTTTTCTCTTTCCTGGGATATTGAAGGTGGAATGAAGTGGAGGTCCTTGTCAACAGAGCAGCCCTAAACTTTGGGGTGCTTGTGTCTTGCTGATTTTTCATTTTCCCAATTTATAACCCCATGAGTGGAAGTGCCCTATGCTCTCTAAGCTTTGTTTTTTAGATGTTTCAGGACTCACCGTACGCTTCTCCAGAGTGGCTGTTGGCAATTTACATCCCGCCCATCAGTGTAGCAAGGCTCCCATTTCTCCATGGCCTGTCCTGCATTTCTGGTTTTGACACTTTTTCCAGCATGGCCCTTTTGACCAATGGGAAGCGAGACATCTTTGTAGCGCTGATTTGCCTTTCCAGGTTGCTTGGTTGGCCAAAAAGGGCGTATGCGTTTTTTCCTGAATATATTCAGGAAAAAACGCATACGCCCTTTTTGGCCAAGGGCATCATTGTCAACGTTTTGCCGCTTTTCATGTGCTTTAAAGGCGATTCGAATCTACCTCCTGAAATCTGTTTCCTGCAATTCTGCCTTGATTTCAAATCCTCTTCTTTGCCTTCCCTCAATATATTTGTGGACGAGAGTTATCATTTATAACTCTGCAGGTTTGTGAATTGCAGTGCCCTGAACCTCCATTTTACAACTCGCTTTTTAGGGAGCTGGCCGCAAAAGCGCAGGATGGCTTCAGGCCCTGTTCTGGTTCCGGGGGGCAGGCTGAGCCTGTGGTTAATTCTTCTTCCTGATGGGAAAATAGAGTGACCTGTGCCTGTCCCAACACCAAGAGCTAGTCTTTCATTGGTTCCACGTCTTCCCGTTCATCCTCAGTACAAATTGCAACCTGTACGGAACAGGAGGTTAAAGGTGCTGATGCTCCAAGGAGGGAGATTGCTAGTAAAGTGGCTGGAATGGCGAACCCGGGCACAAGCAGATGAGAAATGAGGTGCGTTTTAGAAACCTTTCCCCATCACACGGTGTACCATCTTCTGGGTATCTCATGCATGTTTTCGATGTAGGAAGATGCCCTTGAACCTGGAGATTTGGGACCCATGCGATGGGTACCACGCAGTATTACTTTAAAGGGTCTGCGTTTGCTCACCCAACCTCACCAAACCTCTCAGCCGCAACAGTGTCCACCCTTATGTCTCATCCAGCTGTGGGTCTAGATATGGTCAATCCAGGTTGCATCACAGCCCCTGAACGCATTGTGTAAGAATTTCTCTCTCTTTCACTGTCTTTGTTTCATGGGTTTTTCAAAGTAATTTATTTTTATAATGGGGTTTAGCTGCTTTTCACTGCTGTGTTTATGCCGCTTTTTACCCACTTGACACACTAACAGAGAGATATCAATACATAGGTTTTAAGATTATTACTAGTCAGATATATTCTTGTGCGGTGAATAGGGCGTGTTGAGTCCAGTTCTCTGAGCAAGGAGTAGGTCTTGTCTATTACATATTGGGTTTATGGAACGGTATCTGAGCTAATTTGAAACCCTTGTTTTATGTATCACCCCACCTCACCTTTCCCGTTAAGCAGCCATAGTGTGTTTTCTGCATGTGTGACTCTGTTCTGTTTTGTAATTCAGTTCAAGTGTAACGGTTTTTACATTCCCTCTATCAGTGATACCTTTTGAGAAGTGTCCTTTTCTGTGTGACTTATTTCACTTAGAGTCGTCGTACCTAAATCCACTCATCATGCTGCTACTAGCCTTATGACATTGATTTCACGGCTGAGTGATATTCCATTGTACATAAGGACCACAACTTCTTTATCCATTTTTCTCTTTCCTGGGATATTGAAGGTGGAATGAAGTGGAGGTCCTTGTCAACAGAGCAGCCCTAAACTTTGGGGTGCTTGTGTCTTGCTGATTTTTCATTTTCCCAATTTAGACCCCCATGAGTGGAAGTGCCCTATGCTCTCTAAGCTTTGCTTTTTAGACGTTTCAGGACTCACCGTACACTTCTCCAGAGTGGCTGTTGACAATTTACATCCCGCCCATCAGTGTAGCAAGGCTCCCATTTCTCCATGGCCTGTCCTGCATTTCTGGTTTTGACACTTTTTTCAGCATGGCCCTTTTGACCGATGGGAAGCGAGACATCTTTGTAGCGCTGATTTGCCTTTCCAGGTTGCTTGGTTGGCCAAAAAGGGCGTATGCGTTTTTTCCTGAATATATTCAGGAAAAAACGCATACGCCCTTTTTGGCCAAGGGCATCATTGTCAACGTTTTGCCGCTTTTCATGTGCTTTAAAGGCGATTCGAATCTACCTCCTGAAATCTGTTTCCTGCAATTCTGCCTTGATTTCAAATCCTCTTCTTTGCCTTCCCTCAATATATTTGTGGATGAGAGTTATCATTTATAACTCTGCAGGTTTGTGAATTGCAGTGCCCTGAACCTCCATTTTACAACTCGCTTTTTAGGGAGCTGGCCGCAAAAGCGCAGGATGGCTTCAGGCCCTGTTCTGGTTCCGGGGGGCAGGCTGAGCCTGTGGTTAATTCTTCTTCCTGATGGGAAAATAGAGTGACCTGTGCCTGTCCCAACACCAAGAGCTAGTCTTTCATTGGTTCCACGTCTTCCCGTTCATCCTCAGTACAAATTGCAACCTGTACGGAACAGGAGGTTAAAGGTGCTGATGCTCCAAGGAGGGAGATTGCTAGTAAAGTGGCTGGAATGGCGAACCCGGGCACAAGCAGATGAGAAATGAGGTGCGTTTTAGAAACCTTTCCCCATCACACGGTGTACCATCTTCTGGGTATCTCATGCATGTTTTCGATGTAGGAAGATGACCTTGAACCTGGAGATTTGGGACCCATGCGATGGGTACCACGCAGTATTACTTTAAAGGGTCTGCGTTTGCTCACCCAACCTCACCAAACCTCTCAGCCGCAACAGTGTCCACCCTTATGTCTCATCCAGCTGTGCGTCTAGATATGGTCAATCCAGGTTGCATCACAGCCCCTGAACGCATTGTGTAAGAATTTCTCTCTCTTTCACTGTCTTTGTTTCATGGGTTTTTCAAAATAATTTATTTTTATAATGGGGTTTAGCTGCTTTTCACTGCTGTGTTTATGCCGCTTTTTACCCACTTGACACACTAACAGAGAGATATCAATACATAGGTTTTAAGATTATTACTAGTCAGATATATTCTTGTGTGGTGAATAGGGCGTGTTGAGTCCAGTTCTCTGAGCAAGGAGTAGGTCTTGTCTATTACATATTGGGTTTATGGAACGGTATCTGAGCTAATTTGAATCCCTTGTTTTATGTATCACCCCACCTCACCTTTCCCGTTAAGCAGCCATAGTGTGTTTTCTGCATGTGTGACTCTGTTCTGTTTTGTAATTCAGTTCAAGTGTAACGGTTTTTACATTCCCTCTATCAGTGATACCTTATGAGAAGTGTCCTTTTCTGTGTGACTTATTTCACTTAGAATCGTCATACCTAAATCCACTCATCATGCTGCTACTAGCCTTATGACATTGATTTCACGGCTGAGTGATATTCCATTGTACATAAGGACCACAACTTCTTTATCCATTTTTCTCTTTCCTGGGATATTGAAGGTGGAATGAAGTGGAGGTCCTTGTCAACAGAGCAGCCCTAAACTTTGGGGTGCTTGTGTCTTGCTGATTTTTCATTTTCCCAATTTATAACCCCATGAGTGGAAGTGCCCTATGCTCTCTAAGCTTTGTTTTTTAGATGTTTCAGGACTCACCGTACGCTTCTCCAGAGTGGCTGTTGGCAATTTACATCCCGCCCATCAGTGTAGCAAGGCTCCCATTTCTCCATGGCCTGTCCTGCATTTCTGGTTTTGACACTTTTTCCAGCATGGCCCTTTTGACCAATGGGAAGCGAGACATCTTTGTAGCGCTGATTTGCCTTTCCAGGTTGCTTGGTTGGCCAAAAAGGGCGTATGCGTTTTTTCCTGAATATATTCAGGAAAAAACGCATACGCCCTTTTTGGCCAAGGGCATCATTGTCAACGTTTTGCCGCTTTTCATGTGCTTTAAAGGCGATTCGAATCTACCTCCTGAAATCTGTTTCCTGCAATTCTGCCTTGATTTCAAATCCTCTTCTTTGCCTTCCCTCAATATATTTGTGGACGAGAGTTATCATTTATAACTCTGCAGGTTTGTGAATTGCAGTGCCCTGAACCTCCATTTTACAACTCGCTTTTTAGGGAGCTGGCCGCAAAAGCGCAGGATGGCTTCAGGCCCTGTTCTGGTTCCGGGGGGCAGGCTGAGCCTGTGGTTAATTCTTCTTCCTGATGGGAAAATAGAGTGACCTGTGCCTGTCCCAACACCAAGAGCTAGTCTTTCATTGGTTCCACGTCTTCCCGTTCATCCTCAGTACAAATTGCAACCTGTACGGAACAGGAGGTTAAAGGTGCTGATGCTCCAAGTAGGGAGATTGCTAGTAAAGTGGCTGGAATAGCGAACCCGGGCACAAGGAGATGAGAAATGAGGTGCGTTTTAGAAACCTTTCCACATCACACGGTGTACCATCTTCTGGGTTTCTCATGCATGTTTTCGATGTAGGAAGATGCCCTTGAACCTGGCGATTTGGGACCCATGCGATGGGTACCATGCAGTATTACTTTAAAGGGTCTGCGTTTGCTCACCCAACCTCACCAAACCTCTCAGCCCCAAGAGTGTCCACCCTTATGTCTCATCCAGCTGTGGGTCTAGATATGGTCAATCCAGGTTGCATCACAGCCCCTGAACGCATTGTGTAAGAATTTCTCTCTCTTTCACTGTCTTTGTTTCATGGGTTTTTCAAAGTAATTTATTTTTATAATGGGGTTTAGCTGCTTTTCACTGCTGTGTTTATGCTGCTTTACACCCACTTGACACACTAACAGAGAGATATGAATACATAGGTTTTAAGATTATTACTAGTCAGATATATTCTTGTGCGGTGAATAGGGCGTGTTGAGTCCAGTTCTCTGAGCAAGGAGTAGGTCTTGTCTATTACATATTGGGTTTATGGAACGGTATCTGAGCTAATTTGAAACCCTTGTTTTATGTATCACCCCACCTCCCCTTTCCCGTTAAGCAGCCATAGTGTGTTTTCTGCATGTGTGACTCTGTTCTGTTTTGTAATTCAGTTCAAGTGTAACGGTTTTTACATTCCCTCTATAAGTGATACCTTATGAGAAGTGTCCATTTCTGTGTGATTTATTTCACTTAGAATCGTCGTACCTAAATCCACTCATCATGCTGCTACTAGCCTTAGGACATTGATTTCATGCCTGAGTGATATTCCATTGTACATAAGGACCACAACTTCTTTACCCATTTTTCTCTTTCCTGGGATATTTAAGGTGGAATGAAGTGGAGGTCCTTGTCAACAGAGCAGCCCTAAACTTTGGGGTGCTTGTGTCTTGCTGATTTTTCATTTTCCCAATTTATACCCCCATGAGTGGAAATGCCCTATGCTCTCTAAGCTGTGTTTTTTAGACGTTTCAGGACTCACCGTACACTTCTCCAGAGTGGCTGTTGGCAATTTACATCCCGCCCATCAGTGTAGCAAGGCTCCCATTTCTCCATGGCCTGTCCTGCATTTCTGGTTTTGACACTTTTTTCAGCATGGCCCTTTTGACCGATGGGAAGCGAGACTTCTTTGTAGCGCTGATTTGCCTTTCCAGGTTGCTTGGTTGGCCAAAAAGGGCGTATGCGTTTTTTCCTGAATATATTCAGGAAAAAACGCATACGCCCTTTTTGGCCAAGGGCATCATTGTCAACGTTTTGCCGCTTTTCATGTGCTTTAAAGGCGATTCGAATCTACCTCCTGAAATCTGTTTCCTGCAATTCTGCCTTGATTTCAAATCCTCTTCTTTGCCTTCCCTCAATATATTTGTGGACGAGAGTTATCATTTATAACTCTGCAGGTTTGTGAATTGCAGTGCCCTGAACCTCCATTTTACAACTCGCTTTTTAGGGAGCTGGCCGCAAAAGCGCAGGATGGCTTCAGGCCCTGTTCTGGTTCCGGGGGGCAGGCTGAGCCTGTGGTTAATTCTTCTTCCTGATGGGAAAATAGAGTGACCTGTGCCTGTCCCAACACCAAGAGCTAGTCTTTCATTGGTTCCACGTCTTCCCGTTCATCCTCAGTACAAATTGCAACCTGTACGGAACAGGAGGTTAAAGGTGCTGATGCTCCAAGTAGGGAGATTGCTAGTAAAGTGGCTGGAATAGCGAACCCGGGCACAAGGAGATGAGAAATGAGGTGCGTTTTAGAAACCTTTCCACATCACACGGTGTACCATCTTCTGGGTTTCTCATGCATGTTTTCGATGTAGGAAGATGCCCTTGAACCTGGCGATTTGGGACCCATGCGATGGGTACCATGCAGTATTACTTTAAAGGGTCTGCGTTTGCTCACCCAACCTCACCAAACCTCTCAGACCCAAGAGTGTCCACCCTTATGTCTCATCCAGCTGTGGGTCTAGATATGGTCAATCCAGGTTGCATCACAGCCCGTGAACGCATTGTGTAAGAATTTCTATCTCTTTCACTGTCTTTGTTTCATGGGTTTTTCAAAGTAATTTATTTTTATAATGGGGTTTAGCTGCTTTTCACTGCTGTGTTTATGCCGCTTTACACCCACTTGACACACTAACAGAGAGATATCAATACATAGGTTTTAAGATTATTACTAGTCAGTTATATTCTTGTGCGGTGAATAGGGCGTGTTGAGTCCAGTTCTCTGAGCAAGGAGTAGGTCTTGTCTATTACATATTGGGTTTATGGAACGGTATCTGAGCTAATTTGAAACCCTTGTTTTATGTATCACCCCACCTCCCCTTTCCCGTTAAGCAGCCATAGTGTGTTTTCTGCATGTGTGACTCTGTTCTGTTTTGTAATTCAGTTCAAGTGTAACGGTTTTTACATTCCCTCTATCAGTGATACCTTATGAGAAGTGTCCTTTTCTGTGTGACTTATTTCACTTAGAGTCGTTGTACCTAAATCCACTCATCATGCTGCTACTAGCCTTATGACATTGCTTTCATGGCTGAGTGATATTCCATTGTACATAAGGACCACAACTTCTTTATCCATTTTTCTCTTTCCTGGGATATTGAAGGTGGAATGAAGTGGAGGTCCTTGTCAACAGAGCAGCCCTAAACTTTGGGGTGCTTGTGTCTTGCTGATTTTTCATTTTCCCAATTTATACCCCCATGAGTGGAAGTGCCCTATGCTCTCTAAGCTTTGCTTTTTAGACGTTTCAGGACTCACCGTACACTTCTCCAGAGTGGCTGTTGACAATTTACATCCCGCCCATCAGTGTAGCAAGGCTCCCATTTCTCCATGGCCTGTCCTGCATTTCTGGTTTTGACACTTTTTTCAGCATGGCCCTTTTAACCGATGGGAAGCGAGACTTCTTTGTAGCGCTGATTTGCCTTTCCAGGTTGCTTGGTTGGCCAAAAAGGGCGTATGCGTTTTTTCCTGAATATATTCAGGAAAAAACGCATACGCCCTTTTTGGCCAAGGGCATCATTGTCAACGTTTTGCCGCTTTTCATGTGCTTTAAAGGCGATTCGAATCTACCTCCTGAAATCTGTTTCCTGCAATTCTGCCTTGATTTCAAATCCTCTTCTTTGCCTTCCCTCAATATATTTGTGGATGAGAGTTATCATTTATAACTCTGCAGGTTTGTGAATTGCAGTGCCCTGAACCTCCATTTTACAACTCGCTTTTTAGGGAGCTGGCCGCAAAAGCGCAGGATGGCTTCAGGCCCTGTTCTGGTTCCGGGGGGCAGGCTGAGCCTGTGGTTAATTCTTCTTCCTGATGGGAAAATAGAGTGACCTGTGCCTGTCCCAACACCAAGAGCTAGTCTTTCATTGGTTCCACGTCTTCCCGTTCATCCTCAGTACAAATTGCAACCTGTACGGAACAGGAGGTTAAAGGTGCTGATGCTCCAAGGAGGGAGATTGCTAGTAAAGTGGCTGGAATGGCGAACCCGGGCACAAGCAGATGAGAAATGAGGTGCGTTTTAGAAACCTTTCCCCATCACACGGTGTACCATCTTCTGGGTATCTCATGCATGTTTTCGATGTAGGAAGATGCCCTTGAACCTGAAGATTTGGGACCCATGCGATGGGTACCACGCAGTATTACTTTAAAGGGTCTGCGTTTGCTCACCCAACCTCACCAAACCTCTCAGCCGCAACAGTGTCCACCCTTATGTCTCATCCAGCTGTGGGTCTAGATATGGTCAATCCAGGTTGCATCACAGCCCCTGAACGCATTGTGTAAGAATTTCTCTCTCTTTCACTGTCTTTGTTTCATGGGTTTTTCAAAGTAATTTATTTTTATAATGGGGTTTAGCTGCTTTTCACTGCTGTGTTTATGCCGCTTTTTACCCACTTGACACACTAACAGAGAGATATCAATACATAGGTTTTAAGATTATTACTAGTCAGATATATTCTTGTGCGGTGAATAGGGCGTGTTGAGTCCAGTTCTCTGAGCAAGGAGTAGGTCTTGTCTATTACATATTGGGTTTATGGAACGGTATCTGAGCTAATTTGAAACCCTTGTTTTATGTATCACCCCACCTCACCTTTCCCGTTAAGCAGCCATAGTGTGTTTTCTGCATGTGTGACTCTGTTCTGTTTTGTAATTCAGTTCAAGTGTAACGGTTTTTACATTCCCTCTATCAGTGACACCTTATGAGAAGTGTCCTTTGCTGTGTGACTTATTTCACTTAGAGTCGTCGTACCTAAATCCACTCATCATGCTGCTACTAGCCTTATGACATTGATTTCACGGCTGAGTGATATTCCATTGTACATAAGGACCACAACTTCTTTATCCATTTTTCTCTTTCCTGGGATATTGAAGGTGGAATGAAGTGGAGGTCCTTGTCAACAGAGCAGCCCTAAACTTTGGGGTGCTTGTGTCTTGCTGATTTTTCATTTTCCCAATTTATACCCCCATGAGTGGAAGTGCCCTATGCTCTCTAAGCTTTGCTTTTTAGACGTTTCAGGACTCACCGTACACTTCTCCAGAGTGGCTGTTGACAATTTACATCCCGCCCATCAGTGTAGCAAGGCTCCCATTTCTCCATGGCCTGTCCTGCATTTCTGGTTTTGACACTTTTTTCAGCATGGCCCTTTTGACCGATGGGAAGCGAGACATCTTTGTAGCGCTGATTTGCCTTTCCAGGTTGCTTGGTTGGCCAAAAAGGGCGTATGCGTTTTTTCCTGAATATATTCAGGAAAAAACGCATACGCCCTTTTTGGCCAAGGGCATCATTGTCAACGTTTTGCCGCTTTTCATGTGCTTTAAAGGCGATTCGAATCTACCTCCTGAAATCTGTTTCCTGCAATTCTGCCTTGATTTCAAATCCTCTTCTTTGCCTTCCCTCAATATATTTGTGGATGAGAGTTATCATTTATAACTCTGCAGGTTTGTGAATTGCAGTGCCCTGAACCTCCATTTTACAACTCGCTTTTTAGGGAGCTGGCCGCAAAAGCGCAGGATGGCTTCAGGCCCTGTTCTGGTTCCGGGGGGCAGGCTGAGCCTGTGGTTAATTCTTCTTCCTGATGGGAAAATAGAGTGACCTGTGCCTGTCCCAACACCAAGAGCTAGTCTTTCATTGGTTCCACGTCTTCCCGTTCATCCTCAGTACAAATTGCAACCTGTACGGAACAGGAGGTTAAAGGTGCTGATGCTCCAAGGAGGGAGATTGCTAGTAAAGTGGCTGGAATGGCGAACCCGGGCACAAGCAGATGAGAAATGAGGTGCGTTTTAGAAACCTTTCCCCATCACACGGTGTACCATCTTCTGGGTATCTCATGCATGTTTTCGATGTAGGAAGATGACCTTGAACCTGGAGATTTGGGACCCATGCGATGGGTACCACGCAGTATTACTTTAAAGGGTCTGCGTTTGCTCACCCAACCTCACCAAACCTCTCAGCCGCAACAGTGTCCACCCTTATGTCTCATCCAGCTGTGGGTCTAGATATGGTCAATCCAGGTTGCATCACAGCCCCTGAACGCATTGTGTAAGAATTTCTATCTCTTTCACTGTCTTTGTTTCATGGGTTTTTCAAAGTAATTTATTTTTATAATGGGGTTTAGCTGCTTTTCACTGCTGTGTTTATGCCGCTTTACACCCACTTGACACACTAACAGAGAGATATCAATACATAGGTTTTAAGATTATTACTAGTCAGATATATTCTTGTGCGGTGAATAGGGCGTGTTGAGTCCAGTTCTCTGAGCAAGGAGTAGGTCTTGTCTATTACATATTGGGTTTATGGAACGGTATCTGAGCTAATTTGAAACCCTTGTTTTATGTATCACCCCACCTCACCTTTCCTGTTAAGCAGCCATAGTGTGTTTTCTGCATGTGTGACTCTGTTCTGTTTTGTAATTCAGTTCAAGTGTAACGGTTTTTACATTCCCTCTATCAGTGATACCTTATGAGAAGTGTCCTTTTCTGTGTGACTTATTTCACTTAGAGTCGTCGTACCTAAATCCACTCATCATGCTGCTACTAGCCTTATGACATTGCTTTCATGGCTGAGTGATATTCCATTGTACATAAGGACCACAACTTCTTTATCCATTTTTCTCTTTCCTGGGATATTGAAGGTGGAATGAAGTGGAGGTCCTTGTCAACAGAGCAGCCCTAAACTTTGGGGTGCTTGTGTCTTGCTGATTTTTCATTTTCCCAATTTATACCCCCATGAGTGGAAGTGCCCTATGCTCTCTAAGCTTTGCTTTTTAGACGTTTCAGGACTCACCGTACACTTCTCCAGAGTGGCTGTTGGCAATTTACATCCCGCCCATCAGTGTAGCAAGGCTCCCATTTCTCCATGGCCTGTCCTGCATTTCTGGTTTTGACACTTTTTTCAGCATGGCCCTTTTAACCGATGGGAAGCGAGACTTCTTTGTAGCGCTGATTTGCCTTTCCAGGTTGCTTGGTTGGCCAAAAAGGGCGTATGCGTTTTTTCCTGAATATATTCAGGAAAAAACGCATACGCCCTTTTTGGCCAAGGGCATCATTGTCAACGTTTTGCCGCTTTTCATGTGCTTTAAAGGCGATTCGAATCTACCTCCTGAAATCTGTTTCCTGCAATTCTGCCTTGATTTCAAATCCTCTTCTTTGCCTTCCCTCAATATATTTGTGGATGAGAGTTATCATTTATAACTCTGCAGGTTTGTGAATTGCAGTGCCCTGAACCTCCATTTTACAACTCGCTTTTTAGGGAGCTGGCCGCAAAAGCGCAGGATGGCTTCAGGCCCTGTTCTGGTTCCGGGGGGCAGGCTGAGCCTGTGGTTAATTCTTCTTCCTGATGGGAAAATAGAGTGACCTGTGCCTGTCCCAACACCAAGAGCTAGTCTTTCATTGGTTCCACGTCTTCCCGTTCATCCTCAGTACAAATTGCAACCTGTACGGAACAGGAGGTTAAAGGTGCTGATGCTCCAAGGAGGGAGATTGCTAGTAAAGTGGCTGGAATGGCGAACCCGGGCACAAGCAGATGAGAAATGAGGTGCGTTTTAGAAACCTTTCCCCATCACACAGTGTACCATCTTCTGGGTATCTCATGCATGTTTTCGATGTAGGAAGATGCCCTTGAACCTGGAGATTTGGGACCCATGCGATGGGTACCACGCAGTATTACTTTAAAGGGTCTGCGTTTGCTCACCCAACCTCACCAAACCTCTCAGCCGCAACAGTGTCCACCCTTATGTCTCATCCAGCTGTGGGTCTAGATATGGTCAATCCAGGTTGCATCACAGCCCCTGAACGCATTGTGTAAGAATTTCTCTCTCTTTCACTGTCTTTGTTTCATGGGTTTTTCAAAGTAATTTATTTTTATAATGGGGTTTAGCTGCTTTTCACTGCTGAGTTTATGCCGCTTTACACCCACTTGACACACTAACAGAGAGATATCAATACATAGGTTTTAAGATTATTACTAGTCAGATATATTCTTGTGCGGTGAATAGGGCGTGTTGAGTCCAGTTCTCTGAGCAAGGAGTAGGTCTTGTCTATTACATATTGGGTTTATGGAACGGTATCTGAGCTAATTTGAAACCCTTGTTTTATGTATCACCCCACCTCACCTTTCCCGTTAAGCAGCCATAGTGTGTTTTCTGCATGTGTGACTCTGTTCTGTTTTGTAATTCAGTTCAAGTGTAACGGTTTTTACATTCCCTCTATCAGTGATACCTTTTGAGAAGTGTCCTTTTCTGTGTGACTTATTTCACTTAGAGTCGTCATACCTAAATCCACTCATCATGCTGCTACTAGCCTTATGACATTGATTTCACGGCTGAGTGATATTCCATTGTACATAAGGACCACAACTTCTTTATCCATTTTTCTCTTTCCTGGGATATTGAAGGTGGAATGAAGTGGAGGTCCTTGTCAACAGAGCAGCCCTAAACTTTGGGGGGCTTGTGTCTTGCTGATTTTTAATTTTCCCAATTTATAACCCCATGAGTGGAAGTGCCCTATGCTCTCTAAGCTTTGTTTTTTAGATGTTTCAGGACTCACCGTACGCTTCTCCAGAGTGGCTGTTGGCAATTTACATCCCGCCCATCAGTGTAGCAAGGCTCCCATTTCTCCATGGCCTGTCCTGCATTTCTGGTTTTGACACTTTATTCAGCATGGCCTTTTTAACCGATGGGAAGCGAGACATCTTTGTAACGCTGATTTGCCTTTCCAGGTTGCTTGGTTGGCCAAAAAGGGCGTATGCGTTTTTTCCTGAATATATTCAGGAAAAAACGCATACGCCCTTTTTGGCCAAGGGCATCATTGTCAACGTTTTGCCGCTTTTCATGTGCTTTAAAGGCGATTCGAATCTACCTCCTGAAATCTGTTTCCTGCAATTCTGCCTTGATTTCAAATCCTCTTCTTTGCCTTCCCTCAATATATTTGTGGACGAGAGTTATCATTTATAACTCTGCAGGTTTGTGAATTGCAGTTCCCTGAACCTACATTTTGCAACTCGCTTTTTAGGGAGCTGGCCGCAAAAGCGCAGGATGCCTTCAGGCCCTGTTCTGGTTCCGGGGGCAGGCTGAGCCTGTGGTTAATTCTTCTTCCTGATGGGAAAATAGAGTGACCTGTGCCTGTCCCAACACCAAGAGCTAGTCTCTTATTGGTTCCACGTCTTCCCGTTCACCCTCAGGACAAATTGCAACCTGTACGGAGCAGGAAGTTAAAGGTGCTGATGCTCCAAGTAGGGAGATTGCTAGTAAAGTGGCTGGAATAGCGAACCCGGGCACAAGGAGATGAGAAATGAGATGCGTTTTAGAAACCTTTCCACATCACACGGTGTACCATCTTCTGGGTTTCTCATGCATGTTTTCGATGTAGGAAGATGCCCTTGAACCTGGAGATTTGGGACCCATGCGATGGGTACCACGCAGTATTACTTTAAAGGGTCTGCGTTTGCTCACCCAACCTCACCAAACCTCTCAGCCGCAACAGTGTCCACCCTTATGTCTCATCCAGCTGTGGGTCTAGATATGGTCAATCCAGGTTGCATCACAGCCCGTGAACGCATTGTGTAAGAATTTCTCTCTCTTTCACTGTCTTTGTTTCATGGGTTTTTCAAAGTAATTTATTTTTATAATGGGGTTTAGCTGCTTTTCACTGCTGTGTTTATGCCGCTTTTTACCCACTTGACACACTAACAGAGACATATTAATACATAGGTTTTAAGATTATTACTAGTGAGATATATTCTTGTGCGGTCAATAGGGCGTGTTGAGTCCAGTTCTCTGAGCAAGGAGTAGGTCTTGTCTATTACATATTGGGTTTATGGAACGGTATCTGAGCTAATTTGAAACCCTTGTTTTATGTATCACCCCACCTCACCTTTCCCGTTAAGCAGCCATAGTGTGTTTTCTGCATGTGTGACTCTGTTCTGTTTTGTAATTCAGTTCAAGTGTAACGGTTTTTACATTCCCTCTATCAGTGATACCTTATGAGAAGTGTCCTTTTCTGTGTGACTTATTTCACTTAGAGTCGTCGTACCTAAATCCACTCATCATGCTGCTACTAGCCTTATGACATTGATTTCATGGCTGAGTGATATTCCATTGTACATAAGGACCACAACTTCTTTATCCATTTTTCTCTTTCCTGGGATATTGAAGGTGGAATGAAGTGGAGGTCCTTGTCAACAGAGCAGCCCTAAACTTTGGGGTGCTTGTGTCTTGCTGATTTTTCATTTTCCCAATTTAGACCCCCATGAGTGGAAGTGCCCTATGCTCTCTAAGCTTTGCTTTTTAGACGTTTCAGGACTCACCGTACACTTCTCCAGAGTGGCTGTTGACAATTTACATCCCGCCCATCAGTGTAGCAAGGCTCCCATTTCTCCATGGCCTGTCCTGCATTTCTGGTTTTGACACTTTTTTCAGCATGGCCCTTTTGACCGATGGGAAGCAAGACATCTTTGTAGCGCTGATTTGCCTTTCCAGGTTGCTTGGTTGGCCAAAAAGGGCGTATGCGTTTTTTCCTGAATATATTCAGGAAAAAACGCATACGCCCTTTTTGGCCAAGGGCATCATTGTCAACGTTTTGCCGCTTTTCATGTGCTTTAAAGGCGATTCGAATCTACCTCCTGAAATCTGTTTCCTGCAATTCTGCCTTGATTTCAAATCCTCTTCTTTGCCTTCCCTCAATATATTTGTGGATGAGAGTTATCATTTATAACTCTGCAGGTTTGTGAATTGCAGTGCCCTGAACCTCCATTTTACAACTCGCTTTTTAGGGAGCTGGCCGCAAAAGCGCAGGATGGCTTCAGGCCCTGTTCTGGTTCCGGGGGGCAGGCTGAGCCTGTGGTTAATTCTTCTTCCTGATGGGAAAATAGAGTGACCTGTGCCTGTCCCAACACCAAGAGCTAGTCTTTCATTGGTTCCACGTCTTCCCGTTCATCCTCAGTACAAATTGCAACCTGTACGGAACAGGAGGTTAAAGGTGCTGATGCTCCAAGGAGGGAGATTGCTAGTAAAGTGGCTGGAATGGCGAACCCGGGCACAAGCAGATGAGAAATGAGGTGCGTTTTAGAAACCTTTCCCCATCACACGGTGTACCATCTTCTGGGTATCTCATGCATGTTTTCGATGTAGGAAGATGACCTTGAACCTGGAGATTTGGGACCCATGCGATGGGTACCACGCAGTATTACTTTAAAGGGTCTGCGTTTGCTCACCCAACCTCACCAAACCTCTCAGCCGCAACAGTGTCCACCCTTATGTCTCATCCAGCTGTGGGTCTAGATATGGTCAATCCAGGTTGCATCACAGCCCCTGAACGCATTGTGTAAGAATTTCTCTCTCTTTCACTGTCTTTGTTTCATGGGTTTTTCAAAATAATTTATTTTTATAATGGGGTTTAGCTGCTTTTCACTGCTGTGTTTATGCCGCTTTTTACCCACTTGACACACTAACAGAGAGATATCAATACATAGGTTTTAAGATTATTACTAGTCAGATATATTCTTGTGCGGTGAATAGGGCGTGTTGAGTCCAGTTCTCTGAGCAAGGAGTAGGTCTTGTCTATTACATATTGGGTTTATGGAACGGTATCTGAGCTAATTTGAAACCCTTGTTTTATGTATCACCCCACCTCACCTTTCCCGTTAAGCAGCCATAGTGTGTTTTCTGCATGTGTGACTCTGTTCTGTTTTGTAATTCAGTTCAAGTGTAACGGTTTTTACATTCCCTCTATAAGTGATACCTTATGAGAAGTGTCCTTTGCTGTGTGACTTATTTCACTTAGAGTCGTCGTACCTAAATCCACTCATCATGCTGCTACTAGCCTTATGACATTGATTTCACGGCTGAGTGATATTCCATTGTACATAAGGACCACAACTTCTTTATCCATTTTTCTCTTTCCTGGGATATTGAAGGTGGAATGAAGTGGAGGTCCTTGTCAACAGAGCAGCCCTAAACTTTGGGGTGCTTGTGTCTTGCTGATTTTTCATTTTCCCAATTTATACCCCCATGAGTGGAAGTGCCCTATGCTCTCTAAGCTTTGCTTTTTAGACGTTTCAGGACTCACCGTACACTTCTCCAGAGTGGCTGTTGACAATTTACATCCCGCCCATCAGTGTAGCAAGGCTCCCATTTCTCCATGGCCTGTCCTGCATTTCTGGTTTTGACACTTTTTTCAGCATGGCCCTTTTGACCGATGGGAAGCGAGACATCTTTGTAGCGCTGATTTGCCTTTCCAGGTTGCTTGGTTGGCCAAAAAGGGCGTATGCGTTTTTTCCTGAATATATTCAGGAAAAAACGCATACGCCCTTTTTGGCCAAGGGCATCATTGTCAACGTTTTGCCGCTTTTCATGTGCTTTATAGGCGATTCGAATCTACCTCCTGAAATCTGTTTCCTGCAATTCTGCCTTGATTTCAAATCCTCTTCTTTGCCTTCCCTCAATATATTTGTGGATGAGAGTTATCATTTATAAGTCTGCAGGTTTGTGAATTGCAGTGCCCTGAACCTCCATTTTACAACTCGCTTTTTAGGGAGCTGGCCGCAAAAGCGCAGGATGGCTTCAGGCCCTGTTCTGGTTCCGGGGGGCAGGCTGAGCCTGTGGTTAATTCTTCTTCCTGATGGGAAAATAGAGTGACCTGTGCCTGTCCCAACACCAAGAGCTAGTCTTTCATTGGTTCCACGTCTTCCCGTTCATCCTCAGTACAAATTGCAACCTGTACGGAACAGGAGGTTAAAGGTGCTGATGCTCCAAGGAGGGAGATTGCTAGTAAAGTGGCTGGAATGGCGAACCCGGGCACAAGCAGATGAGAAATGAGGTGCGTTTTAGAAACCTTTCCCCATCACACGGTGTACCATCTTCTGGGTATCTCATGCATGTTTTCGATGTAGGAAGATGACCTTGAACCTGGAGATTTGGGACCCATGCGATGGGTACCACGCAGTATTACTTTAAAGGGTCTGCGTTTGCTCACCCAACCTCACCAAACCTCTCAGCCGCAACAGTGTCCACCCTTATGTCTCATCCAGCTGTGGGTCTAGATATGGTCAATCCAGGTTGCATCACAGCCCCTGAACGCATTGTGTAAGAATTTCTCTCTCTTTCACTGTCTTTGTTTCATGGGTTTTTCAAAATAATTTATTTTTATAATGGGGTTTAGCTGCTTTTCACTGCTGTGTTTATGCCGCTTTTTACCCACTTGACACACTAACAGAGAGATATCAATACATAGGTTTTAAGATTATTACTAGTCAGATATATTCTTGTGCGGTGAATAGGGCGTGTTGAGTCCAGTTCTCTGAGCAAGGAGTAGGTCTTGTCTATTACATATTGGGTTTATGGAACGGTATCTGAGCTAATTTGAAACCCTTGTTTTATGTATCACCCCACCTCACCTTTCCCGTTAAGCAGCCATAGTGTGTTTTCTGCATGTGTGACTCTGTTCTGTTTTGTAATTCAGTTCAAGTGTAACGGTTTTTACATTCCCTCTATAAGTGATACCTTATGAGAAGTGTCCTTTGCTGTGTGACTTATTTCACTTAGAGTCGTCGTACCTAAATCCACTCATCATGCTGCTACTAGCCTTATGACATTGATTTCACGGCTGAGTGATATTCCATTGTACATAAGGACCACAACTTCTTTATCCATTTTTCTCTTTCCTGGGATATTGAAGGTGGAATGAAGTGGAGGTCCTTGTCAACAGAGCAGCCCTAAACTTTGGGGTGCTTGTGTCTTGCTGATTTTTCATTTTCCCAATTTATACCCCCATGAGTGGAAGTGCCCTATGCTCTCTAAGCTTTGCTTTTTAGACGTTTCAGGACTCACCGTACACTTCTCCAGAGTGGCTGTTGACAATTTACATCCCGCCCATCAGTGTAGCAAGGCTCCCATTTCTCCATGGCCTGTCCTGCATTTCTGGTTTTGACACTTTTTTCAGCATGGCCCTTTTGACCGATGGGAAGCGAGACATCTTTGTAGCGCTGATTTGCCTTTCCAGGTTGCTTGGTTGGCCAAAAAGGGCGTATGCGTTTTTTCCTGAATATATTCAGGAAAAAACGCATACGCCCTTTTTGGCCAAGGGCATCATTGTCAACGTTTTGCCGCTTTTCATGTGCTTTAAAGGCGATTCGAATCTACCTCCTGAAATCTGTTTCCTGCAATTCTGCCTTGATTTCAAATCCTCTTCTTTGCCTTCCCTCAATATATTTGTGGATGAGAGTTATCATTTATAAGTCTGCAGGTTTGTGAATTGCAGTGCCCTGAACCTCCATTTTACAACTCGCTTTTTAGGGAGCTGGCCGCAAAAGCGCAGGATGGCTTCAGGCCCTGTTCTGGTTCCGGGGGGCAGGCTGAGCCTGTGGTTAATTCTTCTTCCTGATGGGAAAATAGAGTGACCTGTGCCTGTCCCAACACCAAGAGCTAGTCTTTCATTGGTTCCACGTCTTCCCGTTCATCCTCAGTACAAATTGCAACCTGTACGGAACAGGAGGTTAAAGGTGCTGATGCTCCAAGGAGGGAGATTGCTAGTAAAGTGGCTGGAATGGCGAACCCGGGCACAAGCAGATGAGAAATGAGGTGCGTTTTAGAAACCTTTCCCCATCACACGGTGTACCATCTTCTGGGTATCTCATGCATGTTTTCGATGTAGGAAGATGACCTTGAACCTGGAGATTTGGGACCCATGCGATGGGTACCACGCAGTATTACTTTAAAGGGTCTGCGTTTGCTCACCCAACCTCACCAAACCTCTCAGCCGCAACAGTGTCCACCCTTAGGTCTCATCCAGCTGTGGGTCTAGATATGGTCAATCCAGGTTGCATCACAGCCCCTGAACGCATTGTGTAAGTATTTCGCTCTCTTTCACTGTCTTTGTTTCATGGGTTTTTCAAAATAATTTATTTTTATAATGGGGTTTAGCTGCTTTTCACTGCTGTGTTTATGCCGCTTTTTACCCACTTGACACACTAACAGAGAGATATCAATACATAGGTTTTAAGATTATTACTAGTCAGATATATTCTTGTGTGGTTAATAGGGCGTGTTGAGTCCAGTTCTCTGAGCAAGGAGTAGGTCTTGTCTATTACATATTGGGTTTATGGAACGGTATCTGAGCTAATTTGAATCCCTTGTTTTATGTATCACCCCACCTCACCTTTCCCGTTAAGCAGCCATAGTGTGTTTTCTGCATGTGTGACTCTGTTCTGTTTTCTGATTCAGTTCAAGTGTAATGGTTTTTACATTCCCTCTATAAGTGATACCTTATGAGAAGTGTCCTTTTCTGTGTGACTTATTTCACTTAGAATCGTTGTACCTAAATCCACTCATCATGCTGCTACTAGTCTTATGACATTGATTTCATGGCTGAGTGATATTCCATTGTACATAAGGACCACAACTTCTTTATCCATTTTTCTCTTTCCTGGGATATTGAAGGTGGAATGAAGTGGAGGTCCTTGTCAACAGAGCAGCCCTAAACTTTGGGGTGCTTGTGTCTTGCTGATTTTTCATTTTCCCAATTTATACCCCCATGAGTGGAAGTGCCCTATGCTCTCTAAGCTGTGTTTTTTAGATGTTTCAGGACACACCGTACACTTCTGCAGAGTGGCTGTTGGCAATTTACATCCCGCCCATCAGTATAGGATGGCTCCCATTTCTCCATGGCCTGTCCTGCATTTCTGGTTTTGACATTTTTTTCAGCATGGCCCTTTTGACCGATGGGAAGCGAGACTTGTTTGTAGCGCTGATTTGCCTTTCCAGGTTACTTGGTTGGCCAAAAAGGGCGTATGCGTTTTTTCCTGAATATATTCAGGAAAAAACGCATACGCCCTTTTTGGCCAAGGGCATCATTGTCAACGATTTTCTGCTTTTCATGTGATTTAAAGGCGATTCGAATCTACCTCCTGAAATCTGTTTCCTGCAATTCTGCCTTGATTTCAAATCCTCTTCTTTGCCTTCCCTCAATATATTTGTGGATGAGAGTTATCATTTATAACTCTGCAGGTTTGTGAATTGCAGTGCCCTGAACCTCCATTTTACAACTCGCTTTTTAGGGAGCTGGCCGCAAAAGCGCAGGATGGCTTCAGGCCCTGTTCTGGTTCTGGGGGGCAGGCTGATCCTGTGGTTAATTCTTCTTCCTGATGGGAAAATAGAGTGACCTGTGCCTGTCCCAACACCAAGAGCTAGTCTCTCGTTGGTTCCACGTCTTCCCGTTCATCCTCAGGACAAATTGCAACCTGTACGGAACAGGAGGTTAAAGGTGCTGATGCTCCAAGGAGGGAGATTGCTAGTAAAGTGGCTGGAATGGCGAACCCGGGCACAAGCAGATGAGAAATGAGGTGCGTTTTAGAAACCTATCCCCATCACACGGTGTACCATCTTCTGGGTATCTCATGCATGTTTTCGATGTAGGAAGATGCCCTTGAACCTGGAGATTTGGGACCCATGCGATGGGTACCACGCAGTATTACTTTAAAGGGTCTGCGTTTGCTCACCCAACCTCACCAAACCTCTCAGCCGCAACAGTGTCCACCCTTATGTCTCATCCAGCTGTGGGTCTAGATATGGTCAATCCAGGTTGCATCACAGCCCCTGAACGCATTGTGTAAGAATTTCTCTCTCTTTCACTGTCTTTGTTTCATGGGTGTTTCAAAGTAATTTATTTTTATAATGGGGTTTAGCTGCTTTTCACTGCTGTGTTTATGCCGCTTTTTACCCGCTTGACCCACTAACAGAGAGATATCAATACATAGGTTTTAAGATTATTACTAGTCAGATATATTCTTGTGCGGTGAATAGGGCGTGTTGAGTCCAGTTCTCTGAGCAAGGAGTAGGTCTTGTCTATTACATATTGGGTTTATGGAACGGTATCTGAGCTAATTTGAAACCCTTGTTTTATGTATCACCCCACCTCACCTTTCCCGTTAAGCAGCCATAGTGTGTTTTCTGCATGTGTGACTCTGTTCTGTTTTGTAATTCAGTTCAAGTGTAACGGTTTTTACATTCCCTCTATAAGTGATACCTTATGAGAAGTGTCCTTTTCTGTGTGACTTATTTCACTTAGAGTCGTCGTACCTAAATCCACTCATCATGCTGGTACTAGCCTTATGACATTGATTTCACGGCTGAGTGATATTCCATTGTACATAAGGACCACAACTTCTTTATCCATTTTTCTCTTTCCTGGGATATTGAAGGTGGAATGAAGTGGAGGTCCTTGTCAACAGAGCAGCCCTAAACTTTGGGGTGCTTGTGTCTTGCTGATTTTTAATTTTCCCAATTTATAACCCCATGAGTGGAAGTGCCCTATGCTCTCTAAGCTTTGTTTTTTAGATGTTTCAGGACTCACCGTACGCTTCTCCAGAGTGGCTGTTGGCAATTTACATCCCGCCCATCAGTGTAGCAAGGCTCCCATTTCTCCATGGCCTGTCCTGCATTTCTGGTTTTGACACTTTTTTCAGCATGGCCTTTTTAACCGATGGGAAGCGAGACATCTTTGTAACGCTGATTTGCCTTTCCATGTTGCTTGGTTGGCCAAAAAGGGCGTATGCGTTTTTTCCTGAATATATTCAGGAAAAAACGCATACGCCCTTTTTGGCCAAGGGCATCATTGTCAACGTTTTGCCGCTTTTCATGTGCTTTAAAGGCGATTCGAATCTACCTCCTGAAATCTGTTTCCTGCAATTCTGCCTTGATTTCAAATCCTCTTCTTTGCCTTCCCTCAATATATTTGTGGACGAGAGTTATCATTTATAACTCTGCAGGTTTGTGAATTGCAGTTCCCTGAACCTCCATTTTGCAACTCGCTTTTTAGGGAGCTGGCCGCAAAAGCGCAGGATGGCTTAAGGCCCTGTTCTGGTTCCGGGGGCAGGCTGAGCCTGTGGTTAATTCTTCTTCCTGATGGGAAAATAGAGTGACCTGTGCCTGTCCCAACACCAAGAGCTAGTCTCTCATTGGTTCCACGTCTTCCCGTTCATCCTCAGTACAAATTGCAACCTGTACGGAACAGGAGGTTAAAGGTGCTGATGCTCCAAGGAGGGAGATTGCTAGTAAAGTGGCTGCAATGGCGAACCCGGGCACAAGCAGATGAGAAATGAGGTGCGTTTTAGAAACATTTCCCCATCATACGGTGTACCATCTTCTGGGTATCTCATGCATGTTTTCGATGTAGGAAGATGCCCTTGAACCTGGAGATTTGGGACCCATGCGATGGGTACCACGCAGTATTACTTTAAAGGGTCTGCGTTTGCTCACCCAACCTCACCAAACCTCTCAGCCGCAACAGTGTCCACCCTTATGTCTCATCCAGCTGTGGGTCTAGATATGGTCAATCCAGGTTGCATCACAGCCCCTGAACGCATTGTGTAAGAATTTCTCTCTCTTTCACTGTCTTTGTTTCATGGGTTTTTCAAAGTAATTTATTTTTATAATGGGGTTTAGCTGCTTTTCACTGCTGTGTTTATGCCGCTTTTTACCCACTTGACACACTAACAGAGAGATATGAATACATAGGTTTTAAGATTATTACTAGTCAGATATATTCTTGTGCGGTGAATAGGGCGTGTTGAGTCCAGTTCTCTGAGCAAGGAGTAGGTCTTGTCTATTACATATTGGGTTTATGGAACGGTATCTGAGCTAATTTGAAACCCTTGTTTTATGTATCACCCCACCTCACCTTTCCCGTTAAGCAGCCATAGTGTGTTTTCTGCATGTGTGACTCTGTTCTGTTTTGTAATTCAGTTCAAGTGTAACGGTTTTTACATTCCCTCTATAAGTGATACCTTATGAGAAGTGTCCTTTGCTGTGTGACTTATTTCACTTAGAGTCGTCGTACCTAAATCCACTCATCATGCTGCTACTAGCCTTATGACATTGATTTCACGGCTGAGTGATATTCCATTGTACATAAGGACCACAACTTCTTTATCCATTTTTCTCTTTCCTGGGATATTGAAGGTGGAATGAAGTGGAGGTCCTTGTCAACAGAGCAGCCCTAAACTTTGGGGTGCTTGTGTCTTGCTGATTTTTCATTTTCCCAATTTATACCCCCATGAGTGGAAGTGCCCTATGCTCTCTAAGCTTTGCTTTTTAGACGTTTCAGGACTCACCGTACACTTCTCCAGAGTGGCTGTTGACAATTTACATCCCGCCCATCAGTGTAGCAAGGCTCCCATTTCTCCATGGCCTGTCCTGCATTTCTGGTTTTGACACTTTTTTCAGCATGGCCCTTTTGACCAATGGGAAGTGAGACATCTTTGTAGCGCTGATTTGCCTTTCCAGGTTGCTTGGTTGGCCAAAAATGGCGTATGCGTTTTTTCCTGAATATATTCAGGAAAAAACGCATACGCCCTTTTTGGCCAAGGGCATCATTGTCAACGTTTTGCCGCTTTTCATGTGCTTTAAAGGCGATTCGAATCTACCTCCTGAAATCTGTTTCCTGCAATTCTGCCTTGATTTCAAATCCTCTTCTTTGCCTTCCCTCAATATATTTGTGGATGAGAGTTATCATTTATAACTCTGCAGGTTTGTGAATTGCAGTGCCCTGAACCTCCATTTTACAACTCGCTTTTTAGGGAGCTGGCCGCAAAAGCGCAGGATGGCTTCAGGCCCTGTTCTGGTTCCGGGGGGCAGGCTGAGCCTGTGGTTAATTCTTCTTCCTGATGGGAAAATAGAGTGACCTGTGCCTGTCCCAACACCAAGAGCTAGTCTTTCATTGGTTCCACGTCTTCCCGTTCATCCTCAGTACAAATTGCAACCTGTACGGAACAGGAGGTTAAAGGTGCTGATGCTCCAAGGAGGGAGATTGCTAGTAAAGTGGCTGGAATGGCGAACCCGGGCACAAGCTGATGAGAAATGAGGTGCGTTTTAGAAACCTTTCCCCATCACACGGTGTACCATCTTCTGGGTATCTCATGCATGTTTTCGATGTAGGAAGATGACCTTGAACCTGGAGATTTGGGACCCATGCGATGGGTACCATGCAGTATTACTTTAAAGGGTCTGCGTTTGCTCACCCAACCTCACCAAACCTCTCAGCCCCAAGAGTGTCCACCCTTATGTCTCATCCAGCTGTGGGTCTAGATATGGTCAATCCAGGTTGCATCACAGCCCCTGAACGCATTGTGTAAGAATTTCTATCTCTTTCACTGTCTTTGTTTCATGGGTTTTTCAAAGTAATTTATTTTTATAATGGGGTTTAGCTGCTTTTCACTGCTGTGTTTATGCCGCTTTACACCCACTTGACACACTAACAGAGAGATATCAATACATAAGTTTTAAGATTATTACTAGTCAGATATATTCTTGTGCGGTGAATAGGGCGTGTTGAGTCCAGTTCTCTGAGCAAGGAGTAGGTCTTGTCTATTACATATTGGGTTTATGGAACGGTATCTGAGCTAATTTGAAACCCTTGTTTTATGTATCACCCCACCTCACCTTTCCCGTTAAGCAGCCATAGTGTGTTTTCTGCATGTGTGACTCTGTTCTGTTTTGTAATTCAGTTCAAGTGTAACGGTTTTTACATTCCCTCTATCAGTGATACCTTATGAGAAGTGTCCTTTTCTGTGTGACTTATTTCACTTAGAGTCGTTGTACCTAAATCCACTCATCATGCTTCTACTAGCCTTATGACATTGATTTCACGGCTGAGTGATATTCCATTGTACATAAGGACCACAACTTCTTTATCCATTTTTCTCTTTCCTGGGATATTGAAGGTGGAATGAAGTGGAGGTCCTTGTCAACAGAGCAGCCCTAAACTTTGGGGTGCTTGTGTCTTGCTGATTTTTCATTTTCCCAATTTATACCCCCATGAGTGGAAGTGCCCTATGCTCTCTAAGCTTTGCTTTTTAGACGTTTCAGGACTCACCGTACGCTTCTCCAGAGTGGCTGTTGACAATTTACATCCCGCCCATCAGTGTAGCAAGGCTCCCATTTCTCCATGGCCTGTCCTGCATTTCTGGTTTTGACACTTTTTTCAGCATGGCCCTTTTGACCGATGGGAAGCGAGACTTCTTTGTAGCGCTGATTTGCCTTTCCAGGTTGCTTGGTTGGCCAAAAAGGGCGTATGCGTTTTTTCCTGAATATATTCAGGAAAAAACGCATACGCCCTTTTTGGCCAAGGGCATCATTGTCAACGTTTTGCCGCTTTTCATGTGCTTTAAAGGCGATTCGAATCTACCTCCTGAAATCTGTTTCCTGCAATTCTGCCTTGATTTCAAATCCTCTTCTTTGCCTTCCCTCAATATATTTGTGGACGAGAGTTATCATTTATAACTCTGCAGGTTTGTGAATTGCAGTGCCCTGAACCTCCATTTTACAACTCGCTTTTTAGGGAGCTGGCCGCAAAAGCGCAGGATGGCTTCAGGCCCTGTTCTGGTTCCGGGGGGCAGGCTGAGCCTGTGGTTAATTCTTCTTCCTGATGGGAAAATAGAGTGACCTGTGCCTGTCCCAACACCAAGAGCTAGTCTTTCATTGGTTCCACGTCTTCCCGTTCATCCTCAGTACAAATTGCAACCTGTACGGAACAGGAGGTTAAAGGTGCTGATGCTCCAAGGAGGGAGATTGCTAGTAAAGTGGCTGGAATGGCGAACCCGGGCACAAGCTGATGAGAAATGAGGTGCGTTTTAGAAACCTTTCCCCATCACACGGTGTACCATCTTCTGGGTATCTCATGCATGTTTTCGATGTAGGAAGATGACCTTGAACCTGGAGATTTGGGACCCATGCGATGGGTACCATGCAGTATTACTTTAAAGGGTCTGCGTTTGCTCACCCAACCTCACCAAACCTCTCAGCCCCAAGAGTGTCCACCCTTATGTCTCATCCAGCTGTGGGTCTAGATATGGTCAATCCAGGTTGCATCACAGCCCCTGAACGCATTGTGTAAGAATTTCTATCTCTTTCACTGTCTTTGTTTCATGGGTTTTTCAAAGTAATTTATTTTTATAATGGGGTTTAGCTGCTTTTCACTGCTGTGTTTATGCCGCTTTACACCCACTTGACACACTAACAGAGAGATATCAATACATAAGTTTTAAGATTATTACTAGTCAGATATATTCTTGTGCGGTGAATAGGGCGTGTTGAGTCCAGTTCTCTGAGCAAGGAGTAGGTCTTGTCTATTACATATTGGGTTTATGGAACGGTATCTGAGCTAATTTGAAACCCTTGTTTTATGTATCACCCCACCTCACCTTTCCCGTTAAGCAGCCATAGTGTGTTTTCTGCATGTGTGACTCTGTTCTGTTTTGTAATTCAGTTCAAGTGTAACGGTTTTTACATTCCCTCTATCAGTGATACCTTATGAGAAGTGTCCTTTTCTGTGTGACTTATTTCACTTAGAGTCGTTGTACCTAAATCCACTCATCATGCTTCTACTAGCCTTATGACATTGATTTCACGGCTGAGTGATATTCCATTGTACATAAGGACCACAACTTCTTTATCCATTTTTCTCTTTCCTGGGATATTGAAGGTGGAATGAAGTGGAGGTCCTTGTCAACAGAGCAGCCCTAAACTTTGGGGTGCTTGTGTCTTGCTGATTTTTCATTTTCCCAATTTATACCCCCATGAGTGGAAGTGCCCTATGCTCTCTAAGCTTTGCTTTTTAGACGTTTCAGGACTCACCGTACGCTTCTCCAGAGTGGCTGTTGACAATTTACATCCCGCCCATCAGTGTAGCAAGGCTCCCATTTCTCCATGGCCTGTCCTGCATTTCTGGTTTTGACACTTTTTTCAGCATGGCCCTTTTGACCGATGGGAAGCGAGACTTCTTTGTAGCGCTGATTTGCCTTTCCAGGTTGCTTGGTTGGCCAAAAAGGGCGTATGCGTTTTTTCCTGAATATATTCAGGAAAAAACGCATACGCCCTTTTTGGCCAAGGGCATCATTGTCAACGTTTTGCCGCTTTTCATGTGCTTTAAAGGCGATTCGAATCTACCTCCTGAAATCTGTTTCCTGCAATTCTGCCTTGATTTCAAATCCTCTTCTTTGCCTTCCCTCAATATATTTGTGGACGAGAGTTATCATTTATAACTCTGCAGGTTTGTGAATTGCAGTGCCCTGAACCTCCATTTTACAACTCGCTTTTTAGGGAGCTGGCCGCAAAAGCGCAGGATGGCTTCAGGCCCTGTTCTGGTTCCGGGGGGCAGGCTGAGCCTGTGGTTAATTCTTCTTCCTGATGGGAAAATAGAGTGACCTGTGCCTGTCCCAACACCAAGAGCTAGTCTTTCATTGGTTCCACGTCTTCCCGTTCATCCTCAGTACAAATTGCAACCTGTACGGAACAGGAGGTTAAAGGTGCTGATGCTCCAAGGAGGGAGATTGCTAGTAAAGTGGCTGGAATGGCGAACCCGGGCACAAGCAGATGAGAAATGAGGTGCGTTTTAGAAACCTTTCCCCATCACACGGTGTACCATCTTCTGGGTATCTCATGCATGTTTTCGATGTAGGAAGATGACCTTGAACCTGGAGATTTGGGACCCATGCGATGGGTACCACGCAGTATTACTTTAAAGGGTCTGCGTTTGCTCACCCAACCTCACCAAACCTCTCAGCCGCAACAGTGTCCACCCTTAGGTCTCATCCAGCTGTGGGTCTAGATATGGTCAATCCAGGTTGCATCACAGCCCCTGAACGCATTGTGTAAGAATTTCTCTCTCTTTCACTGTCTTTGTTTCATGGGTTTTTCAAAATAATTTATTTTTATAATGGGGTTTAGCTGCTTTTCACTGCTGTGTTTATGCCGCTTTTTACCCACTTGACACACTAACAGAGAGATATCAATACATAGGTTTTAAGATTATTACTAGTCAGATATATTCTTGTGTGGTGAATAGGGCGTGTTGAGTCCAGTTCTCTGAGCAAGGAGTAGGTCTTGTCTATTACATATTGGGTTTATGGAACGGTATCTGAGCTAATTTGAATCCCTTGTTTTATGTATCACCCCACCTCACCTTTCCCGTTAAGCAGCCATAGTGTGTTTTCTGCATGTGTGACTCTGTTCTGTTTTGTAATTCAGTTCAAGTGTAACGGTTTTTACATTCCCTCTATCAGTGATACCTTATGAGAAGTGTCCTTTTCTGTGTGACTTATTTCACTTAGAGTCGTCGTACCTAAATCCACTCATCATGCTGCTACTAGCCTTATGACATTGATTTCATGGCTGAGTGATATTCCATTGTACATAAGGACCACAACTTCTTTATCCATTTTTCTCTTTCCTGGGATATTGAAGGTGGAATGAAGTGGAGGTCCTTGTCAACAGAGCAGCCCTAAACTTTGGGGTGCTTGTGTCTTGCTGATTTTTCATTTTCCCAATTTATACCCCCATGAGTGGAAGTGCCCTATGCTCTCTAAGCTTTGCTTTTTAGACGTTTCAGGACTCACCGTACACTTCTCCAGAGTGGCTGTTGACAATTTACATCCCGCCCATCAGTGTAGCAAGGCTCCCATTTCTCCATGGCCTGTCCTGCATTTCTGGTTTTGACACTTTTTTCAGCATGGCCCTTTTGACCGATGGGAAGCGAGACATCTTTGTAGCGCTGATTTGCCTTTCCAGGTTGCTTGGTTGGCCAAAAAGGGCGTATGCGTTTTTTCCTGAATATATTCAGGAAAAAACGCATACGCCCTTTTTGGCCAAGGGCATCATTGTCAACGTTTTGCCGCTTTTCATGTGCTTTAAAGGCGATTCGAATCTACCTCCTGAAATCTGTTTCCTGCAATTCTGCCTTGATTTCAAATCCTCTTCTTTGCCTTCCCTCAATATATTTGTGGATGAGAGTTATCATTTATAACTCTGCAGGTTTGTGAATTGCAGTGCCCTGAACCTCCATTTTACAACTCGCTTTTTAGGGAGCTGGCCGCAAAAGCGCAGGATGGCTTCAGGCCCTGTTCTGGTTCCGGGGGGCAGGCTGAGCCTGTGGTTAATTCTTCTTCCTGATGGGAAAATAGAGTGACCTGTGCCAGTCCCAACACCAAGAGCTAGTCTTTCATTGGTTCCACGTCTTCCCGTTCATCCTCAGTACAAATTGCAACCTGTACGGAACAGGAGGTTAAAGGTGCTGATGCTCCAAGGAGGGAGATTGCTAGTAAAGTGGCTGGAATGGCGAACCCGGGCACAAGCAGATGAGAAATGAGGTGCGTTTTAGAAACCTTTCCCCATCACACGGTGTACCATCTTCTGGGTATCTCATGCATGTTTTCGATGTAGGAAGATGACCTTGAACCTGGAGATTTGGGACCCATGCGATGGGTACCACGCAGTATTACTTTAAAGGGTCTGCGTTTGCTCACCCAACCTCACCAAACCTCTCAGCCGCAACAGTGTCCACCCTTAGGTCTCATCCAGCTGTGGGTCTAGATATGGTCAATCCAGGTTGCATCACAGCCCCTGAACGCATTGTGTAAGAATTTCGCTCTCTTTCACTGTCTTTGTTTCATGGGTTTTTCAAAATAATTTATTTTTATAATGGGGTTTAGCTGCTTTTCACTGCTGTGTTTATGCCGCTTTTTACCCACTTGACACACTAACAGAGAGATATCAATACATAGGTTTTAAGATTATTACTAGTCAGATATATTCTTGTGTGGTGAATAGGGCGTGTTGAGTCCAGTTCTCTGAGCAAGGAGTAGGTCTTGTCTATTACATATTGGGTTTATGGAACGGTATCTGAGCTAATTTGAATCCCTTGCTTTATGTATCACCCCACCTCACCTTTCCCGTTAAGCAGCCATAGTGTGTTTTCTGCATGTGTGACTCTGTTCTGTTTTCTGATTCAGTTCAAGTGTAACGGTTTTTACATTCCCTCTATAAGTGATACCTTATGAGAAGTGTCCTTTTCTGTGTGACTTATTTCACTTAGAATCGTCGTACCTAAATCCACTCATCATGCTGCTACTAGCCTTATGACATTGATTTCATGGCTGAGTGATATTCCATTGTACATAAGGACCACATCTTCTTTATCCATTTTTCTCTTTCCTGGGATATTGAAGATGGAATGAAGTGGAGGTCCTTGTCAACAGAGCAGCCCTAAACTTTGGGGTGCTTGTGTCTTGCTGATTTTTCATTTTCCCAATTTATACCCCCATGAGTGGAAGTGCCCTATGCTCTCTAAGCTGTGTTTTTTAGATGTTTCAGGACACACCGTACACTTCTGCAGAGTGGCTGTTGGCAATTTACATCCCGCCCATCAGTATAGGAAGGCTCCCATTTCTCCATGGCCTGTCCTGCATTTCTGGTTTTGACATTTTTTTCAGCATGGCCCTTTTGACCGATGGGAAGCGAGACTTCTCTGTAGCGCTGATTTGCCTTTCCAGGTTACTTGGTTGGCCAAAAAGGGCGTATGCGTTTTTTCCTGAATATATTCAGGAAAAAACGCATACGCCCTTTTTGGCCAAGGGCATCATTGTCAACGATTTTCTGCTTTTCATGTGATTTAAAGGCGATTCGAATCTACCTCCTGAAATCTGTTTCCTGCAATTCTGCCTTGATTTCAAATCCTCTTCTTTGCCTTCCCTCAATATATTTGTGGATGAGAGTTATCATTTATAACTCTGCAGGTTTGTGAATTGCAGTGCCCTGAACCTCCATTTTACAACTCGCTTTTTAGGGAGCTGGCCGCAAAAGCGCAGGATGGCTTCAGGCCCTGTTCTGGTTCCGGGGGGCAGGCTGAGCCTGTGGTTAATTCTTCTTCCTGATGGGAAAATAGAGTGACCTGTGCCTGTCCCAACACCAAGAGCTAGTCTTTCATTGGTTCCACGTCTTCCCGTTCATCCTCAGTACAAATTGCAACCTGTACGGAACAGGAGGTTAAAGGTGCTGATGCTCCAAGGAGGGAGATTGCTAGTAAAGTGGCTGCAATGGCGAACCCGGGCACAAGCAGATGAGAAATGAGGTGCGTTTTAGAAACATTTCCCCATCATACGGTGTACCATCTTCTGGGTATCTCATGCATGTTTTCGATGTAGGAAGATGCCCTTGAACCTGGAGATTTGGGACCCATGCGATGGGTACCACGCAGTATTACTTTAAAGGGTCTGCGTTTGCTCACCCAACCTCACCAAACCTCTCAGCCGCAACAGTGTCCACCCTTATGTCTCATCCAGCTGTGGGTCTAGATATGGTCAATCCAGGTTGCATCACAGCCCCTGAACGCATTGTGTAAGAATTTCGCTCTCTTTCACTGTCTTTGTTTCACGGGTTTTTCAAAGTAATTTATTTTTATAATGGGGTTTAGCTGCTTTTCACTGCTGTGTTTATGCCGCTTTACACCCACTTGACACACTAACAGAGAGATATCAATACATAGGTTTTAAGATTATTACTAGTCAGATATATTCTTGTGCGGTGAATAGGGCGTGTTGAGTCCAGTTCTCTGAGCAAGGAGTAGGTCTTGTCTATTACATATTGGTTTTATGGAACGGTATCTGAGCTAATTTGAAACCCTTGTTTTATGTATCACCCCACCTCACCTTTCCCGTTAAGCAGCCATAGTGTGTTTTCTGCATGTGTGACTCTGTTCTGTTTTGTAATTCAGTTCAAGTGTAACGGTTTTTACATTCCCTCTATAAGTGATACCTTATGAGAAGTGTCCTTTGCTGTGTGACTTATTTCACTTAGAGTCGTCGTACCTAAATCCACTCATCATGCTGCTACTAGCCTTATGACATTGATTTCACGGCTGAGTGATATTCCATTGTACATAAGGACCACAACTTCTTTATCCATTTTTCTCTTTCCTGGGATATTGAAGGTGGAATGAAGTGGAGGTCCTTGTCAACAGAGCAGCCCTAAACTTTGGGGTGCTTGTGTCTTGCTGATTTTTCATTTTCCCAATTTATACCCCCATGAGTGGAAGTGCCCTATGCTCTCTAAGCTTTGCTTTTTAGACGTTTCAGGACTCACCGTACACTTCTCCAGAGTGGCTGTTGACAATTTACATCCCGCCCATCAGTGTAGCAAGGCTCCCATTTCTCCATGGCCTGTCCTGCATTTCTGGTTTTGACACTTTTTTCAGCATGGCCCTTTTGACCAATGGGAAGTGAGACATCTTTGTAGCGCTGATTTGCCTTTCCAGGTTGCTTGGTTGGCCAAAAAGGGCGTATGCGTTTTTTCCTGAATATATTCAGGAAAAAACGCATACGCCCTTTTTGGCCAAGGGCATCATTGTCAACGTTTTGCCGCTTTTCATGTGCTTTAAAGGTGATTCGAATCTACCTCCTGAAATCTGTTTCCTGCAATTCTGCCTTGATTTCAAATCCTCTTCTTTGCCTTCCCTCAATATATTTGTGGATGAGAGTTATCATTTATAACTCTGCAGGTTTGTGAATTGCAGTGCCCTGAACCTCCATTTTACAACTCGCTTTTTAGGGAGCTGGCCGCAAAAGCGCAGGATGGCTTCAGGCCCTGTTCTGGTTCCGGGGGGCAGGCTGAGCCTGTGGTTAATTCTTCTTCCTGATGGGAAAATAGAGTGACCTGTGCCTGTCCCAACACCAAGAGCTAGTCTTTCATTGGTTCCACGTCTTCCCGTTCATCCTCAGTACAAATTGCAACCTGTACGGAACAGGAGGTTAAAGGTGCTGATGCTCCAAGGAGGGAGATTGCTAGTAAAGTGGCTGGAATGGCGAACCCGGGCACAAGCTGATGAGAAATGAGGTGCGTTTTAGAAACCTTTCCCCATCACACGGTGTACCATCTTCTGGGTATCTCATGCATGTTTTCGATGTAGGAAGATGACCTTGAACCTGGAGATTTGGGACCCATGCGATGGGTACCATGCAGTATTACTTTAAAGGGTCTGCGTTTGCTCACCCAACCTCACCAAACCTCTCAGCCCCAAGAGTGTCCACCCTTATGTCTCATCCAGCTGTGGGTCTAGATATGGTCAATCCAGGTTGCATCACAGCCCCTGAACGCATTGTGTAAGAATTTCTATCTCTTTCACTGTCTTTGTTTCATGGGTTTTTCAAAGTAATTTATTTTTATAATGGGGTTTAGCTGCTTTTCACTGCTGTGTTTATGCCGCTTTACACCCACTTGACACACTAACAGAGAGATATCAATACATAAGTTTTAAGATTATTACTAGTCAGATATATTCTTGTGCGGTGAATAGGGCGTGTTGAGTCCAGTTCTCTGAGCAAGGAGTAGGTCTTGTCTATTACATATTGGTTTTATGGAACGGTATCTGAGCTAATTTGAAACCCTTGTTTTATGTATCACCCCACCTCACCTTTCCCGTTAAGCAGCCATAGTGTGTTTTCTGCATGTGTGACTCTGTTCTGTTTTGTAATTCAGTTCAAGTGTAACGGTTTTTACATTCCCTCTATCAGTGATACCTTATGAGAAGTGTCCTTTTCTGTGTGACTTATTTCACTTAGAGTCGTTGTACCTAAATCCACTCATCATGCTTCTACTAGCCTTATGACATTGATTTCACGGCTGAGTGATATTCCATTGTACATAAGGACCACAACTTCTTTATCCATTTTTCTCTTTCCTGGGATATTGAAGGTGGAATGAAGTGGAGGTCCTTGTCAACAGAGCAGCCCTAAACTTTGGGGTGCTTGTGTCTTGCTGATTTTTCATTTTCCCAATTTATACCCCCATGAGTGGAAGTGCCCTATGCTCTCTAAGCTTTGCTTTTTAGACGTTTCAGGACTCACCGTACGCTTCTCCAGAGTGGCTGTTGACAATTTACATCCCGCCCATCAGTGTAGCAAGGCTCCCATTTCTCCATGGCCTGTCCTGCATTTCTGGTTTTGACACTTTTTTCAGCATGGCCTTTTTAACCGATGGGAAGCGAGACATCTTTGTAACGCTGATTTGCCTTTCCATGTTGCTTGGTTGGCCAAAAAGGGCGTATGCGTTTTTTCCTGAATATATTCAGGAAAAAACGCATACGCCCTTTTTGGCCAAGGGCATCATTGTCAACGTTTTGCCGCTTTTCATGTGCTTTAAAGGCGATTCGAATCTACCTCCTGAAATCTGTTTCCTGCAATTCTGCCTTGATTTCAAATCCTCTTCTTTGCCTTCCCTCAATATATTTGTGGACGAGAGTTATCATTTATAACTCTGCAGGTTTGTGAATTGCAGTTCCCTGAACCTCCATTTTGCAACTCGCTTTTTAGGGAGCTGGCCGCAAAAGCGCAGGATGGCTTAAGGCCCTGTTCTGGTTCCGGGGGCAGGCTGAGCCTGTGGTTAATTCTTCTTCCTGATGGGAAAATAGAGTGACCTGTGCCTGTCCCAACACCAAGAGCTAGTCTCTCATTGGTTCCACGTCTTCCCGTTCATCCTCAGTACAAATTGCAACCTGTACGGAACAGGAGGTTAAAGGTGCTGATGCTCCAAGGAGGGAGATTGCTAGTAAAGTGGCTGCAATGGCGAACCCGGGCACAAGCAGATGAGAAATGAGGTGCGTTTTAGAAACATTTCCCCATCATACGGTGTACCATCTTCTGGGTATCTCATGCATGTTTTCGATGTAGGAAGATGCCCTTGAACCTGGAGATTTGGGACCCATGCGATGGGTACCATGCAGTATTACTTTAAAGGGTCTGCGTTTGCTCACCCAACCTCACCAAACCTCTCAGCCGCAACAGTGTCCACCCTTATGTCTCATCCAGCTGTGGGTCTAGATATGGTCAATCCAGGTTGCATCACAGCCCCTGAACGCATTGTGTAAGAATTTCTCTCTCTTTCACTGTCTTTGTTTCATGGGTTTTTCAAAGTAATTTATTTTTATAATGGGGTTTAGCTGCTTTTCACTGCTGTGTTTATGCCGCTTTTTACCCACTTGACACACTAACAGAGAGATATGAATACATAGGTTTTAAGATTATTACTAGTCAGATATATTCTTGTGCGGTGAATAGGGCGTGTTGAGTCCAGTTCTCTGAGCAAGGAGTAGGTCTTGTCTATTACATATTGGGTTTATGGAACGGTATCTGAGCTAATTTGAAACCCTTGTTTTATGTATCACCCCACCTCACCTTTCCCGTTAAGCAGCCATAGTGTGTTTTCTGCATGTGTGACTCTGTTCTGTTTTGTAATTCAGTTCAAGTGTAACGGTTTTTACATTCCCTCTATAAGTGATACCTTATGAGAAGTGTCCTTTGCTGTGTGACTTATTTCACTTAGAGTCGTCGTACCTAAATCCACTCATCATGCTGCTACTAGCCTTATGACATTGATTTCACGGCTGAGTGATATTCCATTGTACATAAGGACCACAACTTCTTTATCCATTTTTCTCTTTCCTGGGATATTGAAGGTGGAATGAAGTGGAGGTCCTTGTCAACAGAGCAGCCCTAAACTTTGGGGTGCTTGTGTCTTGCTGATTTTTCATTTTCCCAATTTATACCCCCATGAGTGGAAGTGCCCTATGCTCTCTAAGCTTTGCTTTTTAGACGTTTCAGGACTCACCGTACACTTCTCCAGAGTGGCTGTTGACAATTTACATCCCGCCCATCAGTGTAGCAAGGCTCCCATTTCTCCATGGCCTGTCCTGCATTTCTGGTTTTGACACTTTTTTCAGCATGGCCCTTTTGACCAATGGGAAGTGAGACATCTTTGTAGCGCTGATTTGCCTTTCCAGGTTGCTTGGTTGGCCAAAAAGGGCGTATGCGTTTTTTCCTGAATATATTCAGGAAAAAACGCATACGCCCTTTTTGGCCAAGGGCATCATTGTCAACGTTTTGCCGCTTTTCATGTGCTTTAAAGGCGATTCGAATCTACCTCCTGAAATCTGTTTCCTGCAATTCTGCCTTGATTTCAAATCCTCTTCTTTGCCTTCCCTCAATATATTTGTGGATGAGAGTTATCATTTATAACTCTGCAGGTTTGTGAATTGCAGTGCCCTGAACCTCCATTTTACAACTCGCTTTTTAGGGAGCTGGCCGCAAAAGCGCAGGATGGCTTCAGGCCCTGTTCTGGTTCCGGGGGGCAGGCTGAGCCTGTGGTTAATTCTTCTTCCTGATGGGAAAATAGAGTGACCTGTGCCTGTCCCAACACCAAGAGCTAGTCTTTCATTGGTTCCACGTCTTCCCGTTCATCCTCAGTACAAATTGCAACCTGTACGGAACAGGAGGTTAAAGGTGCTGATGCTCCAAGGAGGGAGATTGCTAGTAAAGTGGCTGGAATGGCGAACCCGGGCACAAGCTGATGAGAAATGAGGTGCGTTTTAGAAACCTTTCCCCATCACACGGTGTACCATCTTCTGGGTATCTCATGCATGTTTTCGATGTAGGAAGATGACCTTGAACCTGGAGATTTGGGACCCATGCGATGGGTACCATGCAGTATTACTTTAAAGGGTCTGCGTTTGCTCACCCAACCTCACCAAACCTCTCAGCCCCAAGAGTGTCCACCCTTATGTCTCATCCAGCTGTGGGTCTAGATATGGTCAATCCAGGTTGCATCACAGCCCCTGAACGCATTGTGTAAGAATTTCTATCTCTTTCACTGTCTTTGTTTCATGGGTTTTTCAAAGTAATTTATTTTTATAATGGGGTTTAGCTGCTTTTCACTGCTGTGTTTATGCCGCTTTACACCCACTTGACACACTAACAGAGAGATATCAATACATAAGTTTTAAGATTATTACTAGTCAGATATATTCTTGTGCGGTGAATAGGGCGTGTTGAGTCCAGTTCTCTGAGCAAGGAGTAGGTCTTGTCTATTACATATTGGGTTTATGGAACGGTATCTGAGCTAATTTGAAACCCTTGTTTTATGTATCACCCCACCTCACCTTTCCCGTTAAGCAGCCATAGTGTGTTTTCTGCATGTGTGACTCTGTTCTGTTTTGTAATTCAGTTCAAGTGTAACGGTTTTTACATTCCCTCTATCAGTGATACCTTATGAGAAGTGTCCTTTTCTGTGTGACTTATTTCACTTAGAGTCGTTGTACCTAAATCCACTCATCATGCTTCTACTAGCCTTATGACATTGATTTCACGGCTGAGTGATATTCCATTGTACATAAGGACCACAACTTCTTTATCCATTTTTCTCTTTCCTGGGATATTGAAGGTGGAATGAAGTGGAGGTCCTTGTCAACAGAGCAGCCCTAAACTTTGGGGTGCTTGTGTCTTGCTGATTTTTCATTTTCCCAATTTATACCCCCATGAGTGGAAGTGCCCTATGCTCTCTAAGCTTTGCTTTTTAGACGTTTCAGGACTCACCGTACGCTTCTCCAGAGTGGCTGTTGACAATTTACATCCCGCCCATCAGTGTAGCAAGGCTCCCATTTCTCCATGGCCTGTCCTGCATTTCTGGTTTTGACACTTTTTTCAGCATGGCCCTTTTGACCGATGGGAAGCGAGACTTCTTTGTAGCGCTGATTTGCCTTTCCAGGTTGCTTGGTTGGCCAAAAAGGGCGTATGCGTTTTTTCCTGAATATATTCAGGAAAAAACGCATACGCCCTTTTTGGCCAAGGGCATCATTGTCAACGTTTTGCCGCTTTTCATGTGCTTTAAAGGCGATTCGAATCTACCTCCTGAAATCTGTTTCCTGCAATTCTGCCTTGATTTCAAATCCTCTTCTTTGCCTTCCCTCAATATATTTGTGGACGAGAGTTATCATTTATAACTCTGCAGGTTTGTGAATTGCAGTGCCCTGAACCTCCATTTTACAACTCGCTTTTTAGGGATTTGGCCGCAAAAGCGCAGGATGGCTTCAGGCCCTGTTCTGGTTCCGGGGGGCAGGCTGAGCCTGTGGTTAATTCTTCTTCCTGATGGGAAAATAGAGTGACCTGTGCCTGTCCCAACACCAAGAGCTAGTCTTTCATTGGTTCCACGTCTTCCCGTTCATCCTCAGTACAAATTGCAACCTGTACGGAACAGGAGGTTAAAGGTGCTGATGCTCCAAGGAGGGAGATTGCTAGTAAAGTGGCTGGAATGGCGAACCCGGGCACAAGCAGATGAGAAATGAGGTGCGTTTTAGAAACCTTTCCCCATCACACGGTGTACCATCTTCTGGGTATCTCATGCATGTTTTCGATGTAGGAAGATGACCTTGAACCTGGAGATTTGGGACCCATGCGATGGGTACCACGCAGTATTACTTTAAAGGGTCTGCGTTTGCTCACCCAACCTCACCAAACCTCTCAGCCGCAACAGTGTCCACCCTTAGGTCTCATCCAGCTGTGGGTCTAGATATGGTCAATCCAGGTTGCATCACAGCCCCTGAACGCATTGTGTAAGAATTTCTCTCTCTTTCACTGTCTTTGTTTCATGGGTTTTTCAAAATAATTTATTTTTATAATGGGGTTTAGCTGCTTTTCACTGCTGTGTTTATGCCGCTTTTTACCCACTTGACACACTAACAGAGAGATATCAATACATAGGTTTTAAGATTATTACTAGTCAGATATATTCTTGTGTGGTGAATAGGGCGTGTTGAGTCCAGTTCTCTGAGCAAGGAGTAGGTCTTGTCTATTACATATTGGGTTTATGGAACGGTATCTGAGCTAATTTGAATCCCTTGTTTTATGTATCACCCCACCTCACCTTTCCCGTTAAGCAGCCATAGTGTGTTTTCTGCATGTGTGACTCTGTTCTGTTTTGTAATTCAGTTCAAGTGTAACGGTTTTTACATTCCCTCTATCAGTGATACCTTATGAGAAGTGTCCTTTTCTGTGTGACTTATTTCACTTAGAGTCGTCGTACCTAAATCCACTCATCATGCTGCTACTAGCCTTATGACATTGATTTCATGGCTGAGTGATATTCCATTGTACATAAGGACCACAACTTCTTTATCCATTTTTCTCTTTCCTGGGATATTGAAGGTGGAATGAAGTGGAGGTCCTTGTCAACAGAGCAGCCCTAAACTTTGGGGTGCTTGTGTCTTGCTGATTTTTCATTTTCCCAATTTATACCCCCATGAGTGGAAGTGCCCTATGCTCTCTAAGCTTTGCTTTTTAGACGTTTCAGGACTCACCGTACACTTCTCCAGAGTGGCTGTTGACAATTTACATCCCGCCCATCAGTGTAGCAAGGCTCCCATTTCTCCATGGCCTGTCCTGCATTTCTGGTTTTGACACTTTTTTCAGCATGGCCCTTTTGACCGATGGGAAGCGAGACATCTTTGTAGCGCTGATTTGCCTTTCCAGGTTGCTTGGTTGGCCAAAAAGGGCGTATGCGTTTTTTCCTGAATATATTCAGGAAAAAACGCATACGCCCTTTTTGGCCAAGGGCATCATTGTCAACGTTTTGCCGCTTTTCATGTGCTTTAAAGGCGATTCGAATCTACCTCCTGAAATCTGTTTCCTGCAATTCTGCCTTGATTTCAAATCCTCTTCTTTGCCTTCCCTCAATATATTTGTGGATGAGAGTTATCATTTATAACTCTGCAGGTTTGTGAATTGCAGTGCCCTGAACCTCCATTTTACAACTCGCTTTTTAGGGAGCTGGCCGCAAAAGCGCAGGATGGCTTCAGGCCCTGTTCTGGTTCCGGGGGGCAGGCTGAGCCTGTGGTTAATTCTTCTTCCTGATGGGAAAATAGAGTGACCTGTGCCAGTCCCAACACCAAGAGCTAGTCTTTCATTGGTTCCACGTCTTCCCGTTCATCCTCAGTACAAATTGCAACCTGTACGGAACAGGAGGTTAAAGGTGCTGATGCTCCAAGGAGGGAGATTGCTAGTAAAGTGGCTGGAATGGCGAACCCGGGCACAAGCAGATGAGAAATGAGGTGCGTTTTAGAAACCTTTCCCCATCACACGGTGTACCATCTTCTGGGTATCTCATGCATGTTTTCGATGTAGGAAGATGACCTTGAACCTGGAGATTTGGGACCCATGCGATGGGTACCACGCAGTATTACTTTAAAGGGTCTGCGTTTGCTCACCCAACCTCACCAAACCTCTCAGCCGCAACAGTGTCCACCCTTAGGTCTCATCCAGCTGTGGGTCTAGATATGGTCAATCCAGGTTGCATCACAGCCCCTGAACGCATTGTGTAAGAATTTCGCTCTCTTTCACTGTCTTTGTTTCATGGGTTTTTCAAAATAATTTATTTTTATAATGGGGTTTAGCTGCTTTTCACTGCTGTGTTTATGCCGCTTTTTACCCACTTGACACACTAACAGAGAGATATCAATACATAGGTTTTAAGATTATTACTAGTCAGATATATTCTTGTGTGGTGAATAGGGCGTGTTGAGTCCAGTTCTCTGAGCAAGGAGTAGGTCTTGTCTATTACATATTGGGTTTATGGAACGGTATCTGAGCTAATTTGAATCCCTTGCTTTATGTATCACCCCACCTCACCTTTCCCGTTAAGCAGCCATAGTGTGTTTTCTGCATGTGTGACTCTGTTCTGTTTTCTGATTCAGTTCAAGTGTAACGGTTTTTACATTCCCTCTATAAGTGATACCTTATGAGAAGTGTCCTTTTCTGTGTGACTTATTTCACTTAGAATCGTCGTACCTAAATCCACTCATCATGCTGCTACTAGCCTTATGACATTGATTTCATGGCTGAGTGATATTCCATTGTACATAAGGACCACATCTTCTTTATCCATTTTTCTCTTTCCTGGGATATTGAAGATGGAATGAAGTGGAGGTCCTTGTCAACAGAGCAGCCCTAAACTTTGGGGTGCTTGTGTCTTGCTGATTTTTCATTTTCCCAATTTATACCCCCATGAGTGGAAGTGCCCTATGCTCTCTAAGCTGTGTTTTTTAGATGTTTCAGGACACACCGTACACTTCTGCAGAGTGGCTGTTGGCAATTTACATCCCGCCCATCAGTATAGGAAGGCTCCCATTTCTCCATGGCCTGTCCTGCATTTCTGGTTTTGACATTTTTTTCAGCATGGCCCTTTTGACCGATGGGAAGCGAGACTTCTCTGTAGCGCTGATTTGCCTTTCCAAGTTACTTGGTTGGCCAAAAAGGGCGTATGCGTTTTTTCCTGAATATATTCAGGAAAAAACGCATACGCCCTTTTTGGCCAAGGGCATCATTGTCAACGATTTTCTGCTTTTCATGTGATTTAAAGGCGATTCGAATCTACCTCCTGAAATCTGTTTCCTGCAATTCTGCCTTGATTTCAAATCCTCTTCTTTGCCTTCCCTCAATATATTTGTGGATGAGAGTTATCATTTATAACTCTGCAGGTTTGTGAATTGCAGTGCCCTGAACCTCCATTTTACAACTCGCTTTTTAGGGAGCTGGCCGCAAAAGCGCAGGATGGCTTCAGGCCCTGTTCTGGTTCCGGGGGGCAGGCTGAGCCTGTGGTTAATTCTTCTTCCTGATGGGAAAATAGAGTGACCTGTGCCTGTCCCAACACCAAGAGCTAGTCTTTCATTGGTTCCACGTCTTCCCGTTCATCCTCAGTACAAATTGCAACCTGTACGGAACAGGAGGTTAAAGGTGCTGATGCTCCAAGGAGGGAGATTGCTAGTAAAGTGGCTGCAATGGCGAACCCGGGCACAAGCAGATGAGAAATGAGGTGCGTTTTAGAAACATTTCCCCATCATACGGTGTACCATCTTCTGGGTATCTCATGCATGTTTTCGATGTAGGAAGATGCCCTTGAACCTGGAGATTTGGGACCCATGCGATGGGTACCACGCAGTATTACTTTAAAGGGTCTGCGTTTGCTCACCCAACCTCACCAAACCTCTCAGCCGCAACAGTGTCCACCCTTATGTCTCATCCAGCTGTGGGTCTAGATATGGTCAATCCAGGTTGCATCACAGCCCCTGAACGCATTGTGTAAGAATTTCGCTCTCTTTCACTGTCTTTGTTTCACGGGTTTTTCAAAGTAATTTATTTTTATAATGGGGTTTAGCTGCTTTTCACTGCTGTGTTTATGCCGCTTTACACCCACTTGACACACTAACAGAGAGATATCAATACATAGGTTTTAAGATTATTACTAGTCAGATATATTCTTGTGCGGTGAATAGGGCGTGTTGAGTCCAGTTCTCTGAGCAAGGAGTAGGTCTTGTCTATTACATATTGGTTTTATGGAACGGTATCTGAGCTAATTTGAAACCCTTGTTTTATGTATCACCCCACCTCACCTTTCCCGTTAAGCAGCCATAGTGTGTTTTCTGCATGTGTGACTCTGTTCTGTTTTGTAATTCAGTTCAAGTGTAACGGTTTTTACATTCCCTCTATAAGTGATACCTTATGAGAAGTGTCCTTTGCTGTGTGACTTATTTCACTTAGAGTCGTCGTACCTAAATCCACTCATCATGCTGCTACTAGCCTTATGACATTGATTTCACGGCTGAGTGATATTCCATTGTACATAAGGACCACAACTTCTTTATCCATTTTTCTCTTTCCTGGGATATTGAAGGTGGAATGAAGTGGAGGTCCTTGTCAACAGAGCAGCCCTAAACTTTGGGGTGCTTGTGTCTTGCTGATTTTTCATTTTCCCAATTTATACCCCCATGAGTGGAAGTGCCCTATGCTCTCTAAGCTTTGCTTTTTAGACGTTTCAGGACTCACCGTACACTTCTCCAGAGTGGCTGTTGACAATTTACATCCCGCCCATCAGTGTAGCAAGGCTCCCATTTCTCCATGGCCTGTCCTGCATTTCTGGTTTTGACACTTTTTTCAGCATGGCCCTTTTGACCAATGGGAAGTGAGACATCTTTGTAGCGCTGATTTGCCTTTCCAGGTTGCTTGGTTGGCCAAAAAGGGCGTATGCGTTTTTTCCTGAATATATTCAGGAAAAAACGCATACGCCCTTTTTGGCCAAGGGCATCATTGTCAACGTTTTGCCGCTTTTCATGTGCTTTAAAGGTGATTCGAATCTACCTCCTGAAATCTGTTTCCTGCAATTCTGCCTTGATTTCAAATCCTCTTCTTTGCCTTCCCTCAATATATTTGTGGATGAGAGTTATCATTTATAACTCTGCAGGTTTGTGAATTGCAGTGCCCTGAACCTCCATTTTACAACTCGCTTTTTAGGGAGCTGGCCGCAAAAGCGCAGGATGGCTTCAGGCCCTGTTCTGGTTCCGGGGGGCAGGCTGAGCCTGTGGTTAATTCTTCTTCCTGATGGGAAAATAGAGTGACCTGTGCCTGTCCCAACACCAAGAGCTAGTCTTTCATTGGTTCCACGTCTTCCCGTTCATCCTCAGTACAAATTGCAACCTGTACGGAACAGGAGGTTAAAGGTGCTGATGCTCCAAGGAGGGAGATTGCTAGTAAAGTGGCTGGAATGGCGAACCCGGGCACAAGCTGATGAGAAATGAGGTGCGTTTTAGAAACCTTTCCCCATCACACGGTGTACCATCTTCTGGGTATCTCATGCATGTTTTCGATGTAGGAAGATGACCTTGAACCTGGAGATTTGGGACCCATGCGATGGGTACCATGCAGTATTACTTTAAAGGGTCTGCGTTTGCTCACCCAACCTCACCAAACCTCTCAGCCCCAAGAGTGTCCACCCTTATGTCTCATCCAGCTGTGGGTCTAGATATGGTCAATCCAGGTTGCATCACAGCCCCTGAACGCATTGTGTAAGAATTTCTATCTCTTTCACTGTCTTTGTTTCATGGGTTTTTCAAAGTAATTTATTTTTATAATGGGGTTTAGCTGCTTTTCACTGCTGTGTTTATGCCGCTTTACACCCACTTGACACACTAACAGAGAGATATCAATACATAAGTTTTAAGATTATTACTAGTCAGATATATTCTTGTGCGGTGAATAGGGCGTGTTGAGTCCAGTTCTCTGAGCAAGGAGTAGGTCTTGTCTATTACATATTGGTTTTATGGAACGGTATCTGAGCTAATTTGAAACCCTTGTTTTATGTATCACCCCACCTCACCTTTCCCGTTAAGCAGCCATAGTGTGTTTTCTGCATGTGTGACTCTGTTCTGTTTTGTAATTCAGTTCAAGTGTAACGGTTTTTACATTCCCTCTATCAGTGATACCTTATGAGAAGTGTCCTTTTCTGTGTGACTTATTTCACTTAGAGTCGTTGTACCTAAATCCACTCATCATGCTTCTACTAGCCTTATGACATTGATTTCACGGCTGAGTGATATTCCATTGTACATAAGGACCACAACTTCTTTATCCATTTTTCTCTTTCCTGGGATATTGAAGGTGGAATGAAGTGGAGGTCCTTGTCAACAGAGCAGCCCTAAACTTTGGGGTGCTTGTGTCTTGCTGATTTTTCATTTTCCCAATTTATACCCCCATGAGTGGAAGTGCCCTATGCTCTCTAAGCTTTGCTTTTTAGACGTTTCAGGACTCACCGTACGCTTCTCCAGAGTGGCTGTTGACAATTTACATCCCGCCCATCAGTGTAGCAAGGCTCCCATTTCTCCATGGCCTGTCCTGCATTTCTGGTTTTGACACTTTTTTCAGCATGGCCCTTTTGACCGATGGGAAGCGAGACTTCTTTGTAGCGCTGATTTGCCTTTCCAGGTTGCTTGGTTGGCCAAAAAGGGCGTATGCGTTTTTTCCTGAATATATTCAGGAAAAAACGCATACGCCCTTTTTGGCCAAGGGCATCATTGTCAACGTTTTGCCGCTTTTCATGTGCTTTAAAGGCGATTCGAATCTACCTCCTGAAATCTGTTTCCTGCAATTCTGCCTTGATTTCAAATCCTCTTCTTTGCCTTCCCTCAATATATTTGTGGACGAGAGTTATCATTTATAACTCTGCAGGTTTGTGAATTGCAGTGCCCTGAACCTCCATTTTACAACTCGCTTTTTAGGGAGCTGGCCGCAAAAGCGCAGGATGGCTTCAGGCCCTGTTCTGGTTCCGGGGGGCAGGCTGAGCCTGTGGTTAATTCTTCTTCCTGATGGGAAAATAGAGTGACCTGTGCCTGTCCCAACACCAAGAGCTAGTCTTTCATTGGTTCCACGTCTTCCCGTTCATCCTCAGTACAAATTGCAACCTGTACGGAACAGGAGGTTAAAGGTGCTGATGCTCCAAGGAGGGAGATTGCTAGTAAAGTGGCTGGAATGGCGAACCCGGGCACAAGCAGATGAGAAATGAGGTGCGTTTTAGAAACCTTTCCCCATCACACGGTGTACCATCTTCTGGGTATCTCATGCATGTTTTCGATGTAGGAAGATGACCTTGAACCTGGAGATTTGGGACCCATGCGATGGGTACCACGCAGTATTACTTTAAAGGGTCTGCGTTTGCTCACCCAACCTCACCAAACCTCTCAGCCGCAACAGTGTCCACCCTTAGGTCTCATCCAGCTGTGGGTCTAGATATGGTCAATCCAGGTTGCATCACAGCCCCTGAACGCATTGTGTAAGAATTTCTCTCTCTTTCACTGTCTTTGTTTCATGGGTTTTTCAAAATAATTTATTTTTATAATGGGGTTTAGCTGCTTTTCACTGCTGTGTTTATGCCGCTTTTTACCCACTTGACACACTAACAGAGAGATATCAATACATAGGTTTTAAGATTATTACTAGTCAGATATATTCTTGTGTGGTGAATAGGGCGTGTTGAGTCCAGTTCTCTGAGCAAGGAGTAGGTCTTGTCTATTACATATTGGGTTTATGGAACGGTATCTGAGCTAATTTGAATCCCTTGCTTTATGTATCACCCCACCTCACCTTTCCCGTTAAGCAGCCATAGTGTGTTTTCTGCATGTGTGACTCTGTTCTGTTTTCTGATTCAGTTCAAGTGTAACGGTTTTTACATTCCCTCTATAAGTGATACCTTATGAGAAGTGTCCTTTTCTGTGTGACTTATTTCACTTAGAGTCGTCGTACCTAAATCCACTCATCATGCTGCTACTAGCCTTATGACATTGATTTCATGGCTGAGTGATATTCCATTGTACATAAGGACCACAACTTCTTTATCCATTTTTCTCTTTCCTGGGATATTGAAGGTGGAATGAAGTGGAGGTCCTTGTCAACAGAGCAGCCCTAAACTTTGGGGTGCTTGTGTCTTGCTGATTTTTCATTTTCCCAATTTATACCCCCATGAGTGGAAGTGCCCTATGCTCTCTAAGCTTTGCTTTTTAGACGTTTCAGGACTCACCGTACACTTCTCCAGAGTGGCTGTTGACAATTTACATCCCGCCCATCAGTGTAGCAAGGCTCCCATTTCTCCATGGCCTGTCCTGCATTTCTGGTTTTGACACTTTTTTCAGCATGGCCCTTTTGACCGATGGGAAGCGAGACATCTTTGTAGCGCTGATTTGCCTTTCCAGGTTGCTTGGTTGGCCAAAAAGGGCGTATGCGTTTTTTCCTGAATATATTCAGGAAAAAACGCATACGCCCTTTTTGGCCAAGGGCATCATTGTCAACGTTTTGCCGCTTTTCATGTGCTTTAAAGGCGATTCGAATCTACCTCCTGAAATCTGTTTCCTGCAATTCTGCCTTGATTTCAAATCCTCTTCTTTGCCTTCCCTCAATATATTTGTGGACGAGAGTTATCATTTATAACTCTGCAGGTTTGTGAATTGCAGTGCCCTGAACCTCCATTTTACAACTCGCTTTTTAGGGAGCTGGCCGCAAAAGCGCAGGATGGCTTCAGGCCCTGTTCTGGTTCCGGGGGGCAGGCTGAGCCTGTGGTTAATTCTTCTTCCTGATGGGAAAATAGAGTGACCTGTGCCTGTCCCAACACCAAGAGCTAGTCTTTCATTGGTTCCACGTCTTCCCGTTCATCCTCAGTACAAATTGCAACCTGTACGGAACAGGAGGTTAAAGGTGCTGATGCTCCAAGGAGGGAGATTGCTAGTAAAGTGGCTGGAATGGCGAACCCGGGCACAAGCAGATGAGAAATGAGGTGCGTTTTAGAAACCTTTCCCCATCACACGGTGTACCATCTTCTGGGTATCTCATGCATGTTTTCGATGTAGGAAGATGACCTTGAACCTGGAGATTTGGGACCCATGCGATGGGTACCACGCAGTATTACTTTAAAGGGTCTGCGTTTGCTCACCCAACCTCACCAAACCTCTCAGCCGCAACAGTGTCCACCCTTAGGTCTCATCCAGCTGTGGGTCTAGATATGGTCAATCCAGGTTGCATCACAGCCCCTGAACGCATTGTGTAAGAATTTCTCTCTCTTTCACTGTCTTTGTTTCATGGGTTTTTCAAAATAATTTATTTTTATAATGGGGTTTAGCTGCTTTTCACTGCTGTGTTTATGCCGCTTTTTACCCACTTGACACACTAACAGAGAGATATCAATACATAGGTTTTAAGATTATTACTAGTCAGATATATTCTTGTGTGGTGAATAGGGCGTGTTGAGTCCAGTTCTCTGAGCAAGGAGTAGGTCTTGTCTATTACATATTGGGTTTATGGAACGGTATCTGAGCTAATTTGAATCCCTTGCTTTATGTATCACCCCACCTCACCTTTCCCGTTAAGCAGCCATAGTGTGTTTTCTGCATGTGTGACTCTGTTCTGTTTTCTGATTCAGTTCAAGTGTAACGGTTTTTACATTCCCTCTATAAGTGATACCTTATGAGAAGTGTCCTTTTCTGTGTGACTTATTTCACTTAGAATCGTCGTACCTAAATCCACTCATCATGCTGCTACTAGCCTTATGACATTGATTTCATGGCTGAGTGATATTCCATTGTACATAAGGACCACATCTTCTTTATCCATTTTTCTCTTTCCTGGGATATTGAAGATGGAATGAAGTGGAGGTCCTTGTCAACAGAGCAGCCCTAAACTTTGGGGTGCTTGTGTCTTGCTGATTTTTCATTTTCCCAATTTATACCCCCATGAGTGGAAGTGCCCTATGCTCTCTAAGCTGTGTTTTTTAGATGTTTCAGGACACACCGTACACTTCTGCAGAGTGGCTGTTGGCAATTTACATCCCGCCCATCAGTATAGGAAGGCTCCCATTTCTCCATGGCCTGTCCTGCATTTCTGGTTTTGACATTTTTTTCAGCATGGCCCTTTTGACCGATGGGAAGCGAGACTTTTTTGTAGCGCTGATTTGCCTTTCCAGGTTACTTGGTTGGCCAAAAAGGGCGTATGCGTTTTTTCCTGAATATATTCAGGAAAAAACGCATATGCCCTTTTTGGCCAAGGGCATCATTGTCAACGATTTTCTGCTTTTCATGTGATTTAAAGGCGATTCGAATCTACCTCCTGAAATCTGTTTCCTGCAATTCTGCCTTGATTTCAAATCCTCTTCTTTGCCTTCCCTCAATATATTTGTGGATGAGAGTTATCATTTATAACTCTGCAGGTTTGTGAATTGCAGTGCCCTGAACCTCCATTTTACAACTCGCTTTTTAGGGAGCTGGCCGCAAAAGCGCAGGATGGCTTCAGGCCCTGTTCTGGTTCCGGGGGGCAGGCTGAGCCTGTGGTTAATTCTTCTTCCTGATGGGAAAATAGAGTGACCTGTGCCTGTCCCAACACCAAGAGCTAGTCTTTCATTGGTTCCACGTCTTCCCGTTCATCCTCAGTACAAATTGCAACCTGTACGGAACAGGAGGTTAAAGGTGCTGATGCTCCAAGGAGGGAGATTGCTAGTAAAGTGGCTGCAATGGCGAACCCGGGCACAAGCAGATGAGAAATGAGGTGCGTTTTAGAAACATTTCCCCATCATACGGTGTACCATCTTCTGGGTATCTCATGCATGTTTTCGATGTAGGAAGATGCCCTTGAACCTGGAGATTTGGGACCCATGCGATGGGTACCACGCAGTATTACTTTAAAGGGTCTGCGTTTGCTCACCCAACCTCACCAAACCTCTCAGCCGCAACAGTGTCCACCCTTATGTCTCATCCAGCTGTGGGTCTAGATATGGTCAATCCAGGTTGCATCACAGCCCCTGAACGCATTGTGTAAGAATTTCGCTCTCTTTCACTGTCTTTGTTTCACGGGTTTTTCAAAGTAATTTATTTTTATAATGGGGTTTAGCTGCTTTTCACTGCTGTGTTTATGCCGCTTTACACCCACTTGACACACTAACAGAGAGATATCAATACATAGGTTTTAAGATTATTACTAGTCAGATATATTCTTGTGCGGTGAATAGGGCGTGTTGAGTCCAGTTCTCTGAGCAAGGAGTAGGTCTTGTCTATTACATATTGGTTTTATGGAACGGTATCTGAGCTAATTTGAAACCCTTGTTTTATGTATCACCCCACCTCACCTTTCCCGTTAAGCAGCCATAGTGTGTTTTCTGCATGTGTGACTCTGTTCTGTTTTGTAATTCAGTTCAAGTGTAACGGTTTTTACATTCCCTCTATCAGTGATACCTTATGAGAAGTGTCCTTTTCTGTGTGAATTATTTCACTTAGAGTCGTCGTACCTAAATCCACTCATCATGCTGCTACTAGCCTTATGACATTGATTTCATGGCTGAGTGATATTCCATTGTACATAAGGACCACAACTTCTTTATCCATTTTTCTCTTTCCTGGGATATTGAAGGTGGAATGAAGTGGAGGTCCTTGTCAACAGAGCAGCCCTAAACTTTGGGGTGCTTGTGTCTTGCTGATTTTTCATTTTCCCAATTTATACCCCCATGAGTGGAAGTGCCCTATGCTCTCTAAGCTTTGCTTTTTAGACGTTTCAGGACTCACCGTACACTTCTCCAGAGTGGCTGTTGACAATTTACATCCCGCCCATCAGTGTAGCAAGGCTCCCATTTCTCCATGGCCTGTCCTGCATTTCTGGTTTTGACACTTTTTTCAGCATGGCCCTTTTGACCGATGGGAAGCGAGACATCTTTGTAGCGCTGATTTGCCTTTCCAGGTTGCTTGGTTGGCCAAAAAGGGCGTATGCGTTTTTTCCTGAATATATTCAGGAAAAAACGCATACGCCCTTTTTGGCCAAGGGCATCATTGTCAACGTTTTGCCGCTTTTCATGTGCTTTAAAGGCGATTCGAATCTACCTCCTGAAATCTGTTTCCTGCAATTCTGCCTTGATTTCAAATCCTCTTCTTTGCCTTCCCTCAATATATTTGTGGATGAGAGTTATCATTTATAACTCTGCAGGTTTGTGAATTGCAGTGCCCTGAACCTCCATTTTACAACTCGCTTTTTAGGGAGCTGGCCGCAAAAGCGCAGGATGGCTTCAGGCCCTGTTCTGGTTCCGGGGGGCAGGCTGAGCCTGTGGTTAATTCTTCTTCCTGATGGGAAAATAGAGTGACCTGTGCCTGTCCCAACACCAAGAGCTAGTCTTTCATTGGTTCCACGTCTTCCCGTTCATCCTCAGTACAAATTGCAACCTGTACGGAACAGGAGGTTAAAGGTGCTGATGCTCCAAGGAGGGAGATTGCTAGTAAAGTGGCTGGAATGGCGAACCCGGGCACAAGCAGATGAGAAATGAGGTGCGTTTTAGAAACCTTTCCCCATCACACGGTGTACCATCTTCTGGGTATCTCATGCATGTTTTCGATGTAGGAAGATGACCTTGAACCTGGAGATTTGGGACCCATGCGATGGGTACCACGCAGTATTACTTTAAAGGGTCTGCGTTTGCTCACCCAACCTCACCAAACCTCTCAGCCGCAACAGTGTCCACCCTTAGGTCTCATCCAGCTGTGGGTCTAGATATGGTCAATCCAGGTTGCATCACAGCCCCTGAACGCATTGTGTAAGAATTTCTCTCTCTTTCACTGTCTTTGTTTCATGGGTTTTTCAAAATAATTTATTTTTATAATGGGGTTTAGCTGCTTTTCACTGCTGTGTTTATGCCGCTTTTTACCCACTTGACACACTAACAGAGAGATATCAATACATAGGTTTTAAGATTATTACTAGTCAGATATATTCTTGTGTGGTGAATAGGGCGTGTTGAGTCCAGTTCTCTGAGCAAGGAGTAGGTCTTGTCTATTACATATTGGGTTTATGGAACGGTATCTGAGCTAATTTGAATCCCTTGCTTTATGTATCACCCCACCTCACCTTTCCCGTTAAGCAGCCATAGTGTGTTTTCTGCATGTGTGACTCTGTTCTGTTTTCTGATTCAGTTCAAGTGTAACGGTTTTTACATTCCCTCTATAAGTGATACCTTATGAGAAGTGTCCTTTTCTGTGTGACTTATTTCACTTAGAATCGTCGTACCTAAATCCACTCATCATGCTGCTACTAGCCTTATGACATTGATTTCATGGCTGAGTGATATTCCATTGTACATAAGGACCACATCTTCTTTATCCATTTTTCTCTTTCCTGGGATATTGAAGATGGAATGAAGTGGAGGTCCTTGTCAACAGAGCAGCCCTAAACTTTGGGGTGCTTGTGTCTTGCTGATTTTTCATTTTCCCAATTTATACCCCCATGAGTGGAAGTGCCCTATGCTCTCTAAGCTGTGTTTTTTAGATGTTTCAGGACACACCGTACACTTCTGCAGAGTGGCTGTTGGCAATTTACATCCCGCCCATCAGTATAGGATGGCTCCCATTTCTCCATGGCCTGTCCTGCATTTCTGGTTTTGACATTTTTTTCAGCATGGCCCTTTTGACCGATGGGAAGCGAGACTTGTTTGTAGCGCTGATTTGCCTTTCCAGGTTACTTGGTTGGCCAAAAAGGGCGTATGCGTTTTTTCCTGAATATATTCAGGAAAAAACGCATACGCCCTTTTTGGCCAAGGGCATCATTGTCAACGATTTTCTGCTTTTCATGTGATTTAAAGGCGATTCGAATCTACCTCCTGAAATCTGTTTCCTGCAATTCTGCCTTGATTTCAAATCCTCTTCTTTGCCTTCCCTCAATATATTTGTGGATGAGAGTTATCATTTATAACTCTGCAGGTTTGTGAATTGCAGTGCCCTGAACCTCCATTTTACAACTCGCTTTTTAGGGAGCTGGCCGCAAAAGCGCAGGATGGCTTCAGGCCCTGTTCTGGTTCCGGGGGGCAGGCTGAGCCTGTGGTTAATTCTTCTTCCTGATGGGAAAATAGAGTGACCTGTGCCTGTCCCAACACCAAGAGCTAGTCTTTCATTGGTTCCACGTCTTCCCGTTCATCCTCAGTACAAATTGCAACCTGTACGGAACAGGAGGTTAAAGGTGCTGATGCTCCAAGGAGGGAGATTGCTAGTAAAGTGGCTGCAATGGCGAACCCGGGCACAAGCAGATGAGAAATGAGGTGCGTTTTAGAAACATTTCCCCATCATACGGTGTACCATCTTCTGGGTATCTCATGCATGTTTTCGATGTAGGAAGATGCCCTTGAACCTGGAGATTTGGGACCCATGCGATGGGTACCACGCAGTATTACTTTAAAGGGTCTGCGTTTGCTCACCCAACCTCACCAAACCTCTCAGCCGCAACAGTGTCCACCCTTATGTCTCATCCAGCTGTGGGTCTAGATATGGTCAATCCAGGTTGCATCACAGCCCCTGAACGCATTGTGTAAGAATTTCGCTCTCTTTCACTGTCTTTGTTTCACGGGTTTTTCAAAGTAATTTATTTTTATAATGGGGTTTAGCTGCTTTTCACTGCTGTGTTTATGCCGCTTTACACCCACTTGACACACTAACAGAGAGATATCAATACATAGGTTTTAAGATTATTACTAGTCAGATATATTCTTGTGCGGTGAATAGGGCGTGTTGAGTCCAGTTCTCTGAGCAAGGAGTAGGTCTTGTCTATTACATATTGGTTTTATGGAACGGTATCTGAGCTAATTTGAAACCCTTGTTTTATGTATCACCCCACCTCACCTTTCCCGTTAAGCAGCCATAGTGTGTTTTCTGCATGTGTGACTCTGTTCTGTTTTGTAATTCAGTTCAAGTGTAACGGTTTTTACATTCCCTCTATCAGTGATACCTTATGAGAAGTGTCCTTTTCTGTGTGAATTATTTCACTTAGAGTCGTCGTACCTAAATCCACTCATCATGCTGCTACTAGCCTTATGACATTGATTTCATGGCTGAGTGATATTCCATTGTACATAAGACCACAACTTCTTTATCCATTTTTCTCTTTCCTGGGATATTGAAGGTGGAATGAAGTGGAGGTCCTTGTCAACAGAGCAGCCCTAAACTTTGGGGTGCTTGTGTCTTGCTGATTTTTCATTTTCCCAATTTATACCCCCATGAGTGGAAGTGCCCTATGCTCTCTAAGCTTTGCTTTTTAGACGTTTCAGGACTCACCGTACACTTCTCCAGAGTGGCTGTTGACAATTTACATCCCGCCCATCAGTGTAGCAAGGCTCCCATTTCTCCATGGCCTGTCCTGCATTTCTGGTTTTGACACTTTTTTCAGCATGGCCCTTTTGACCGATGGGAAGCGAGACATCTTTGTAGCGCTGATTTGCCTTTCCAGGTTGCTTGGTTGGCCAAAAAGGGCGTATGCGTTTTTTCCTGAATATATTCAGGAAAAAACGCATACGCCCTTTTTGGCCAAGGGCATCATTGTCAACGTTTTGCCGCTTTTCATGTGCTTTAAAGGCGATTCGAATCTACCTCCTGAAATCTGTTTCCTGCAATTCTGCCTTGATTTCAAATCCTCTTCTTTGCCTTCCCTCAATATATTTGTGGATGAGAGTTATCATTTATAACTCTGCAGGTTTGTGAATTGCAGTGCCCTGAACCTCCATTTTACAACTCGCTTTTTAGGGAGCTGGCCGCAAAAGCGCAGGATGGCTTCAGGCCCTGTTCTGGTTCCGGGGGGCAGGCTGAGCCTGTGGTTAATTCTTCTTCCTGATGGGAAAATAGAGTGACCTGTGCCAGTCCCAACACCAAGAGCTAGTCTTTCATTGGTTCCACGTCTTCCCGTTCATCCTCAGTACAAATTGCAACCTGTACGGAACAGGAGGTTAAAGGTGCTGATGCTCCAAGGAGGGAGATTGCTAGTAAAGTGGCTGGAATGGCGAACCCGGGCACAAGCAGATGAGAAATGAGGTGCGTTTTAGAAACCTTTCCCCATCACACGGTGTACCATCTTCTGGGTATCTCATGCATGTTTTCGATGTAGGAAGATGACCTTGAACCTGGAGATTTGGGACCCATGCGATGGGTACCACGCAGTATTACTTTAAAGGGTCTGCGTTTGCTCACCCAACCTCACCAAACCTCTCAGCCGCAACAGTGTCCACCCTTAGGTCTCATCCAGCTGTGGGTCTAGATATGGTCAATCCAGGTTGCATCACAGCCCCTGAACGCATTGTGTAAGAATTTCTCTCTCTTTCACTGTCTTTGTTTCATGGGTTTTTCAAAATAATTTATTTTTATAATGGGGTTTAGCTGCTTTTCACTGCTGTGTTTATGCCGCTTTTTACCCACTTGACACACTAACAGAGAGATATCAATACATAGGTTTTAAGATTATTACTAGTCAGATATATTCTTGTGTGGTGAATAGGGCGTGTTGAGTCCAGTTCTCTGAGCAAGGAGTAGGTCTTGTCTATTACATATTGGGTTTATGGAACGGTATCTGAGCTAATTTGAATCCCTTGCTTTATGTATCACCCCACCTCACCTTTCCCGTGAAGCAGCCATAGTGTGTTTTCTGCATGTGTGACTCTGTTCTGTTTTCTGATTCAGTTCAAGTGTAACGGTTTTTACATTCCCTCTATAAGTGATACCTTATGAGAAGTGTCCTTTTCTGTGTGACTTATTTCACTTAGAATCGTCGTACCTAAATCCACTCATCATGCTGCTACTAGCCTTATGACATTGATTTCATGGCTGAGTGATATTCCATTGTACATAAGGACCACATCTTCTTTATCCATTTTTCTCTTTCCTGGGATATTGAAGATGGAATGAAGTGGAGGTCCTTGTCAACAGAGCAGCCCTAAACTTTGGGGTGCTTGTGTCTTGCTGATTTTTCATTTTCCCAATTTATACCCCCATGAGTGGAAGTGCCCTATGCTCTCTAAGCTGTGTTTTTTAGATGTTTCAGGACACACCGTACACTTCTGCAGAGTGGCTGTTGGCAATTTACATCCCGCCCATCAGTATAGGAAGGCTCCCATTTCTCCATGGCCTGTCCTGCATTTCTGGTTTTGACATTTTTTTCAGCATGGCCCTTTTGACCGATGGGAAGCGAGACTTTTTTGTAGCGCTGATTTGCCTTTCCAGGTTACTTGGTTGGCCAAAAAGGGCGTATGCGTTTTTTCCTGAATATATTCAGGAAAAAACGCATACGCCCTTTTTGGCCAAGGGCATCATTGTCAACGATTTTCTGCTTTTCATGTGATTTAAAGGCGATTCGAATCTACCTCCTGAAATCTGTTTCCTGCAATTCTGCCTTGATTTCAAATCCTCTTCTTTGCCTTCCCTCAATATATTTGTGGATGAGAGTTATCATTTATAACTCTGCAGGTTTGTGAATTGCAGTGCCCTGAACCTCCATTTTACAACTCGCTTTTTAGGGAGCTGGCCGCAAAAGCGCAGGATGGCTTCAGGCCCTGTTCTGGTTCCGGGGGGCAGGCTGAGCCTGTGGTTAATTCTTCTTCCTGATGGGAAAATAGAGTGACCTGTGCCTGTCCCAACACCAAGAGCTAGTCTTTCATTGGTTCCACGTCTTCCCGTTCATCCTCAGTACAAATTGCAACCTGTACGGAACAGGAGGTTAAAGGTGCTGATGCTCCAAGGAGGGAGATTGCTAGTAAAGTGGCTGCAATGGCGAACCCGGGCACAAGCAGATGAGAAATGAGGTGCGTTTTAGAAACATTTCCCCATCATACGGTGTACCATCTTCTGGGTATCTCATGCATGTTTTCGATGTAGGAAGATGCCCTTGAACCTGGAGATTTGGGACCCATGCGATGGGTACCACGCAGTATTACTTTAAAGGGTCTGCGTTTGCTCACCCAACCTCACCAAACCTCTCAGCCGCAACAGTGTCCACCCTTATGTCTCATCCAGCTGTGGGTCTAGATATGGTCAATCCAGGTTGCATCACAGCCCCTGAACGCATTGTGTAAGAATTTCGCTCTCTTTCACTGTCTTTGTTTCACGGGTTTTTCAAAGTAATTTATTTTTATAATGGGGTTTAGCTGCTTTTCACTGCTGTGTTTATGCCGCTTTACACCCACTTGACACACTAACAGAGAGATATCAATACATAGGTTTTAAGATTATTACTAGTCAGATATATTCTTGTGCGGTGAATAGGGCGTGTTGAGTCCAGTTCTCTGAGCAAGGAGTAGGTCTTGTCTATTACATATTGGTTTTATGGAACGGTATCTGAGCTAATTTGAAACCCTTGTTTTATGTATCACCCCACCTCACCTTTCCCGTTAAGCAGCCATAGTGTGTTTTCTGCATGTGTGACTCTGTTCTGTTTTGTAATTCAGTTCAAGTGTAACGGTTTTTACATTCCCTCTATCAGTGATACCTTATGAGAAGTGTCCTTTTCTGTGTGAATTATTTCACTTAGAGTCGTCGTACCTAAATCCACTCATCATGCTGCTACTAGCCTTATGACATTGATTTCATGGCTGAGTGATATTCCATTGTACATAAGACCACAACTTCTTTATCCATTTTTCTCTTTCCTGGGATATTGAAGGTGGAATGAAGTGGAGGTCCTTGTCAACAGAGCAGCCCTAAACTTTGGGGTGCTTGTGTCTTGCTGATTTTTCATTTTCCCAATTTATACCCCCATGAGTGGAAGTGCCCTATGCTCTCTAAGCTTTGCTTTTTAGACGTTTCAGGACTCACCGTACACTTCTCCAGAGTGGCTGTTGACAATTTACATCCCGCCCATCAGTGTAGCAAGGCTCCCATTTCTCCATGGCCTGTCCTGCATTTCTGGTTTTGACACTTTTTTCAGCATGGCCCTTTTGACCGATGGGAAGCGAGACATCTTTGTAGCGCTGATTTGCCTTTCCAGGTTGCTTGGTTGGCCAAAAAGGGCGTATGCGTTTTTTCCTGAATATATTCAGGAAAAAACGCATACGCCCTTTTTGGCCAAGGGCATCATTGTCAACGTTTTGCCGCTTTTCATGTGCTTTAAAGGCGATTCGAATCTACCTCCTGAAATCTGTTTCCTGCAATTCTGCCTTGATTTCAAATCCTCTTCTTTGCCTTCCCTCAATATATTTGTGGATGAGAGTTATCATTTATAACTCTGCAGGTTTGTGAATTGCAGTGCCCTGAACCTCCATTTTACAACTCGCTCTTTAGGGAGCTGGCCGCAAAAGCGCAGGATGGCTTAAGGCCCTGTTCTGGTTCCGGGGGGCAGGCTGAGCCTGTGGTTAATTCTTCTTCCTGATGGGAAAATAGAGTGACCTGTGCCTGTCCCAACACCAAGAGCTAGTCTTTCATTGGTTCCACGTCTTCCCGTTCATCCTCAGTACAAATTGCAACCTGTACGGAACAGGAGGTTAAAGGTGCTGATGCTCCAAGGAGGGAGATTGCTAGTAAAGTGGCTGCAATGGCGAACCCGGGCACAAGCAGATGAGAAATGAGGTGCGTTTTAGAAACATTTCCCCATCATACGGTGTACCATCTTCTGGGTATCTCATGCATGTTTTCGATGTAGGAAGATGCCCTTGAACCTGGAGATTTGGGACCCATGCGATGGGTACCACGCAGTATTACTTTAAAGGGTCTGCGTTTGCTCACCCAACCTCACCAAACCTCTCAGCCGCAACAGTGTCCACCCTTATGTCTCATCCAGCTGTGGGTCTAGATATGGTCAATCCAGGTTGCATCACAGCCCCTGAACGCATTGTGTAAGAATTTCGCTCTCTTTCACTGTCTTTGTTTCACGGGTTTTTCAAAGTAATTTATTTTTATAATGGGGTTTAGCTGCTTTTCACTGCTGTGTTTATGCCGCTTTACACCCACTTGACACACTAACAGAGAGATATCAATACATAGGTTTTAAGATTATTACTAGTCAGATATATTCTTGTGCGGTGAATAGGGCGTGTTGAGTCCAGTTCTCTGAGCAAGGAGTAGGTCTTGTCTATTACATATTGGTTTTATGGAACGGTATCTGAGCTAATTTGAAACCCTTGTTTTATGTATCACCCCACCTCACCTTTCCCGTTAAGCAGCCATAGTGTGTTTTCTGCATGTGTGACTCTGTTCTGTTTTGTAATTCAGTTCAAGTGTAACGGTTTTTACATTCCCTCTATCAGTGATACCTTATGAGAAGTGTCCTTTTCTGTGTGAATTATTTCACTTAGAGTCGTCGTACCTAAATCCACTCATCATGCTGCTACTAGCCTTATGACATTGATTTCATGGCTGAGTGATATTCCATTGTACATAAGGACCACAACTTCTTTATCCATTTTTCTCTTTCCTGGGATATTGAAGGTGGAATGAAGTGGAGGTCCTTGTCAACAGAGCAGCCCTAAACTTTGGGGTGCTTGTGTCTTGCTGATTTTTCATTTTCCCAATTTATACCCCCATGAGTGGAAGTGCCCTATGCTCTCTAAGCTTTGCTTTTTAGACGTTTCAGGACTCACCGTACACTTCTCCAGAGTGGCTGTTGACAATTTACATCCCACCCATCAGTGTAGCAAGGCTCCCATTTCTCCATGGCCTGTCCTGCATTTCTGGTTTTGACACTTTTTTCAGCATGGCCCTTTTGACCAATGGGAAGCGAGACATCTTTGTAGCGCTGATTTGCCTTTCCAGGTTGCTTGGTTGGCCAAAAAGGGCGTATGCGTTTTTTCCTGAATATATTCAGGAAAAAACGCATACGCCCTTTTTGGCCAAGGGCATCATTGTCAACGTTTTGCCGCTTTTCATGTGCTTTAAAGGCGATTCGAATCTACCTCCTGAAATCTGTTTCCTGCAATTCTGCCTTGATTTCAAATCCTCTTCTTTGCCTTCCCTCAATATATTTGTGGATGAGAGTTATCATTTATAACTCTGCAGGTTTGTGAATTGCAGTGCCCTGAACCTCCATTTTACAACTCGCTTTTTAGGGAGCTGGCCGCAAAAGCGCAGGATGGCTTCAGGCCCTGTTCTGGTTCCGGGGGGCAGGCTGAGCCTGTGGTTAATTCTTCTTCCTGATGGGAAAATAGAGTGACCTGTGCCTGTCCCAACACCAAGAGCTAGTCTTTCATTGGTTCCACGTCTTCCCGTTCATCCTCAGTACAAATTGCAACCTGTACGGAACAGGAGGTTAAAGGTGCTGATGCTCCAAGGAGGGAGATTGCTAGTAAAGTGGCTGGAATGGCGAACCCGGGCACAAGCAGATGAGAAATGAGGTGCGTTTTAGAAACCTTTCCCCATCACACGGTGTACCATCTTCTGGGTATCTCATGCATGTTTTCGATGTAGGAAGATGACCTTGAACCTGGAGATTTGGGACCCATGCGATGGGTACCACGCAGTATTACTTTAAAGGGTCTGCGTTTGCTCACCCAACCTCACCAAACCTCTCAGCCGCAACAGTGTCCACCCTTAGGTCTCATCCAGCTGTGGGTCTAGATATGGTCAATCCAGGTTGCATCACAGCCCCTGAACGCATTGTGTAAGAATTTCTCTCTCTTTCACTGTCTTTGTTTCATGGGTTTTTCAAAATAATTTATTTTTATAATGGGGTTTAGCTGCTTTTCACTGCTGTGTTTATGCCGCTTTTTACCCACTTGACACACTAACAGAGAGATATCAATACATAGGTTTTAAGATTATTACTAGTCAGATATATTCTTGTGTGGTGAATAGGGCGTGTTGAGTCCAGTTCTCTGAGCAAGGAGTAGGTCTTGTCTATTACATATTGGGTTTATGGAACGGTATCTGAGCTAATTTGAATCCCTTGCTTTATGTATCACCCCACCTCACCTTTCCCGTTAAGCAGCCATAGTGTGTTTTCTGCATGTGTGACTCTGTTCTGTTTTCTGATTCAGTTCAAGTGTAACGGTTTTTACATTCCCTCTATAAGTGATACCTTATGAGAAGTGTCCTTTTCTGTGTGACTTATTTCACTTAGAATCGTCGTACCTAAATCCACTCATCATGCTGCTACTAGCCTTATGACATTGATTTCATGGCTGAGTGATATTCCATTGTACATAAGGACCACATCTTCTTTATCCATTTTTCTCTTTCCTGGGATATTGAAGATGGAATGAAGTGGAGGTCCTTGTCAACAGAGCAGCCCTAAACTTTGGGGTGCTTGTGTCTTGCTGATTTTTCATTTTCCCAATTTATACCCCCATGAGTGGAAGTGCCCTATGCTCTCTAAGCTTTGCTTTTTAGACGTTTCAGGACTCACCGTACACTTCTCCAGAGTGGCTGTTGACAATTTACATCCCGCCCATCAGTGTAGCAAGGCTCCCATTTCTCCATGGCCTGTCCTGCATTTCTGGTTTTGACACTTTTTTCAGCATGGCCCTTTTGACCGATGGGAAGCGAGACATCTTTGTAGCACTGATTTGCCTTTCCAGGTTGCTTGGTTGGCCAAAAAGGGCGTATGCGTTTTTTCCTGAATATATTCAGGAAAAAACGCATACGCCCTTTTTGGCCAAGGGCATCATTGTCAACGTTTTGCCGCTTTTCATGTGCTTTAAAGGCGATTCGAATCTACCTCCTGAAATCTGTTTCCTGCAATTCTGCCTTGATTTCAAATCCTCTTCTTTGCCTTCCCTCAATATATTTGTGGATGAGAGTTATCATTTATAACTCTGCAGGTTTGTGAATTGCAGTGCCCTGAACCTCCATTTTACAACTCGCTCTTTAGGGAGCTGGCCGCAAAAGCTCAGGATGGCTTAAGGCCCTGTTCTGGTTCCGGGGGGCAGGCTGAGCCTGTGGTTAATTCTTCTTCCTGATGGGAAAATAGAGTGACCTGTGCCTGTCCCAACACCAAGAGCTAGTCTTTCATTGGTTCCACGTCTTCCCGTTCATCCTCAGTACAAATTGCAACCTGTACGGAACAGGAGGTTAAAGGTGCTGATGCTCCAAGGAGGGAGATTGCTAGTAAAGTGGCTGCAATGGCGAACCCGGGCACAAGCAGATGAGAAATGAGGTGCGTTTTAGAAACATTTCCCCATCATACGGTGTACCATCTTCTGGGTATCTCATGCATGTTTTCGATGTAGGAAGATGCCCTTGAACCTGGAGATTTGGGACCCATGCGATGGGTACCACGCAGTATTACTTTAAAGGGTCTGCGTTTGCTCACCCAACCTCACCAAACCTCTCAGCCGCAACAGTGTCCACCCTTATGTCTCATCCAGCTGTGGGTCTAGATATGGTCAATCCAGGTTGCATCACAGCCCCTGAACGCATTGTGTAAGAATTTCTCTCTCTTTCACTGTCTTTGTTTCATGGGTTTTTCAAAGTAATTTATTTTTATAATGGGGTTTAGCTGCTTTTCACTGCTGTGTTTATGCCGCTTTTTACCCACTTGACACACTAACAGAGAGATATCAATACATAGGTTTTAAGATTATTACTAGTCAGATATATTCTTGTGTGGTGAATAGGGCGTGTTGAGTCCAGTTCTCTGAGCAAGGAGTAGGTCTTGTCTATTACATATTGGGTTTATGGAACGGTATCTGAGCTAATTTGAATCCCTTGTTTTATGTATCACCCCACCTCACCTTTCCCGTTAAGCAGCCATAGTGTGTGTTCTGCATGTGTGACTCTGTTCTGTTTTCTGATTCAGTTCAAGTGTAACGGTTTTTACATTCCCTCTATAAGTGATACCTTATGAGAAGTGTCCTTTTCTGTGTGACTTATTTCACTTAGAATCGTCGTACCTAAATCCACTCATCATGCTGCTACTAGCCTTATGACATTGATTTCATGGCTGAGTGATATTCCATTGTACATAAGGACCACAACTTCTTTATCCATTTTTCTCTTTCCTGGGATATTGAAGGTGGAATGAAGTGGAGGTCCTTGTCAACAGAGCAGCCCTAAACTTTGGGGTGCTTGTCTCTTGCTGAATTTTCATTTTCCCAATTTATACCCCCATGAGTGGAAGTGCCCTATGCTCTCTAAGCTGTGTTTTTTAGATGTTTCAGGACACACCGTACACTTCTGCAGAGTGGCTGTTGGCAATTTACATCCCGCCCATCAGTATAGGAAGGCTCCCATTTCTCCATGGCCTGTCCTGCATTTCTGGTTTTGACATTTTTTTCAGCATGGCCCTTTTGAGCAATGGGAAGCGAGACTTGTTTGTAGCGCTGATTTGCCTTTCCAGGTTGTTTGGTTGGCCAAAAAGGGCGTATGCGTTTTTTCCTGAATATATTCAGGAAAAAACGCATACGCCCTTTTTGGCCAAGGGCATCATTGTCAACGATTTTCTGCTTTTCATGTGATTTAAAGGCGATTCGAATCTACCTCCTGAAATCTGTTTCCTGCAATTCTGCCTTGATTTCAAATCCTCTTCTTTGCCTTCCCTCAATATATTTGTGGATGAGAGTTATCATTTATAACTCTGCAGGTTTGTGAATTGCAGTGCCCTGAACCTCCATTTTACAACTCGCTTTTTAGGGAGCTGGCCGCAAAAGCGCAGGATGGCTTCAGGCCCTGTTCTGGTTCCGGGGGGCAGGCTGAGCCTGTGGTTAATTCTTCTTCCTGATGGGAAAATAGAGTGACCTGTGCCTGTCCCAACACCAAGAGCTAGTCTTTCATTGGTTCCACGTCTTCCCGTTCATCCTCAGTACAAATTGCAACCTGTACGGAACAGGAGGTTAAAGGTGCTGATGCTCCAAGGAGGGAGATTGCTAGTAAAGTGGCTGCAATGGCGAACCCGGGCACAAGCAGATGAGAAATGAGGTGCGTTTTAGAAACATTTCCCCATCATACGGTGTACCATCTTCTGGGTATCTCATGCATGTTTTCGATGTAGGAAGATGCCCTTGAACCTGGAGATTTGGGACCCATGCGATGGTACCACGCAGTATTACTTTAAAGGGTCTGCGTTTGCTCACCCAACCTCACCAAACCTCTCAGCCGCAACAGTGTCCACCCTTATGTCTCATCCAGCTGTGGGTCTAGATATGGTCAATCCAGGTTGCATCACAGCCCCTGAACGCATTGTGTAAGAATTTCGCTCTCTTTCACTGTCTTTGTTTCACGGGTTTTTCAAAGTAATTTATTTTTATAATGGGGTTTAGCTGCTTTTCACTGCTGTGTTTATGCCGCTTTACACCCACTTGACACACTAACAGAGAGATATCAATACATAGGTTTTAAGATTATTACTAGTCAGATATATTCTTGTGCGGTGAATAGGGCGTGTTGAGTCCAGTTCTCTGAGCAAGGAGTAGGTCTTGTCTATTACATATTGGTTTTATGGAACGGTATCTGAGCTAATTTGAAACCCTTGTTTTATGTATCACCCCACCTCACCTTTCCCGTTAAGCAGCCATAGTGTGTTTTCTGCATGTGTGACTCTGTTCTGTTTTGTAATTCAGTTCAAGTGTAACGGTTTTTACATTCCCTCTATCAGTGATACCTTATGAGAAGTGTCCTTTTCTGTGTGAATTATTTCACTTAGAGTCGTCGTACCTAAATCCACTCATCATGCTGCTACTAGCCTTATGACATTGATTTCATGGCTGAGTGATATTCCATTGTACATAAGGACCACAACTTCTCTATCCATTTTTCTCTTTCCTGGGATATTGAAGGTGGAATGAAGTGGAGGTCCTTGTCAACAGAGCAGCCCTAAACTTTGGGGTGCTTGTGTCTTGCTGATTTTTCATTTTCCCAATTTATACCCCCATGAGTGGAAGTGCCCTATGCTCTCTAAGCTTTGCTTTTTAGACGTTTCAGGACTCACCGTACACTTCTCCAGAGTGGCTGTTGACAATTTACATCCCACCCATCAGTGTAGCAAGGCTCCCATTTCTCCATGGCCTGTCCTGCATTTCTGGTTTTGACACTTTTTTCAGCATGGCCCTTTTGACCAATGGGAAGCGAGACATCTTTGTAGCGCTGATTTGCCTTTCCAGGTTGCTTGGTTGGCCAAAAAGGGCGTATGCGTTTTTTCCTGAATATATTCAGGAAAAAACGCATACGCCCTTTTTGGCCAAGGGCATCATTGTCAACGTTTTGCCGCTTTTCATGTGCTTTAAAGGCGATTCGAATCTACCTCCTGAAATCTGTTTCCTGCAATTCTGCCTTGATTTCAAATCCTCTTCTTTGCCTTCCCTCAATATATTTGTGGATGAGAGTTATCATTTATAACTCTGCAGGTTTGTGAATTGCAGTGCCCTGAACCTCCATTTTACAACTCGCTTTTTAGGGAGCTGGCCGCAAAAGCGCAGGATGGCTTCAGGCCCTGTTCTGGTTCCGGGGGGCAGGCTGAGCCTGTGGTTAATTCTTCTTCCTGATGGGAAAATAGAGTGACCTGTGCCAGTCCCAACACCAAGAGCTAGTCTTTCATTGGTTCCACGTCTTCCCGTTCATCCTCAGTACAAATTGCAACCTGTACGGAACAGGAGGTTAAAGGTGCTGATGCTCCAAGGAGGGAGATTGCTAGTAAAGTGGCTGGAATGGCGAACCCGGGCACAAGCAGATGAGAAATGAGGTGCGTTTTAGAAACCTTTCCCCATCACACGGTGTACCATCTTCTGGGTATCTCATGCATGTTTTCGATGTAGGAAGATGACCTTGAACCTGGAGATTTGGGACCCATGCGATGGGTACCACGCAGTATTACTTTAAAGGGTCTGCGTTTGCTCACCCAACCTCACCAAACCTCTCAGCCGCAACAGTGTCCACCCTTAGGTCTCATCCAGCTGTGGGTCTAGATATGGTCAATCCAGGTTGCATCACAGCCCCTGAACGCATTGTGTAAGAATTTCTCTCTCTTTCACTGTCTTTGTTTCATGGGTTTTTCAAAATAATTTATTTTTATAATGGGGTTTAGCTGCTTTTCACTGCTGTGTTTATGCCGCTTTTTACCCACTTGACACACTAACAGAGAGATATCAATACATAGGTTTTAAGATTATTACTAGTCAGATATATTCTTGTGTGGTGAATAGGGCGTGTTGAGTCCAGTTCTCTGAGCAAGGAGTAGGTCTTGTCTATTACATATTGGGTTTATGGAACGGTATCTGAGCTAATTTGAATCCCTTGCTTTATGTATCACCCCACCTCACCTTTCCCGTTAAGCAGCCATAGTGTGTTTTCTGCATGTGTGACTCTGTTCTGTTTTCTGATTCAGTTCAAGTGTAACGGTTTTTACATTCCCTCTATAAGTGATACCTTATGAGAAGTGTCCTTTTCTGTGTGACTTATTTCACTTAGAATCGTCGTACCTAAATCCACTCATCATGCTGCTACTAGCCTTATGACATTGATTTCATGGCTGAGTGATATTCCATTGTACATAAGGACCACATCTTCTTTATCCATTTTTCTCTTTCCTGGGATATTGAAGATGGAATGAAGTGGAGGTCCTTGTCAACAGAGCAGCCCTAAACTTTGGGGTGCTTGTGTCTTGCTGATTTTTCATTTTCCCAATTTATACCCCCATGAGTGGAAGTGCCCTATGCTCTCTAAGCTGTGTTTTTTAGATGTTTCAGGACACACCGTACACTTCTGCAGAGTGGCTGTTGGCAATTTACATCCCGCCCATCAGTATAGGAAGGCTCCCATTTCTCCATGGCCTGTCCTGCATTTCTGGTTTTGACATTTTTTTCAGCATGGCCCTTTTGACCGATGGGAAGCGAGACTTTTTTGTAGCGCTGATTTGCCTTTCCAGGTTACTTGGTTGGCCAAAAAGGGCGTATGCGTTTTTTCCTGAATATATTCAGGAAAAAACGCATACGCCCTTTTTGGCCAAGGGCATCATTGTCAACGATTTTCTGCTTTTCATGTGATTTAAAGGCGATTCGAATCTACCTCCTGAAATCTGTTTCCTGCAATTCTGCCTTGATTTCAAATCCTCTTCTTTGCCTTCCCTCAATATATTTGTGGATGAGAGTTATCATTTATAACTCTGCAGGTTTGTGAATTGCAGTGCCCTGAACCTCCATTTTACAACTCGCTTTTTAGGGAGCTGGCCGCAAAAGCGCAGGATGGCTTCAGGCCCTGTTCTGGTTCCGGGGGGCAGGCTGAGCCTGTGGTTAATTCTTCTTCCTGATGGGAAAATAGAGTGACCTGTGCCTGTCCCAACACCAAGAGCTAGTCTTTCATTGGTTCCACGTCTTCCCGTTCATCCTCAGTACAAATTGCAACCTGTACGGAACAGGAGGTTAAAGGTGCTGATGCTCCAAGGAGGGAGATTGCTAGTAAAGTGGCTGCAATGGCGAACCCGGGCACAAGCAGATGAGAAATGAGGTGCGTTTTAGAAACATTTCCCCATCATACGGTGTACCATCTTCTGGGTATCTCATGCATGTTTTCGATGTAGGAAGATGCCCTTGAACCTGGAGATTTGGGACCCATGCGATGGGTACCACGCAGTATTACTTTAAAGGGTCTGCGTTTGCTCACCCAACCTCACCAAACCTCTCAGCCGCAACAGTGTCCACCCTTATGTCTCATCCAGCTGTGGGTCTAGATATGGTCAATCCAGGTTGCATCACAGCCCCTGAACGCATTGTGTAAGAATTTCGCTCTCTTTCACTGTCTTTGTTTCACGGGTTTTTCAAAGTAATTTATTTTTATAATGGGGTTTAGCTGCTTTTCACTGCTGTGTTTATGCCGCTTTACACCCACTTGACACACTAACAGAGAGATATCAATACATAGGTTTTAAGATTATTACTAGTCAGATATATTCTTGTGCGGTGAATAGGGCGTGTTGAGTCCAGTTCTCTGAGCAAGGAGTAGGTCTTGTCTATTACATATTGGTTTTATGGAACGGTATCTGAGCTAATTTGAAACCCTTGTTTTATGTATCACCCCACCTCACCTTTCCCGTTAAGCAGCCATAGTGTGTTTTCTGCATGTGTGACTCTGTTCTGTTTTGTAATTCAGTTCAAGTGTAACGGTTTTTACATTCCCTCTATCAGTGATACCTTATGAGAAGTGTCCTTTTCTGTGTGAATTATTTCACTTAGAGTCGTCGTACCTAAATCCACTCATCATGCTGCTACTAGCCTTATGACATTGATTTCATGGCTGAGTGATATTCCATTGTACATAAGACCACAACTTCTTTATCCAGTTTTCTCTTTCCTGGGATATTGAAGGTGGAATGAAGTGGAGGTCCTTGTCAACAGAGCAGCCCTAAACTTTGGGGTGCTTGTGTCTTGCTGATTTTTCATTTTCCCAATTTATACCCCCATGAGTGGAAGTGCCCTATGCTCTCTAAGCTTTGCTTTTTAGACGTTTCAGGACTCACCGTACACTTCTCCAGAGTGGCTGTTGACAATTTACATCCCGCCCATCAGTGTAGCAAGGCTCCCATTTCTCCATGGCCTGTCCTGCATTTCTGGTTTTGACACTTTTTTCAGCATGGCCCTTTTGACCGATGGGAAGCGAGACATCTTTGTAGCGCTGATTTGCCTTTCCAGGTTGCTTGGTTGGCCAAAAAGGGCGTATGCGTTTTTTCCTGAATATATTCAGGAAAAAACGCATACGCCCTTTTTGGCCAAGGGCATCATTGTCAACGTTTTGCCGCTTTTCATGTGCTTTAAAGGCGATTCGAATCTACCTCCTGAAATCTGTTTCCTGCAATTCTGCCTTGATTTCAAATCCTCTTCTTTGCCTTCCCTCAATATATTTGTGGATGAGAGTTATCATTTATAACTCTGCAGGTTTGTGAATTGCAGTGCCCTGAACCTCCATTTTACAACTCGCTCTTTAGGGAGCTGGCCGCAAAAGCGCAGGATGGCTTAAGGCCCTGTTCTGGTTCCGGGGGGCAGGCTGAGCCTGTGGTTAATTCTTCTTCCTGATGGGAAAATAGAGTGACCTGTGCCTGTCCCAACACCAAGAGCTAGTCTTTCATTGGTTCCACGTCTTCCCGTTCATCCTCAGTACAAATTGCAACCTGTACGGAACAGGAGGTTAAAGGTGCTGATGCTCCAAGGAGGGAGATTGCTAGTAAAGTGGCTGCAATGGCGAACCCGGGCACAAGCAGATGAGAAATGAGGTGCGTTTTAGAAACATTTCCCCATCATACGGTGTACCATCTTCTGGGTATCTCATGCATGTTTTCGATGTAGGAAGATGCCCTTGAACCTGGAGATTTGGGACCCATGCGATGGGTACCACGCAGTATTACTTTAAAGGGTCTGCGTTTGCTCACCCAACCTCACCAAACCTCTCAGCCGCAACAGTGTCCACCCTTATGTCTCATCCAGCTGTGGGTCTAGATATGGTCAATCCAGGTTGCATCACAGCCCCTGAACGCATTGTGTAAGAATTTCTCTCTCTTTCACTGTCTTTGTTTCATGGGTTTTTCAAAGTAATTTATTTTTATAATGGGGTTTAGCTGCTTTTCACTGCTGTGTTTATGCCGCTTTTTACCCACTTGACACACTAACAGAGAGATATCAATACATAGGTTTTAAGATTATTACTAGTCAGATATATTCTTGTGTGGTGAATAGGGCGTGTTGAGTCCAGTTCTCTGAGCAAGGAGTAGGTCTTGTCTATTACATATTGGGTTTATGGAACGGTATCTGAGCTAATTTGAATCCCTTGTTTTATGTATCACCCCACCTCACCTTTCCCGTTAAGCAGCCATAGTGTGTGTTCTGCATGTGTGACTCTGTTCTGTTTTCTGATTCAGTTCAAGTGTAACGGTTTTTACATTCCCTCTATAAGTGATACCTTATGAGAAGTGTCCTTTTCTGTGTGACTTATTTCACTTAGAATCGTCGTACCTAAATCCACTCATCATGGTGCTACTAGCCTTATGACATTGATTTCATGGCTGAGTGATATTCCATTGTACATAAGGACCACAACTTCTTTATCCATTTTTCTCTTTCCTGGGATATTGAAGGTGGAATGAAGTGGAGGTCCTTGTCAACAGAGCAGCCCTAAACTTTGGGGTGCTTGTCTCTTGCTGAATTTTCATTTTCCCAATTTATACCCCCATGAGTGGAAGTGCCCTATGCTCACTAAGCTGTGTTTTTTAGATGTTTCAGGACACACCGTACACTTCTGCAGAGTGGCTGTTGGCAATTTACATCCCGCCCATCAGTATAGGAAGGCTCCCATTTCTCCATGGCCTGTCCTGCATTTCTGGTTTTGACATTTTTTTCAGCATGGCCCTTTTGAGCAATGGGAAGCGAGACTTGTTTGTAGCGCTGATTTGCCTTTCCAGGTTGTTTGGTTGGCCAAAAAGGGCGTATGCGTTTTTTCCTGAATATATTCAGGAAAAAACGCATACGCCCTTTTTGGCCAAGGGCATCATTGTCAACGATTTTCTGCTTTTCATGTGATTTAAAGGCGATTCGAATCTACCTCCTGAAATCTGTTTCCTGCAATTCTGCCTTGATTTCAAATCCTCTTCTTTGCCTTCCCTCAATATATTTGTGGATGAGAGTTATCATTTATAACTCTGCAGGTTTGTGAATTGCAGTGCCCTGAACCTCCATTTTACAACTCGCTTTTTAGGGAGCTGGCCGCAAAAGCGCAGGATGGCTTCAGGCCCTGTTCTGGTTCCGGGGGGCAGGCTGAGCCTGTGGTTAATTCTTCTTCCTGATGGGAAAATAGAGTGACCTGTGCCTGTCCCAACACCAAGAGCTAGTCTTTCATTGGTTCCACGTCTTCCCGTTCATCCTCAGTACAAATTGCAACCTGTACGGAACAGGAGGTTAAAGGTGCTGATGCTCCAAGGAGGGAGATTGCTAGTAAAGTGGCTGCAATGGCGAACCCGGGCACAAGCAGATGAGAAATGAGGTGCGTTTTAGAAACATTTCCCCATCATACGGTGTACCATCTTCTGGGTATCTCATGCATGTTTTCGATGTAGGAAGATGCCCTTGAACCTGGAGATTTGGGACCCATGCGATGGGTACCACGCAGTATTACTTTAAAGGGTCTGCGTTTGCTCACCCAACCTCACCAAACCTCTCAGCCGCAACAGTGTCCACCCTTATGTCTCATCCAGCTGTGGGTCTAGATATGGTCAATCCAGGTTGCATCACAGCCCCTGAACGCATTGTGTAAGAATTTCGCTCTCTTTCACTGTCTTTGTTTCACGGGTTTTTCAAAGTAATTTATTTTTATAATGGGGTTTAGCTGCTTTTCACTGCTGTGTTTATGCCGCTTTACACCCACTTGACACACTAACAGAGAGATATCAATACATAGGTTTTAAGATTATTACTAGTCAGATATATTCTTGTGCGGTGAATAGGGCGTGTTGAGTCCAGTTCTCTGAGCAAGGAGTAGGTCTTGTCTATTACATATTGGTTTTATGGAACGGTATCTGAGCTAATTTGAAACCCTTGTTTTATGTATCACCCCACCTCACCTTTCCCGTTAAGCAGCCATAGTGTGTTTTCTGCATGTGTGACTCTGTTCTGTTTTGTAATTCAGTTCAAGTGTAACGGTTTTTACATTCCCTCTATCAGTGATACCTTATGAGAAGTGTCCTTTTCTGTGTGAATTATTTCACTTAGAGTCGTCGTACCTAAATCCACTCATCATGCTGCTACTAGCCTTATGACATTGATTTCATGGCTGAGTGATATTCCATTGTACATAAGACCACAACTTCTTTATCCATTTTTCTCTTTCCTGGGATATTGAAGGTGGAATGAAGTGGAGGTCCTTGTCAACAGAGCAGCCCTAAACTTTGGGGTGCTTGTGTCTTGCTGATTTTTCATTTTCCCAATTTATACCCCCATGAGTGGAAGTGCCCTATGCTCTCTAAGCTTTGCTTTTTAGACGTTTCAGGACTCACCGTACACTTCTCCAGAGTGGCTGTTGACAATTTACATCCCGCCCATCAGTGTAGCAAGGCTCCCATTTCTCCATGGCCTGTCCTGCATTTCTGGTTTTGACACTTTTTTCAGCATGGCCCTTTTGACCGATGGGAAGCGAGACATCTTTGTAGCGCTGATTTGCCTTTCCAGGTTGCTTGGTTGGCCAAAAAGGGCGTATGCGTTTTTTCCTGAATATATTCAGGAAAAAACGCATACGCCCTTTTTGGCCAAGGGCATCATTGTCAACGTTTTGCCGCTTTTCATGTGCTTTAAAGGCGATTCGAATCTACCTCCTGAAATCTGTTTCCTGCAATTCTGCCTTGATTTCAAATCCTCTTCTTTGCCTTCCCTCAATATATTTGTGGATGAGAGTTATCATTTATAACTCTGCAGGTTTGTGAATTGCAGTGCCCTGAACCTCCATTTTACAACTCGCTCTTTAGGGAGCTGGCCGCAAAAGCGCAGGATGGCTTAAGGCCCTGTTCTGGTTCCGGGGGGCAGGCTGAGCCTGTGGTTAATTCTTCTTCCTGATGGGAAAATAGAGTGACCTGTGCCTGTCCCAACACCAAGAGCTAGTCTTTCATTGGTTCCACGTCTTCCCGTTCATCCTCAGTACAAATTGCAACCTGTACGGAACAGGAGGTTAAAGGTGCTGATGCTCCAAGGAGGGAGATTGCTAGTAAAGTGGCTGCAATGGCGAACCCGGGCACAAGCAGATGAGAAATGAGGTGCGTTTTAGAAACATTTCCCCATCATACGGTGTACCATCTTCTGGGTATCTCATGCATGTTTTCGATGTAGGAAGATGCCCTTGAACCTGGAGATTTGGGACCCATGCGATGGGTACCACGCAGTATTACTTTAAAGGGTCTGCGTTTGCTCACCCAACCTCACCAAACCTCTCAGCCGCAACAGTGTCCACCCTTATGTCTCATCCAGCTGTGGGTCTAGATATGGTCAATCCAGGTTGCATCACAGCCCCTGAACGCATTGTGTAAGAATTTCTCTCTCTTTCACTGTCTTTGTTTCATGGGTTTTTCAAAGTAATTTATTTTTATAATGGGGTTTAGCTGCTTTTCACTGCTGTGTTTATGCCGCTTTTTACCCACTTGACACACTAACAGAGAGATATCAATACATAGGTTTTAAGATTATTACTAGTCAGATATATTCTTGTGTGGTGAATAGGGCGTGTTGAGTCCAGTTCTCTGAGCAAGGAGTAGGTCTTGTCTATTACATATTGGGTTTATGGAACGGTATCTGAGCTAATTTGAATCCCTTGTTTTATGTATCACCCCACCTCACCTTTCCCGTTAAGCAGCCATAGTGTGTGTTCTGCATGTGTGACTCTGTTCTGTTTTCTGATTCAGTTCAAGTGTAACGGTTTTTACATTCCCTCTATAAGTGATACCTTATGAGAAGTGTCCTTTTCTGTGTGACTTATTTCACTTAGAATCGTCGTACCTAAATCCACTCATCATGCTGCTACTAGCCTTATGACATTGCTTTCATGGCTGAGTGATATTCCATTGTACATAAGGACCACAACTTCTTTATCCATTTTTCTCTTTCCTGGGATATTGAAGGTGGAATGAAGTGGAGGTCCTTGTCAACAGAGCAGCCCTAAACTTTGGGGTGCTTGTCTCTTGCTGAATTTTCATTTTCCCAATTTATACCCCCATGAGTGGAAGTGCCCTATGCTCTCTAAGCTGTGTTTTTTAGATGTTTCAGGACACACCGTACACTTCTGCAGAGTGGCTGTTGGCAATTTACATCCCGCCCATCAGTATAGGAAGGCTCCCATTTCTCCATGGCCTGTCCTGCATTTCTGGTTTTGACATTTTTTTCAGCATGGCCCTTTTGAGCAATGGGAAGCGAGACTTGTTTGTAGTGCTGATTTGCCTTTCCAGGTTGTTTGGTTGGCCAAAAAGGGCGTATGCGTATTTTCCTGAATATATTCAGGAAAAAACGCATACGCCCTTTTTGGCCAAGGGCATCATTGTCAACGTTTTGCCGCTTTTCATGTGCTTTAAAGGCGATTGGTATCTAGCTCCTGAAATCTGTTTCCTGCAATTCTGCCTTGATTTCAAATCCTCTTCTTTGCCTTCCCTCAATATATTTGTGGACGAGAGTTATCATTTATAACTCTGCAGGTTTGTGAATTGCAGTGCCCTGAACCTCCATTTTACAACTCGCTTTTTTGGGAGCTGGCCGCAAAAGCGCAGGATGGCTTCAGGCCCTGTTCTGGTTCCGGGAGGCAGGCTGAGCCTGTGGTTAATTCTTCTTCCTGATGGGAAAATAGATTGACCTGTGCCTGTCCCAACACCAAGAGCTAGTCTCTCGTTGGTTCCACGTCTTCCCGTTCATCCTCAGGACAAATTGCAACCTGTATGGAACAGGAGGTTAAAGGTGCTGATGCTCCAAGTAGGGAGCTTGCTAGTAAAGTGGCTGGAATGGCGAACCCGGGCACAAGGAGATGAGAAATGAGGTGCGTTTTAGAAACCTTTCCCCATCACACGGTGTACCATCTTCTGGGTTTCTCATGCATGTTTTTGATGTAGGAAGATGCCCTTGAACCTGGAGATTTGGGACCCTTGCGATGGGTACCACGCAGTATTACTTTAAAGGGTCTGCGTTTGCTCACCCAACCTCACCAAACCTGTCAGCCCCAAGAGTGTCCACCCTTATGTCTCATCCAGCTGTGCGTCTAGATATGGTCAATCCAGGTTGCATCACAGCCCCTGAACGCATTGTGTAAGAATTTCTCTCTCTTTCACTGTCTTTGTTTCATGGGTGTTTCAAAGTAATTTATTTTTATAATGGGGTTTAGCTGCTTTTCACTGCTGTGTTTATGCCGCTTTACACCCACTTGACACACTAACAGAGAGATATCAATACATAGGTTTTACGATAATTATTAGTCAGATATATTCTTGTGCGGTGAATAGGGCGTGTTGAGTCCAGTTCTCTGAGCAAGGAGTAGGTCTTGTCTATTACATATTGGGTTTATGGAACGGTATCTGAGCTAATTTGATACCCTTGTTTTATGTATCACCCCACCTCACCTTTCCCGTTAAGCAGCCATAGTGTGTTTTCTGCATGTGTGACTCTGTTCTGTTTTGTAATTCAGTTCAAGTGTAACGGTTTTTACATTCCCTCTATCAGTGATACCTTATGAGAAGTGTCCTTTTCTGTGTGACTTATTTCACTTAGAATCGTCGTACCTAAATCCACTCATCATGCTGCTACTAACCTTACGACATTGATTTCATGGCTGAGTGATATTCCATTGTACATAAGGACCACAACTTCTTTATCCATTTTTCTCTTTCCTGGGATATTTAAGGTGGAATGAAGTGGAGGTCCTGGTCAACAGAGCAGCCCTAAACTTTGGGGTGCTTGTGTCTTGCTGATTTTTAATTTTCCCAATTTATACCCCCATGAGTGGGAGTGCCCTATGCTCTCTAAGCTGTGTTTTTCAGATGTTTCAGGACTCACCGGACACTTCTCCAGAGTGGCTCTTGGCAATTTACATCCCGCCCATCAGTGTAGCAAGGCTCCCATTTCTCCATGGCCTGTCCTGCATTTCTGGTTTTGACACATTTTTCAGCATGGCCCTTTTGACCGATGGGAAGCGAGACTTCTTTGTAGCGCTGATTTGCCTTTCCAGGTTGCTTGGTTGGCCAAAAAGGGCGTATGCGTTTTTTCCTGAATATATTCAGGAGAAAACGCATACGCCCTTTTTGGCCAAGGGCATCATTGTCAACGTTTTGCCACTTTTCATGTACTTTAAAGGCTATTCGAATCTACCTCCTGAAATCTGTTTCCTGCAATTCTGCCTTGATTTCAAATCCTCTTCTTTGCCTTCCCTCAATATATATGTGGACGAGAGTTATCATTTATAACTCTGCAGGTTTGTGAATTGCAGTGCCCTGAACCTCCATTTTACAACTCGCTTTTTTGGGAGCTGGCCGCAAAAGCGCAGGATGGCTTCAGGCCCTGTTCTGGTTCCGGGGGGCAGGATGAGCCTGTGGTTAATTCTTCTTCCTGATGGGAAAATAGAGTGACCTGTGCCTGTCCCAACACCAAGAGCTAGTCTCTCGTTGGTTCCACGTCTTCCCGTTTATCCTCAGGACAGATTGCAACCTGTATGGAACAGGAGGTTAAAGGTGCTGATGCTCCAAGTAGGGAGATTGCTAGTAAAGTGGCTGGAATGGCGAACCCGGGCACAAGGAGATGAGAAATGAGGTGCGTTTTAGAAACCTTTCCCCATCACACGGTGTACCATCTTCTGGGTTTCTCATGCATGTTTTTGATGTAGGAAGATGCCCTTGAACCTGGAGATTTGGGACCCATGCGATGGGTACCACGCAGTATTACTTTAAAGGGTCTGCGTTTGCTCACCCAACCTCACCAAACCTCTCAGCCCCAAGAGTGTCCACCCTTATGTCTCATCCAGCTGTGCGTCTAGATATGGTCAATCCAGGTTGCATCACAGCCCCTGAACGCATTGTGTAAGAATTTCTCTCTCTTTCACTGTCTTTCTTTCATGGGTGTTTCAAAGTAATTTATTTTTATAATGGGGTTTAGCTGCTTTTCACTGCTGTGTTTATGCCGCTTTACACCCACTTGACACACTAACAGAGAGATATCAATACATAGGTTTTACGATTATTATTAGTCAGATATATTCTTGTGCGGTGAATAGGGCGTGTTGAGTCCAGTTCTCTGAGCAAGGAGTAGGTCTTGTCTATTACATATTGGGTTTATGGAACGGTATCTGAGCTAATTTGATACCCTTGTTTTATGTATCACCCCACCTCACCTTTTCCGTTAAGCAGCCATAGTGTGTTTTCTGCATGTGTGACTCTGTTCTGTTTTGTAATTCAGTTCAAGTGTAACAGTTTTTACATTCCCTCTATCCGTGATACCTTATGAGAAGTGTCCTTTTCTGTGTGACTTATTTCACTTAGAATCGTCGTACCTAAATCCACTCATCATGCTGCTACTAACCTTACGACATTGATTTCATGGCTGAGTGATATTCCATTGTACATAAGGACCACAACTTCTTTATCCATTTTTCTCTTTCCTGGGATATTTAAGGTGGAATGAAGTGGAGGTCCTGGTCAACAGAGCAGCCCTAAACTTTGGGGTGCTTGTGTCTTGCTGATTTTTCATTTTCCCAATTTATACCCCCATGAGTGGAAGTGCCCTATGCTCTCTAAGCTGTGTTTTTCAGATGTTTCAGGACTCACCGGACACTTCTCCAGAGTGGCTCTTGGCAATTTACATCCCGCCCATCAGTGTAGCAAGGCTCCCATTTCTCCATGGCCTGTCCTGCATTTCTGGTTTTGACTCTTTTTTCAGCATGGCCCTTTTGACCGATGGGAAGCGAGACTTCTTTGTAGCGCTGATTTGCCTTTCCAGGTTGCTTGGTTGGCCAAAAAGGGCGTATGCGTTTTTTCCTGAATATATTCAGGAAAAAACGCATACGCCCTTTTTGGCCAAGGGCATCATTGTCAACGTTTTGCCGCTTTTCATGTACTTTAAAGGCGATTCGAATATACCTCCTGAAATCTGTTTCCTGCAATTCTGCCTTAATTTCAAATCCTCTTCTTTGCCTTCCCTCAATATATTTGTGGACGAGAGTTATCATTTATAACTCTGCAGGTTTGTGAATTGCAGTGCCCTGAACCTCCATTTTACAACTCGCTTTTTTGGGAGCTGGCCGCAAAAGCGCAGGATGGCTTCAGGCCCTGTTCTGGTTCCGGGAGGCAGGCTGAGCCTGTGGTTAATTCTTCTTCCTGATGGGAAAATAGAGTGACCTGTGCCTGTCCCAACACCAGGAGCTTGTCTCTCGTTGGTTCCACGTCTTCCCGTTCATCCTCAGGATAAATTGCAACCTGTATTGAACAGGAGGTTAAAGGTGCTGATGCTCCAAGTAGGGAGATTGCTAGTAAAGGGGCTGGAATGGCGAACCCGGGCACAAGGAGATGAGAAATGAGGTGCGTTTTAGAAACATTTCCCCATCACACGGTGTACCATCTTCTGGGTTTCTCATGCATGTTTTCGATGTAGGAAGATGCCCTTGAACCTGGAGACTTGGGACCCATGCGATGGGTACCACGCAGTATTACTTTAAAGGGTCTGCGTTTGCTCACCCAAACTCACCAAACCTCTCAGCCCCAAGAGTGTCCACCCTTATGTCTCATCTAGCTGTGGGTCTAGATATGGTCAATCCAGGTTGCATCACAGCCCCTGAACGCATTGTGTAAGAATTTCTCTCTCTTTCACTGTCTTTGTTTCATGGGTGTTTCAAAGTAATTTATTTTTATAATGGGGTTTAGCTGCTTTTCAGTGCTGTGTTTATGCCGCTTTACACCCACTTGACACACTAACAGAGAGATATCAATACATAGGTTTTACGATTATTACTAGTCAGATATATTCTTGTGCGTTGAATAGGGCGTGTTGAGTCCAGTTCTCTGAGCAAGGAGTAGGTCTTGTCTATTACATACTGGGTTTATGGAATGGTATCTGAGCTAATTTGATACCCTTGTTTTATGTATCACCCCACCTCACCTTTCCCGTTAAGCAGCCATAGTGTGTTTTCTGCATGTGTGACTCTGTTCTGTTTTGTAATTCAGTTCAAGTGTAACGGTTTTTACATTCCCTCTATCAGTGATACCTTATGAGAAGTGTCCTTTTCTGTGTGACTTATTTCACTTAGAATCGTCGTACCTAAATCCACTCATCATGCTGCTACTAACCTTACGACATTGATTTCATGGCTGAGTGATATTCCATTGTACATGAGGACCACAACTTCTTTATCCATTTTTCTCTTTCCTGGGATATTTAAGGGGGAATGAAGTGGAGGTCCTGGTCAACAGAGCAGCCCTAAACTTTGGGGTGCTTGTGTCTTGCTGATTTTTAATTTTCCCAATTTATAACCCCATGAGTGGAAGTGCCCTATGCTCTCTAAGCTGTGTTTTTCAGATGTTTCAGGACTCACCGGACACTTCTCCAGAGTGGCTCTTGGCTATTTACATCCCGCCCATCAGTGTAGCAAGGCTCCCATTTCTCCATGGCCTGTCCTGCATTTCTGGTTTTGACACTTTTTTCAGCATGGCCCTTTTGACCGATTGGAAGCGAGACTTCCTTGTAGCGCTGATTTGCCTTTCCAGGTTGCTTGGTTGGCCAAAAAGGGCGTATGCGTTTTTTCCTGAATATATTCAGGAAAAAACGCATACGCCCTTTTTGGCCAAGGGCATCATTGTCAACGTTTTGCCGCTTTTCATGTGCTTTAAAGGCGATTCGAATCTACCTCCTGAAATCTGTTTCCGGCAATTCTGCCTTGATTTCAAATCCTCTTCTTTGCCTTCCCTCAATATATTTGTGGACGAGAGTTATCATTTATAACTCTGCAGGTTTGTGAATTGCAGTGCCCTGAACCTCCATTTTACAACTCGTTTTTATGGGAGCTGGCCGCAAAATCGCAGAATGGCTTCAGGCCCTGTTCTCGTTCCGGGGGGCAGGCTGAGCCTGTTGTTAATTCTTCTTCCTGATGGGAAAATAGAGTGACCTGTGCCTGTCCCAACACCAAGAGCTAGTCTCTCGCTGGTTCCACGTCTTTCCGTTTATCCTCAGGACAAATTGCAACCTGTATGGAACAGGAGGTTAAAGGTGCTGATGCTCCAAGTAGGGAGCTTGCTAGTAAAGCAGCTGGAATGGCGAACCCGGGCACAAGGAGATGAGAAATGAGGTGCGTTTTAGAAACCTTTCCCCATCACACGGTGTACCATCTTCTGGGTTTCTCATGCATGTTTTCGATGTAGGAAGATGCCCTTGAACCTGGAGATTTGGGACCCATGCGATGGGTACCACGCAGTATTACTTTAAAGGGTCTGTGTTTGCTCACCCAACCTCACCAAACCTCTCAGCCCCAAGAGTGTCCACCCTTATGTCTCATCCAGCTGTGGGTCTAGATAAGGTCAATCCAGGTTGCATCACAGCCCCTGAACGCATTGTGTAAGAATTTCTCTCTCTTTCACTGTCTTTCTTTCATGGGTGTTTCAAAGTAATTTATTTTTATAATGGGGTTTAGCTGCTTTTCACTGCTGTGTTTATGCCGCTTTACACCCACTTGACACACTAACAGAGAGATATCAATACATAGGTTTTAAGATTATTACTAGTCAGATATATTCTTGTGTGGTGAATAGGGCGTGTTGAGTCCAGTTCTCTGAGCAAGGAGTAGGTCTTGTCTATTACATATTGGGTTTATGGAACGGTATCTGAGCTAATTTGAATCCCTTGCTTTATGTATCACCCCGCCTCACCTTTCCCGTTAAGCAGCCATAGTGTGTTTTCTGCATGTGTGACTCTGTTCTGTTTTCTGATTCAGTTCAAGTGTAACGGTTTTTACATTCCCTCTATAAGTGATACCTTATGAGAAGTGTCCTTTTCTGTGTGACTTATTTCACTTAGAATCGTCGTACCTAAATCCACTCATCATGCTGCTACTAGCCTTATGACATTGATTTCATGGCTGAGTGATATTCCATTGTACATAAGGACCACATCTTCTTTATCCATTTTTCTCTTTCCTGGGATATTGAAGATGGAATGAAGTGGAGGTCCTTGTCAACAGAGCAGCCCTAAACTTTGGGGTGCTTGTGTCTTGCTGATTTTTCATTTTCCCAATTTATACCCCCATGAGTGGAAGTGCCCTATGCTCTCTAAGCTGTGTTTTTTAGATGTTTCAGGACACACCGTACACTTCTGCAGAGTGGCTGTTGGCAATTTACATCCCGCCCATCAGTGTAGCAAGGCTCCCATTTCTCCATGGCCTGTCCTGCATTTCTGGTTTTGACATTTTTTTCAGCATGGCCCTTTTGACCGATGGGAAGCGAGACTTTTTTGTAGCGCTGATTTGCCTTTCCAGGTTACTTGGTTGGCCAAAAAGGGCGTATGCGTTTTTTCCTGAATATATTCAGGAAAAAACGCATACGCCCTTTTTGGCCAAGGGCATCATTGTCAACGATTTTCTGCTTTTCATGTGATTTAAAGGCGATTCGAATCTACCTCCTGAAATCTGTTTCCTGCAATTCTGCCTTGATTTCAAATCCTCTTCTTTGCCTTCCCTCAATATATTTGTGGATGAGAGTTATCATTTATAACTCTGCAGGTTTGTGAATTGCAGTGCCCTGAACCTCCATTTTACAACTCGCTTTTTAGGGAGCTGGCCGCAAAAGCGCAGGATGGCTTCAGGCCCTGTTCTGGTTCCGGGGGGCAGGCTGAGCCTGTGGTTAATTCTTCTTCCTGATGGGAAAATAGAGTGACCTGTGCCTGTCCCAACACCAAGAGCTAGTCTTTCATTGGTTCCACGTCTTCCCGTTCATCCTCAGTACAAATTGCAACCTGTACGGAACAGGAGGATAAAGGTGCTGATGCTCCAAGGAGGGAGATTGCTAGTAAAGTGGCTGCAATGGCGAACCCGGGCACAAGCAGATGAGAAATGAGGTGCGTTTTAGAAACATTTCCCCATCATACGGTGTACCATCTTCTGGGTATCTCATGCATGTTTTCGATGTAGGAAGATGCCCTTGAACCTGGAGATTTGGGACCCATGCGATGGGTACCACGCAGTATTACTTTAAAGGGTCTGCGTTTGCTCACCCAACCTCACCAAACCTCTCAGCCGCAACAGTGTCCACCCTTATGTCTCATCCAGCTGTGGGTCTAGATATGGTCAATCCAGGTTGCATCACAGCCCCTGAACGCATTGTGTAAGAATTTCGCTCTCTTTCACTGTCTTTGTTTCACGGGTTTTTCAAAGTAATTTATTTTTATAATGGGGTTTAGCTGCTTTTCACTGCTGTGTTTATGCCGCTTTACACCCACTTGACACACTAACAGAGAGATATCAATACATAGGTTTTAAGATTATTACTAGTCAGATATATTCTTGTGCGGTGAATAGGGCGTGTTGAGTCCAGTTCTCTGAGCAAGGAGTAGGTCTTGTCTATTACATATTGGTTTTATGGAACGGTATCTGAGCTAATTTGAAACCCTTGTTTTATGTATCACCCCACCTCACCTTTCCCGTTAAGCAGCCATAGTGTGTTTTCTGCATGTGTGACTCTGTTCTGTTTTGTAATTCAGTTCAAGTGTAACGGTTTTTACATTCCCTCTATCAGTGATACCTTATGAGAAGTGTCCTTTTCTGTGTGAATTATTTCACTTAGAGTCGTCGTACCTAAATCCACTCATCATGCTGCTACTAGCCTTATGACATTGATTTCATGGCTGAGTGATATTCCATTGTACATAAGACCACAACTTCTTTATCCATTTTTCTCTTTCCTGGGATATTGAAGGTGGAATGAAGTGGAGGTCCTTGTCAACAGAGCAGCCCTAAACTTTGGGGTGCTTGTGTCTTGCTGATTTTTCATTTTCCCAATTTATACCCCCATGAGTGGAAGTGCCCTATGCTCTCTAAGCTTTGCTTTTTAGACGTTTCAGGACTCACCGTACACTTCTCCAGAGTGGCTGTTGACAATTTACATCCCGCCCATCAGTGTAGCAAGGCTCCCATTTCTCCATGGCCTGTCCTGCATTTCTGGTTTTGACACTTTTTTCAGCATGGCCCTTTTGACCGATGGGAAGCGAGACATCTTTGTAGCGCTGATTTGCCTTTCCAGGTTGCTTGGTTGGCCAAAAAGGGCGTATGCGTTTTTTCCTGAATATATTCAGGAAAAAACGCATACGCCCTTTTTGGCCAAGGGCATCATTGTCAACGTTTTGCCGCTTTTCATGTGCTTTAAAGGCGATTCGAATCTACCTCCTGAAATCTGTTTCCTGCAATTCTGCCTTGATTTCAAATCCTCTTCTTTGCCTTCCCTCAATATATTTGTGGATGAGAGTTATCATTTATAACTCTGCAGGTTTGTGAATTGCAGTGCCCTGAACCTCCATTTTACAACTCGCTCTTTAGGGAGCTGGCCGCAAAAGCGCAGGATGGCTTAAGGCCCTGTTCTGGTTCCGGGGGGCAGGCTGAGCCTGTGGTTAATTCTTCTTCCTGATGGGAAAATAGAGTGACCTGTGCCTGTCCCAACACCAAGAGCTAGTCTTTCATTGGTTCCACGTCTTCCCGTTCATCCTCAGTACAAATTGCAACCTGTACGGAACAGGAGGTTAAAGGTGCTGATGCTCCAAGGAGGGAGATTGCTAGTAAAGTGGCTGCAATGGCGAACCCGGGCACAAGCAGATGAGAAATGAGGTGCGTTTTAGAAACATTTCCCCATCATACGGTGTACCATCTTCTGGGTATCTCATGCATGTTTTCGATGTAGGAAGATGCCCTTGAACCTGGAGATTTGGGACCCATGCGATGGGTACCACGCAGTATTACTTTAAAGGGTCTGCGTTTGCTCACCCAACCTCACCAAACCTCTCAGCCGCAACAGTGTCCACCCTTATGTCTCATCCAGCTGTGGGTCTAGATATGGTCAATCCAGGTTGCATCACAGCCCCTGAACGCATTGTGTAAGAATTTCTCTCTCTTTCACTGTCTTTGTTTCATGGGTTTTTCAAAGTAATTTATTTTTATAATGGGGTTTAGCTGCTTTTCACTGCTGTGTTTATGCCGCTTTTTACCCACTTGACACACTAACAGAGAGATATCAATACATAGGTTTTAAGATTATTACTAGTCAGATATATTCTTGTGTGGTGAATAGGGCGTGTTGAGTCCAGTTCTCTGAGCAAGGAGTAGGTCTTGTCTATTACATATTGGGTTTATGGAACGGTATCTGAGCTAATTTGAATCCCTTGTTTTATGTATCACCCCACCTCACCTTTCCCGTTAAGCAGCCATAGTGTGTTTTCTGCATGTGTGACTCTGTTCTGTTTTGTAATTCAGTTCAAGTGTAACAGTTTTTACATTCCCTCTATCCGTGATACCTTATGAGAAGTGTCCTTTTCTGTGTGACTTATTTCACTTAGAATCGTCGTACCTAAATCCACTCATCATGCTGCTACTAACCTTACGACATTGATTTCATGGCTGAGTGATATTCCATTGTACATAAGGACCACAACTTCTTTATCCATTTTTCTCTTTCCTGGGATATTTAAGGTGGAATGAAGTGGAGGTCCTGGTCAACAGAGCAGCCCTAAACTTTGGGGTGCTTGTGTCTTGCTGATTTTTAATTTTCCCAATTTATACCCCCATGAGTGGAAGTGCCCTATGCTCTCTAAGCTGTGTTTTTCAGATGTTTCAGGACTCACCGGACACTTCTCCAGAGTGGCTCTTGGCAATTTACATCCCGCCCATCAGTGTAGCAAGGCTCCCATTTCTCCATGGCCTGTCCTGCATTTCTGGTTTTGACTCTTTTTTCAGCATGGCCCTTTTGACCGATGGGAAGCGAGACTTCTTTGTAGCGCTGATTTGCCTTTCCAGGTTGCTTGGTTGGCCAAAAAGGGCGTATGCGTTTTTTCCTGAATATATTCAGGAAAAAACGCATACGCCCTTTTTGGCCAAGGGCATCATTGTCAACGTTTTGCCGCTTTTCATGTACTTTAAAGGCGATTCGAATATACCTCCTGAAATCTGTTTCCTGCAATTCTGCCTTAATTTCAAATCCTCTTCTTTGCCTTCCCTCAATATATTTGTGGACGAGAGTTATCATTTATAACTCTGCAGGTTTGTGAATTGCAGTGCCCTGAACCTCCATTTTACAACTCGCTTTTTTGGGAGCTGGCCGCAAAAGCGCAGGATGGCTTCAGGCCCTGTTCTGGTTCCGGGAGGCAGGCTGAGCCTGTGGTTAATTCTTCTTCCTGATGGGAAAATAGAGTGACCTGTGCCTGTCCCAACACCAGGAGCTTGTCTCTCGTTGGTTCCACGTCTTCCCGTTCATCCTCAGGATAAATTGCAACCTGTATTGAACAGGAGGTTAAAGGTGCTGATGCTCCAAGTAGGGAGATTGCTAGTAAAGGGGCTGGAATGGCGAACCCGGGCACAAGGAGATGAGAAATGAGGTGCGTTTTAGAAACATTTCCCCATCACACGGTGTACCATCTTCTGGGTTTCTCATGCATGTTTTCGATGTAGGAAGATGCCCTTGAACCTGGAGACTTGGGACCCATGCGATGGGTACCACGCAGTATTACTTTAAAGGGTCTGCGTTTGCTCACCCAAACTCACCAAACCTCTCAGCCCCAAGAGTGTCCACCCTTATGTCTCATCTAGCTGTGGGTCTAGATATGGTCAATCCAGGTTGCATCACAGCCCCTGAACGCATTGTGTAAGAATTTCTCTCTCTTTCACTGTCTTTGTTTCATGGGTGTTTCAAAGTAATTTATTTTTATAATGGGGTTTAGCTGCTTTTCAGTGCTGTGTTTATGCCGCTTTACACCCACTTGACACACTAACAGAGAGATATCAATACATAGGTTTTACGATTATTACTAGTCAGATATATTCTTGTGCGTTGAATAGGGCGTGTTGAGTCCAGTTCTCTGAGCAAGGAGTAGGTCTTGTCTATTACATACTGGGTTTATGGAATGGTATCTGAGCTAATTTGATACCCTTGTTTTATGTATCACCCCACCTCACCTTTCCCGTTAAGCAGCCATAGTGTGTTTTCTGCATGTGTGACTCTGTTCTGTTTTGTAATTCAGTTCAAGTGTAACGGTTTTTACATTCCCTCTATCAGTGATACCTTATGAGAAGTGTCCTTTTCTGTGTGACTTATTTCACTTAGAATCGTCGTACCTAAATCCACTCATCATGCTGCTACTAACCTTACGACATTGATTTCATGGCTGAGTGATATTCCATTGTACATGAGGACCACAACTTCTTTATCCATTTTTCTCTTTCCTGGGATATTTAAGGGGGAATGAAGTGGAGGTCCTGGTCAACAGAGCAGCCCTAAACTTTGGGGTGCTTGTGTCTTGCTGATTTTTAATTTTCCCAATTTATAACCCCATGAGTGGAAGTGCCCTATGCTCTCTAAGCTGTGTTTTTCAGATGTTTCAGGACTCACCGGACACTTCTCCAGAGTGGCTCTTGGCTATTTACATCCCGCCCATCAGTGTAGCAAGGCTCCCATTTCTCCATGGCCTGTCCTGCATTTCTGGTTTTGACACTTTTTTCAGCATGGCCCTTTTGACCGATTGGAAGCGAGACTTCCTTGTAGCGCTGATTTGCCTTTCCAGGTTGCTTGGTTGGCCAAAAAGGGCGTATGCGTTTTTTCCTGAATATATTCAGGAAAAAACGCATACGCCCTTTTTGGCCAAGGGCATCATTGTCAACGTTTTGCCGCTTTTCATGTGCTTTAAAGGCGATTCGAATCTACCTCCTGAAATCTGTTTCCGGCAATTCTGCCTTGATTTCAAATCCTCTTCTTTGCCTTCCCTCAATATATTTGTGGACGAGAGTTATCATTTATAACTCTGCAGGTTTGTGAATTGCAGTGCCCTGAACCTCCATTTTACAACTCGTTTTTATGGGAGCTGGCCGCAAAATCGCAGAATGGCTTCAGGCCCTGTTCTCGTTCCGGGGGGCAGGCTGAGCCTGTTGTTAATTCTTCTTCCTGATGGGAAAATAGAGTGACCTGTGCCTGTCCCAACACCAAGAGCTAGTCTCTCGCTGGTTCCACGTCTTTCCGTTTATCCTCAGGACAAATTGCAACCTGTATGGAACAGGAGGTTAAAGGTGCTGATGCTCCAAGTAGGGAGCTTGCTAGTAAAGCAGCTGGAATGGCGAACCCGGGCACAAGGAGATGAGAAATGAGGTGCGTTTTAGAAACCTTTCCCCATCACACGGTGTACCATCTTCTGGGTTTCTCATGCATGTTTTCGATGTAGGAAGATGCCCTTGAACCTGGAGATTTGGGACCCATGCGATGGGTACCACGCAGTATTACTTTAAAGGGTCTGTGTTTGCTCACCCAACCTCACCAAACCTCTCAGCCCCAAGAGTGTCCACCCTTAGGTCTCATCCAGCTGTGGGTCTAGATAAGGTCAATCCAGGTTGCATCACAGCCCCTGAACGCATTGTGTAAGAATTTCTCTCTCTTTCACTGTCTTTCTTTCATGGGTGTTTCAAAGTAATTTATTTTTATAATGGGGTTTAGCTGCTTTTCACTGCTGTGTTTATGCCGCTTTACACCCACTTGACACACTAACAGAGAGATATCAATACATAGGTTTTAAGATTATTACTAGTCAGATATATTCTTGTGTGGTGAATAGGGCGTGTTGAGTCCAGTTCTCTGAGCAAGGAGTAGGTCTTGTCTATTACATATTGGGTTTATGGAACGGTATCTGAGCTAATTTGAATCCCTTGCTTTATGTATCACCCCACCTCACCTTTCCCGTTAAGCAGCCATAGTGTGTTTTCTGCATATGTGACTCTGTTCTGTTTTCTGATTCAGTTCAAGTGTAACGGTTTTTACATTCCCTCTATAAGTGATACCTTATGAGAAGTGTCCTTTTCTGTGTGACTTATTTCACTTAGAATCGTCGTACCTAAATCCACTCATCATGCTGCTACTAGCCTTATGACATTGATTTCATGGCTGAGTGATATTCCATTGTACATAAGGACCACATCTTCTTTATCCATTTTTCTCTTTCCTGGGATATTGAAGATGGAATGAAGTGGAGGTCCTTGTCAACAGAGCAGCCCTAAACTTTGGGGTGCTTGTGTCTTGCTGATTTTTCATTTTCCCAATTTATACCCCCATGAGTGGAAGTGCCCTATGCTCTCTAAGCTGTGTTTTTTAGATGTTTCAGGACACACCGTACACTTCTGCAGAGTGGCTGTTGGCAATTTACATCCCGCCCATCAGTATAGGAAGGCTCCCATTTCTCCATGGCCTGTCCTGCATTTCTGGTTTTGACATTTTTTTCAGCATGGCCCTTTTGACCGATGGGAAGCGAGACTTTTTTGTAGCGCTGATTTGCCTTTCCAGGTTACTTGGTTGGCCAAAAAGGGCGTATGCGTTTTTTCCTGAATATATTCAGGAAAAAACGCATACGCCCTTTTTGGCCAAGGGCATCATTGTCAACGATTTTCTGCTTTTCATGTGATTTAAAGGCGATTCGAATCTACCTCCTGAAATCTGTTTCCTGCAATTCTGCCTTGATTTCAAATCCTCTTCTTTGCCTTCCCTCAATATATTTGTGGATGAGAGTTATCATTTATAACTCTGCAGGTTTGTGAATTGCAGTGCCCTGAACCTCCATTTTACAACTCGCTTTTTAGGGAGCTGGCCGCAAAAGCGCAGGATGGCTTCAGGCCCTGTTCTGGTTCCGGGGGGCAGGCTGAGCCTGTGGTTAATTCTTCTTCCTGATGGGAAAATAGAGTGACCTGTGCCTGTCCCAACACCAAGAGCTAGTCTTTCATTGGTTCCACGTCTTCCCGTTCATCCTCAGTACAAATTGCAACCTGTACGGAACAGGAGGTTAAAGGTGCTGATGCTCCAAGGAGGGAGATTGCTAGTAAAGTGGCTGCAATGGCGAACCCGGGCACAAGCAGATGAGAAATGAGGTGCGTTTTAGAAACATTTCCCCATCATACGGTGTACCATCTTCTGGGTATCTCATGCATGTTTTCGATGTAGGAAGATGCCCTTGAACCTGGAGATTTGGGACCCATGCGATGGGTACCACGCAGTATTACTTTAAAGGGTCTGCGTTTGCTCACCCAACCTCACCAAACCTCTCAGCCGCAACAGTGTCCACCCTTATGTCTCATCCAGCTGTGGGTCTAGATATGGTCAATCCAGGTTGCATCACAGCCCCTGAACGCATTGTGTAAGAATTTCGCTCTCTTTCACTGTCTTTGTTTCACGGGTTTTTCAAAGTAATTTATTTTTATAATGGGGTTTAGCTGCTTTTCACTGCTGTGTTTATGCCGCTTTACACCCACTTGACACACTAACAGAGAGATATCAATACATAGGTTTTAAGATTATTACTAGTCAGATATATTCTTGTGCGGTGAATAGGGCGTGTTGAGTCCAGTTCTCTGAGCAAGGAGTAGGTCTTGTCTATTACATATTGGGTTTATGGAACGGTATCTGAGCTAATTTGAAACCCTTGTTTTATGTATCACCCCACCTCACCTTTCCCGTTAAGCAGCCATAGTGTGTTTTCTGCATGTGTGACTCTGTTCTGTTTTGTAATTCAGTTCAAGTGTAACGGTTTTTACATTCCCTCTATCAGTGATACCTTATGAGAAGTGTCCTTTTCTGTGTGAATTATTTCACTTAGAGTCGTCGTACCTAAATCCACTCATCATGCTGCTACTAGCCTTATGACATTGATTTCATGGCTGAGTGATATTCCATTGTACATAAGACCACAACTTCTTTATCCATTTTTCTCTTTCCTGGGATATTGAAGGTGGAATGAAGTGGAGGTCCTTGTCAACAGAGCAGCCCTAAACTTTGGGGTGCTTGTGTCTTGCTGATTTTTCATTTTCCCAATTTATACCCCCATGAGTGGAAGTGCCCTATGCTCTCTAAGCTTTGCTTTTTAGACGTTTCAGGACTCACCGTACACTTCTCCAGAGTGGCTGTTGACAATTTACATCCCGCCCATCAGTGTAGCAAGGCTCCCATTTCTCCATGGCCTGTCCTGCATTTCTGGTTTTGACACTTTTTTCAGCATGGCCCTTTTGACCGATGGGAAGCGAGACATCTTTGTAGCGCTGATTTGCCTTTCCAGGTTGCTTGGTTGGCCAAAAAGGGCGTATGCGTTTTTTCCTGAATATATTCAGGAAAAAACGCATACGCCCTTTTTGGCCAAGGGCATCATTGTCAACGTTTTGCCGCTTTTCATGTGCTTTAAAGGCGATTCGAATCTACCTCCTGAAATCTGTTTCCTGCAATTCTGCCTTGATTTCAAATCCTCTTCTTTGCCTTCCCTCAATATATTTGTGGATGAGAGTTATCATTTATAACTCTGCAGGTTTGTGAATTGCAGTGCCCTGAACCTCCATTTTACAACTCGCTCTTTAGGGAGCTGGCCGCAAAAGCGCAGGATGGCTTAAGGCCCTGTTCTGGTTCCGGGGGGCAGGCTGAGCCTGTGGTTAATTCTTCTTCCTGATGGGAAAATAGAGTGACCTGTGCCTGTCCCAACACCAAGAGCTAGTCTTTCATTGGTTCCACGTCTTCCCGTTCATCCTCAGTACAAATTGCAACCTGTACGGAACAGGAGGTTAAAGGTGCTGATGCTCCAAGGAGGGAGATTGCTAGTAAAGTGGCTGCAATGGCGAACCCGGGCACAAGCAGATGAGAAATGAGGTGCGTTTTAGAAACATTTCCCCATCATACGGTGTACCATCTTCTGGGTATCTCATGCATGTTTTCGATGTAGGAAGATGCCCTTGAACCTGGAGATTTGGGACCCATGCGATGGGTACCACGCAGTATTACTTTAAAGGGTCTGCGTTTGCTCACCCAACCTCACCAAACCTCTCAGCCGCAACAGTGTCCACCCTTATGTCTCATCCAGCTGTGGGTCTAGATATGGTCAATCCAGGTTGCATCACAGCCCCTGAACGCATTGTGTAAGAATTTCTCTCTCTTTCACTGTCTTTGTTTCATGGGTTTTTCAAAGTAATTTATTTTTATAATGGGGTTTAGCTGCTTTTCACTGCTGTGTTTATGCCGCTTTTTACCCACTTGACACACTAACAGAGAGATATCAATACATAGGTTTTAAGATTATTACTAGTCAGATATATTCTTGTGTGGTGAATAGGGCGTGTTGAGTCCAGTTCTCTGAGCAAGGAGTAGGTCTTGTCTATTACATATTGGGTTTATGGAACGGTATCTGAGCTAATTTGAATCCCTTGTTTTATGTATCACCCCACCTCACCTTTCCCGTTAAGCAGCCATAGTGTGTGTTCTGCATGTGTGACTCTGTTCTGTTTTCTGATTCAGTTCAAGTGTAACGGTTTTTACATTCCCTCTATAAGTGATACCTTATGAGAAGTGTCCTTTTCTGTGTGACTTATTTCACTTAGAATCGTCGTACCTAAATCCACTCATCATGCTGCTACTAGCCTTATGACATTGATTTCATGGCTGAGTGATATTCCATTGTACATAAGGACCACAACTTCTTTATCCATTTTTCTCTTTCCTGGGATATTGAAGGTGGAATGAAGTGGAGGTCCTTGTCAACAGAGCAGCCCTAAACTTTGGGGTGCTTGTCTCTTGCTGAATTTTCATTTTCCCAATTTATACCCCCATGAGTGGAAGTGCCCTATGCTCTCTAAGCTGTGTTTTTTAGATGTTTCAGGACACACCGTACACTTCTGCAGAGTGGCTGTTGGCAATTTACATCCCGCCCATCAGTATAGGAAGGCTCCCATTTCTCCATGGCCTGTCCTGCATTTCTGGTTTTGACATTTTTTTCAGCATGGCCCTTTTGAGCAATGGGAAGCGAGACTTGTTTGTAGCGCTGATTTGCCTTTCCAGGTTGTTTGGTTGGCCAAAAAGGGCGTATGCGTATTTTCCTGAATATATTCAGGAAAAAACGCATACGCCCTTTTTGGCCAAGGGCATCATTGTCAACGTTTTGCCGCTTTTCATGTGCTTTAAAGGCGATTGGTATCTAGCTCCTGAAATCTGTTTCCTGCAATTCTGCCTTGATTTCAAATCCTCTTCTTTGCCTTCCCTCAATATATTTGTGGACGAGAGTTATCATTTATAACTCTGCAGGTTTGTGAATTGCAGTGCCCTGAACCTCCATTTTACAACTCGCTTTTTTGGGAGCTGGCCGCAAAAGCGCAGGATGGCTTCAGGCCCTGTTCTGGTTCCGGGAGGCAGGCTGAGCCTGTGGTTAATTCTTCTTCCTGATGGGAAAATAGATTGACCTGTGCCTGTCCCAACACCAAGAGCTAGTCTCTCGTTGGTTCCACGTCTTCCCGTTCATCCTCAGGACAAATTGCAACCTGTATGGAACAGGAGGTTAAAGGTGCTGATGCTCCAAGTAGGGAGCTTGCTAGTAAAGTGGCTGGAATGGCGAACCCGGGCACAAGGAGATGAGAAATGAGGTGCGTTTTAGAAACCTTTCCCCATCACACGGTGTACCATCTTCTGGGTTTCTCATGCATGTTTTTGATGTAGGAAGATGCCCTTGAACCTGGAGATTTGGGACCCTTGCGATGGGTACCACGCAGTATTACTTTAAAAGGTCTGCGTTTGCTCACCCAACCTCACCAAACCTGTCAGCCCCAAGAGTGTCCACCCTTATGTCTCATCCAGCTGTGCGTCTAGATATGGTCAATCCAGGTTGCATCACAGCCCCTGAACGCATTGTGTAAGAATTTCTCTCTCTTTCACTGTCTTTGTTTCATGGGTGTTTCAAAGTAATTTATTTTTATAATGGGGTTTAGCTGCTTTTCACTGCTGTGTTTATGCCGCTTTACACCCACTTGACACACTAACAGAGAGATATCAATACATAGGTTTTACGATAATTATTAGTCAGATATATTCTTGTGCGGTGAATAGGGCGTGTTGAGTCCAGTTCTCTGAGCAAGGAGTAGGTCTTGTCTATTACATATTGGGTTTATGGAACGGTATCTGAGCTAATTTGATACCCTTGTTTTATGTATCACCCCACCTCACCTTTCCCGTTAAGCAGCCATAGTGTGTTTTCTGCATGTGTGACTCTGTTCTGTTTTGTAATTCAGTTCAAGTGTAACGGTTTTTACATTCCCTCTATCAGTGATACCTTATGAGAAGTGTCCTTTTCTGTGTGACTTATTTCACTTAGAATCGTCGTACCTAAATCCACTCATCATGCTGCTACTAACCTTACGACATTGATTTCATGGCTGAGTGATATTCCATTGTACATAAGGACCACAACTTCTTTATCCATTTTTCTCTTTCCTGGGATATTTAAGGTGGAATGAAGTGGAGGTCCTGGTCAACAGAGCAGCCCTAAACTTTGGGGTGCTTGTGTCTTGCTGATTTTTAATTTTCCCAATTTATACCCCCATGAGTGGGAGTGCCCTATGCTCTCTAAGCTGTGTTTTTCAGATGTTTCAGGACTCACCGGACACTTCTCCAGAGTGGCTCTTGGCAATTTACATCCCGCCCATCAGTGTAGCAAGGCTCCCATTTCTCCATGGCCTGTCCTGCATTTCTGGTTTTGACACATTTTTCAGCATGGCCCTTTTGACCGATGGGAAGCGAGACTTCTTTGTAGCGCTGATTTGCCTTTCCAGGTTGCTTGGTTGGCCAAAAAGGGCGTATGCGTTTTTTCCTGAATATATTCAGGAGAAAACGCATACGCCCTTTTTGGCCAAGGGCATCATTGTCAACGTTTTGCCACTTTTCATGTACTTTAAAGGCTATTCGAATCTACCTCCTGAAATCTGTTTCCTGCAATTCTGCCTTGATTTCAAATCCTCTTCTTTGCCTTCCCTCAATATATATGTGGACGAGAGTTATCATTTATAACTCTGCAGGTTTGTGAATTGCAGTGCCCTGAACCTCCATTTTACAACTCGCTTTTTTGGGAGCTGGCCGCAAAAGCGCAGGATGGCTTCAGGCCCTGTTCTGGTTCCGGGGGGCAGGATGAGCCTGTGGTTAATTCTTCTTCCTGATGGGAAAATAGAGTGACCTGTGCCTGTCCCAACACCAAGAGCTAGTCTCTCGTTGGTTCCACGTCTTCCCGTTTATCCTCAGGACAGATTGCAACCTGTATGGAACAGGAGGTTAAAGGTGCTGATGCTCCAAGTAGGGAGATTGCTAGTAAAGTGGCTGGAATGGCGAACCCGGGCACAAGGAGATGAGAAATGAGGTGCGTTTTAGAAACCTTTCCCCATCACACGGTGTACCATCTTCTGGGTTTCTCATGCATGTTTTTGATGTAGGAAGATGCCCTTGAACCTGGAGATTTGGGACCCATGCGATGGGTACCACGCAGTATTACTTTAAAGGGTCTGCGTTTGCTCACCCAACCTCACCAAACCTCTCAGCCCCAAGAGTGTCCACCCTTATGTCTCATCCAGCTGTGCGTCTAGATATGGTCAATCCAGGTTGCATCACAGCCCCTGAACGCATTGTGTAAGAATTTCTCTCTCTTTCACTGTCTTTCTTTCATGGGTGTTTCAAAGTAATTTATTTTTATAATGGGGTTTAGCTGCTTTTCACTGCTGTGTTTATGCCGCTTTACACCCACTTGACACACTAACAGAGAGATATCAATACATAGGTTTTACGATTATTATTAGTCAGATATATTCTTGTGCGGTGAATAGGGCGTGTTGAGTCCAGTTCTCTGAGCAAGGAGTAGGTCTTGTCTATTACATATTGGGTTTATGGAACGGTATCTGAGCTAATTTGATACCCTTGTTTTATGTATCACCCCACCTCACCTTTTCCGTTAAGCAGCCATAGTGTGTTTTCTGCATGTGTGACTCTGTTCTGTTTTGTAATTCAGTTCAAGTGTAACAGTTTTTACATTCCCTCTATCCGTGATACCTTATGAGAAGTGTCCTTTTCTGTGTGACTTATTTCACTTAGAATCGTCGTACCTAAATCCACTCATCATGCTGCTACTAACCTTACGACATTGATTTCATGGCTGAGTGATATTCCATTGTACATAAGGACCACAACTTCTTTATCCATTTTTCTCTTTCCTGGGATATTTAAGGTGGAATGAAGTGGAGGTCCTGGTCAACAGAGCAGCCCTAAACTTTGGGGTGCTTGTGTCTTGCTGATTTTTAATTTTCCCAATTTATACCCCCATGAGTGGAAGTGCCCTATGCTCTCTAAGCTGTGTTTTTCAGATGTTTCAGGACTCACCGGACACTTCTCCAGAGTGGCTCTTGGCAATTTACATCCCGCCCATCAGTGTAGCAAGGCTCCCATTTCTCCATGGCCTGTCCTGCATTTCTGGTTTTGACTCTTTTTTCAGCATGGCCCTTTTGACCGATGGGAAGCGAGACTTCTTTGTAGCGCTGATTTGCCTTTCCAGGTTGCTTGGTTGGCCAAAAAGGGCGTATGCGTTTTTTCCTGAATATATTCAGGAAAAAACGCATACGCCCTTTTTGGCCAAGGGCATCATTGTCAACGTTTTGCCGCTTTTCATGTACTTTAAAGGCGATTCGAATATACCTCCTGAAATCTGTTTCCTGCAATTCTGCCTTAATTTCAAATCCTCTTCTTTGCCTTCCCTCAATATATTTGTGGACGAGAGTTATCATTTATAACTCTGCAGGTTTGTGAATTGCAGTGCCCTGAACTTCCATTTTACAACTCGCTTTTTTGGGAGCTGGCCGCAAAAGCGCAGGATGGCTTCAGGCCCTGTTCTGGTTCCGGGAGGCAGGCTGAGCCTGTGGTTAATTCTTCTTCCTGATGGGAAAATAGAGTGACCTGTGCCTGTCCCAACACCAGGAGCTTGTCTCTCGTTGGTTCCACGTCTTCCCGTTCATCCTCAGGATAAATTGCAACCTGTATTGAACAGGAGGTTAAAGGTGCTGATGCTCCAAGTAGGGAGATTGCTAGTAAAGGGGCTGGAATGGCGAACCCGGGCACAAGGAGATGAGAAATGAGGTGCGTTTTAGAAACATTTCCCCATCACACGGTGTACCATCTTCTGGGTTTCTCATGCATGTTTTCGATGTAGGAAGATGCCCTTGAACCTGGAGACTTGGGACCCATGCGATGGGTACCACGCAGTATTACTTTAAAGGGTCTGCGTTTGCTCACCCAAACTCACCAAACCTCTCAGCCCCAAGAGTGTCCACCCTTATGTCTCATCTAGCTGTGGGTCTAGATATGGTCAATCCAGGTTGCATCACAGCCCCTGAACGCATTGTGTAAGAATTTCTCTCTCTTTCACTGTCTTTGTTTCATGGGTGTTTCAAAGTAATTTATTTTTATAATGGGGTTTAGCTGCTTTTCAGTGCTGTGTTTATGCCGCTTTACACCCACTTGACACACTAACAGAGAGATATCAATACATAGGTTTTACGATTATTACTAGTCAGATATATTCTTGTGCGTTGAATAGGGCGTGTTGAGTCCAGTTCTCTGAGCAAGGAGTAGGTCTTGTCTATTACATACTGGGTTTATGGAATGGTATCTGAGCTAATTTGATACCCTTGTTTTATGTATCACCCCACCTCACCTTTCCCGTTAAGCAGCCATAGTGTGTTTTCTGCATGTGTGACTCTGTTCTGTTTTGTAATTCAGTTCAAGTGTAACGGTTTTTACATTCCCTCTATCAGTGATACCTTATGAGAAGTGTCCTTTTCTGTGTGACTTATTTCACTTAGAATCGTCGTACCTAAATCCACTCATCATGCTGCTACTAACCTTACGACATTGATTTCATGGCTGAGTGATATTCCATTGTACATGAGGACCACAACTTCTTTATCCATTTTTCTCTTTCCTGGGATATTTAAGGGGGAATGAAGTGGAGGTCCTGGTCAACAGAGCAGCCCTAAACTTTGGGGTGCTTGTGTCTTGCTGATTTTTAATTTTCCCAATTTATAACCCCATGAGTGGAAGTACCCTATGCTCTCTAAGCTGTGTTTTTCAGATGTTTCAGGACTCACCGGACACTTCTCCAGAGTGGCTCTTGGCTATTTACATCCCGCCCATCAGTGTAGCAAGGCTCCCATTTCTCCATGGCCTGTCCTGCATTTCTGGTTTTGACACTTTTTTCAGCATGGCCCTTTTGACCGATTGGAAGCGAGACTTCCTTGTAGCGCTGATTTGCCTTTCCAGGTTGCTTGGTTGGCCAAAAAGGGCGTATGCGTTTTTTCCTGAATATATTCAGGAAAAAACGCATACGCCCTTTTTGGCCAAGGGCATCATTGTCAACGTTTTGCCGCTTTTCATGTGCTTTAAAGGCGATTCGAATCTACCTCCTGAAATCTGTTTCCGGCAATTCTGCCTTGATTTCAAATCCTCTTCTTTGCCTTCCCTCAATATATTTGTGGACGAGAGTTATCATTTATAACTCTGCAGGTTTGTGAATTGCAGTGCCCTGAACCTCCATTTTACAACTCGTTTTTATGGGAGCTGGCCGCAAAATCGCAGAATGGCTTCAGGCCCTGTTCTCGTTCCGGGGGGCAGGCTGAGCCTGTTGTTAATTCTTCTTCCTGATGGGAAAATAGAGTGACCTGTGCCTGTCCCAACACCAAGAGCTAGTCTCTCGCTGGTTCCACGTCTTTCCGTTTATCCTCAGGACAAATTGCAACCTGTATGGAACAGGAGGTTAAAGGTGCTGATGCTCCAAGTAGGGAGCTTGCTAGTAAAGCAGCTGGAATGGCGAACCCGGGCACAAGGAGATGAGAAATGAGGTGCGTTTTAGAAACCTTTCCCCATCACACGGTGTACCATCTTCTGGGTTTCTCATGCATGTTTTCGATGTAGGAAGATGCCCTTGAACCTGGAGATTTGGGACCCATGCGATGGGTACCACGCAGTATTACTTTAAAGGGTCTGTGTTTGCTCACCCAACCTCACCAAACCTCTCAGCCCCAAGAGTGTCCACCCTTATGTCTCATCCAGCTGTGGGTCTAGATAAGGTCAATCCAGGTTGCATCACAGCCCCTGAACGCATTGTGTAAGAATTTCTCTCTCTTTCACTGTCTTTCTTTCATGGGTGTTTCAAAGTAATTTATTTTTATAATGGGGTTTAGCTGCTTTTCACTGCTGTGTTTATGCCGCTTTACACCCACTTGACACACTAACAGAGAGATATCAATACATACGTTTTACGATTATTATTAGTCAGATATATTCTTGTGTGGTGAATAGGGCGTGTTGAGTCCAGTTCTCTGAGCAAGGAGTAGGTCTTGTCTATTACATATTGGGTTTATGGAACGGTATCTGAGCTAATTTGATACCCTTGTTTTATGTATCACCCCACCTCACCTTTCCCGTTAAGCAGCCATAGTGTGTTTTCTGCATGTGTGACTCTGTTCTGTTTTGTAATTCAGTTCAAGTGTAACGGTTTTTACATTCCCTCTATCAGTGATACTTTATGTGAAGTGTCCTTTTCTGTGTGACTTGTTTCACTTAGAATCGTCGTACCTAAATCCACTCATCATGCTGCTACTAACCTTACGACATTGATTTCATGGCTGAGTGATATTCCATTGTACATAAGGACCACAACTTCTTTATCCATTTTTCTCTTTCCTGGGATATTTAAGGTGGAATGAAGTGGAGGTCCTGGTCAACAGAGCAGCCCTAAACTTTGGGGTGCTTGTGTCTTGCTGATTTTTAATTTTCCCAATTTATACCCCCATGAGTGGGAGTGCCCTATGCTCTCTAAGCTGTGTTTTTCAGATGTTTCAGGACTCACCGGACACTTCTCCAGAGTGGCTCTTGGCAATTTACATCCCGCCCATCAGTGTAGCAAGGCTCCCATTTCTCCATGGCCTGTCCTGCATTTCTGGTTTTGACACTTTTTTCAGCATGGCCCTTTTGACCGATGGGAAGCGAGACTTCTTTGTAGCACTGATTTGCCTTTCCATGTTGCTTGGTTGGCCAAAAAGGGCGTATGCGTTTTTTCCTGAATATATTCAGGAAAAAAACGCATACGCCCTTTTTGGCCAAGGGCATCATTGTCAACGTTTTGCCGCTTTTCATGTGCTTTAAAGGCGATTCGAATCTACCTCCTGAAATCTGTTTCCTGCAATTCTGCCTTGATTTCAAATCCTCTTCTTTGCCTTCCCTCAATATATTTGTGGACGAGAGTTATCATTTATAACTCTGCAGGTTTGTGAATTGCAGTGCCCTGAACCTCCATTTTACAACTCGTTTTTATGGGAGCTCGCCGCAAAATCGCAGAATGGCTTCAGGCCCTGTTCTTGATCCGGGGGGCAGGCTGAGCCTGTGGTTAATTCTTCTTTCTGATGGGAATATAGAGTGACCTGTGCCTGTCCCAACACCAAGAGCTAGTCTCTCGTTGGTTCCACGTCTTCCCGTTTATCCTCAGGACAGATTGCAACCTGTATGGAACAGGAGGTTAAAGGTGCTGATGCTCCAAGTAGGGAGCTTGCTAGTAAAGCGGCTGGAATGGCGAACCCGGGCACAAGGAGATGAGAAATGAGGTGCGTTTTAGAAACCTTTCCCCATCACACGGTGTACCATCTTCTGGGTTTCTCATGCATGATTTTGATGTAGGAAGATGCCCTTGAACCTGGAGATTTGGGACCCATGCGATGGGTACCATGCAGTATTACTTTAAAGGGTCTGCGTTTGCTCACCCAACCTCACCAAACCTCTCAGCCCCAAGAGTGTCCACCCTTATGTCTCATCCAGCTGTGCGTCTAGATATGGTCAATCCAGGTTGCATCACAGCCCCTGAACGCATTGTGTAAGAATTTCTCTCTCCTTCACTGTCTTTGTTTCATGGGTGTTTCAAAGTAATTTATTTTTATAATGGGGTTTAGCTGCTTTTCACTGCTGTGTTTATGCCGCTTTACACCCACTTGACACACTAACAGAGAGATATCAATACATAGGTTTTACGATTATTATTAGTCAGATATATTCTTGTGCGGTGAATAGGGCGTGTTGAGTCCAGTTCTCTGAGCAAGGAGTAGGTCTTTTCTATTACATATTGGGTTTATGGAACGGTATCTGAGCTAATTTGAAACCCTTGTTTTATGTATCACCCCACCTCACCTTTCCCGTTAAGCAGCCATAGTGTGTTTTCTGCATGTGTGACTCTGTTCTGTTTTGTAATTCAGTTCAATTGTAACGGTTTTTACATTCCCTCTATCAGTGATACCTTATGAGAAGTGTCCTTTTCTGTGTGACTTATTTCACTTAGAATCGTCGTACCTAAATCCACTCATCATGCTGCTACTAACCTTACGACATTGATTTCATGGCTGAGTGATATTCCATTGTACATAAGGACCACAACTTCTTTATCCATTTTTCTCTTTCCTGGGATATTTAAGGTGGAATGAAGTGGAGGTCCTGGTCAACAGAGCAGCCCTAAACTTTGGGGTGCTTGTGTCTTGCTGATTTTTAATTTTCCCAATTTATACCCCCATGAGTGGGAGTGCCCTATGCTCTCTAAGCTGTGTTTTTCAGATGTTTCAGGACTCACCGGACACTTCTCCAGAGTGGCTCTTGGCAATTTACATCCCGCCCATCAGTGTAGCAAGGCTTCCATTTCTCCATGGCCTGTCCTGCATTTCTGGTTTTGACACTTTTTTCAGCATGGCCCTTTTGACCGATGGGAAGCGAGACTTCTTTGTAGCGCTGATTTGCCTTTCCAGGTTGCTTGGTTGGCCAAAAAGGGCGTATGGGTTTTTTCCTGAATATATTCAGGAAAAAACGCATACGCCCTTTTTGGCCAAGGGCATCATTGTCAACGTTTTGCCGCTTTTCATGTACTTTAAAGGCTATTCGAATCTACCTCCTGAAATCTGTTTCCTGCAATTCTGCCTTGATTTCAAATCCTCTTCTTTTCCTTCCCTCAATATATTTGTGGACGAGAGTTATCATTTATAACTCTGCAGGTTTGTGAATTGCAGTGCCCTGCACCTCCATTTTACAACTCGCTTTTTTGGGAGCTGGCCGCAAAAGCTCAGGATGGCTTCAGGCCCTGTTCTGGTTCCGGGGGGCAGGATGAGCCTGTGGTTAATTCTTCTTCCTGATGGGAAAATAGAGTGACCTGTGCCTGTCCCAACACCAAGAGCTAGTCTCTCGTTGGTTCCACGTCTTCCCGTTCATCCTCAGGGCAAATTGCAACCTGTACGGAACAGGATGTTAAAGGTGCTGATGCTCCAAGTAGGGAGATTGCTAGTAAAGCGGCTGGAATGGCGAACCCGGGCACGAGGAGATGAGAAATGAGGTGCGTTTTAGAAACCTTTTCCCATCACACGGTGCACCATCTTCTGGTTTTTCTCATGCATGTTTTCGATGTAGGAAGATGCCCTTGAACCTGGAGATTTGGGACCCATGCGATGGGTACCACGCAGTATTACTTTAAAGGGTCTGCGTTTGCTCACCCAACCTCACCAAACCTCTCAGCCCCAAGAGTGTCCACCCTTATGTCTCATCCAGCTGTGGGTCTAGATATGGTCAATCCAGGTTGCATCACAGCCCCTGAACGCATTGTGTAAGAATTTCTCTCTCTTTCACTGTCTTTGTTTCATGAGTTTTTCAAAGTAATTTATTTTCATAATGGGATTTAGCTGCTTTTCACTGCTGTGTTTATGCCGCTTTACACCCACTTGACACACTAACAGAGAGATATCAATACATAGGTTTTACGATTATTTCTAGTCAGATATATTCTTGTGCGGTGAATAGGGCGTGTTGAGTCCAGTTCTCTGAGCAAGGAGTAGGTCTTGTCTATTACATATTGGGTTTATGGAACGGTATCTGAGCTAAATTGATACCCTTGTTTTATGTATCACCCCACCTCACCTTTCCCGTTAAGCAGCCATAGTGTGTTTTCTGCATGTGTGACTCTGTTCTGTTTTGTAATTCAGTTCAAGTGTAACGGTTTTTACATTCCCTCTATCAGTGATACCTTATGAGAAGTGTCCTTTTCTGTGTGACTTATTTCACTTAGAATCGTCGTACCTAAATCCACTCATCATGCTGCTACTAACCTTACGACATTGATTTCATGGCTGAGTGATATTCCATTGTACATAAGGACCACAACTTCTTTATCCATTTTTCTCTTTCCTGGGATATTTAAGGTGGAATGAAGTGGAGGTCCTGGTCAACAGAGCAGCCCTAAACTTTGGGGTGCTTGTGTCTTGCTGATTTTTAATTTTCCCAATTTATACCCCCATGAGTGGAAGTGCCCTATGCTCTCTAAGCTGTGTTTTTCAGATGTTTCAGGTCTCACCGGACACTTCTCCAGAGTGGCTCTTGGCAATTTACATCCCGCCCATCAGTGTAGCAAGGCTCCCATTTCTCCATGGCCTGTCCTGCATTTCTGGTTTTGACACTTTTTTCAGCATGGCCCTTTTGACCGATGGGAAGCGAGACTTCTTTGTAGCGCTGATTTGCCTTTCCAGGTTGCTTGGTTGGCCAAAAAGGGCGTATGCGTTTTTTCCTGAATATATTCAGGAAAAAACGCATACGCCCTTTTTGGCCAAGGGCATCATTGTCAACGTTTTGCCGCTTTTCATGTACTTTAAAGGCGATTCGAATCTACCTCCTGAAATCTGTTTCCTGCAATTCTGCCTTGATTTCAAACCTCTTCTTTGCCTTCCCTCAATATATTTGTGGACGAGAGTTATCATTTATAACTCTGCAGGTTTGTGAATTGCAGTGCCCTGAACCTCCATTTTACAACTCGCTTTTTTGGGAGCTGGCCGCAAAAGCGCAGGATGGCTTCAGGCCCTGTTCTGGTTCCGGGGGGCAGGCTGAGCCTGTGGTTAATTCTTCTTTCTGATGGGAAATTAGAGTGACCTGTGCCTGTCCCAGCACCAAGAGCTAGTCTCTCGTTGGTTCCACGTCTTCCCGTTCATCCTCAGGACAAATTGCAACCTGTACAGAACAGGAGGTGAAAGGTGCTGATGCTCCAAGTAGGGAGATTGCTAGCAAAGCGGCTGGAATGGCGAACCCGGGCACAAGGAGATGAGAAATGAGGTGCGTTTTAGAAACCTTTCCCCATCACACGGTGTACCATCTTCTGGGTTTCTCATGCATGTTTTCGATGTAGGAAGATGCCCTTGAACCTGGAGATTTGCGACCCATGCAATGGGTACCACGCAGTATTACTTTAAAGGGTCTGCGTTTGCTCACCCAACCTCACCAAACCTCTCAGCCCCAAGAGTGTCCACCCTTATGTCTCATCCAGCTGTGCGTCTAGATATGGTCAATCCAGGTTGCATCACAGCCCCTGAACGCATTGTGTAAGAATTTCTCTCTCTTTCACTGTCTTTGTTTCATGGGTTTTTCAAATAATTTATTTTCATTATGGGATTTAGCTGCTTTTAACTGCTGTGTTTATGCCACTTTACACCCACTTGACACACTAACAGAGAGATATCAATACATAGGTTTTACGATTATTACTAGTCAGATATATTCTTGTGCCGTGAATAGGGCGTGTTGAGTCCAGTTCTCTGAGCAAGGAGTAGGTCTTGTCTATTACATATTGGGTTTATGGAACGGTATCTGAGCTAATTTGAAACCCTTGTTTTATGTATCACCCCACCTCACCTTTCCCGTTAAGCAGCCATAGTGTGTTTTCTGCATGTGTGACTCTGTTCTGTTTTGTAATTCAGTTCAAGTGTAACGGTTTTTACATTCCCTCTATCAGTGATACCTTATGAGAAGTGTCCTTTTCTGTGTGACTTATTTCACTTAGAATCGTCGTACCTAAATCCACTCATCATGCTGCTACTAACCTTACGACATTGATTTCATGGCTGAGTGATATTCCATTGTACATAAGGACCACAACTTCTTTATCCATTTTTCTCTTTCCTGGGATATTTAAGGTGGAATGAAGTGGAGGTCCTGGTCAACAGAGCAGCCCTAAACTTTGGGGTGCTTGTGTCTTACTGATTTTTAATTTTCCCAATTTATACCCCCATGAGTGGGAGTGCCCTATGCTCTCTAAGCTGTGTTTTTCAGATGTTTCAGGACTCACCGGACACTTCTCCAGAGTGGCTCTTGGCAATTTACATCCCGCCGATCAGTGTAGCAAGGCTCCCATTTCTCCATGGCCTGTCCTGCATTTCTGGTTTTGACACTTTTTTCAGCATGGCCCTTTTGACCGATGGGAAGCGAGACTTCTTTGTAGCGCTGATTTGCCTTTCCAGGTTGCTTGGTTGGCCAAAAAGGGCGTATGCGTTTTTTCCTGAATATATTCAGGAAAAAACGCATACGCCCTTTTTGGCCAAGGGCATCATTTTCAACGTTTTGCCGCTTTTCATGTGCTTTAAAGGCGATTCGTATCTACCTCCTGAAATCTGTTTCCTGCAATTCTGCCTTGATTTCAAATCCTCTTCTTTGCCTTCCCTCAATATATTTGTGGACGAGAGTTATCATTTATAACTCTGCAGGTTTGTGAATTGCAGTGCCCTGAACCTCCATTTTACAACTCGCTTTTTTGTTAGCTGGCCGCAAAAGTGCAGGATGGCTTCAGGCCCTGTTCTGGTTCCGGGGGGCAGGATGAGCCTGTGGTTAATTCTTCTTTCTGATGGGAATATAGAGTGACCTGTGCCTGTCCCAACACCAAGAGCTAGTCTCTCGTTGGTTCCACGTCTTCCCGTTTATCCTCAGGACAGATTGCATCCTGTATGGAACAGGAGGTTAAAGGTGCTGATGCTCCAAGTAGGGAGATTTCTAGTAAAGTGGCTGGAATGGCGAACCCGGGCACAAGGAGATGAGAAATGAGGTGCGTTTTAGAAACCTTTCCCCATCACACGGTGTACCATCTTCTGGGTTTCTCATGCATGTTTTTGATGTAGGAAGATGCCCTTGAACCTGGAGATTTGGGACCCATGCGATGGGTACCACGCAGTATTACTTTAAAGGGTCTGCGTTTGCTCACCCAGCCTCACCAAACCTCTCAGCCCCAAGAGTGTCCACCCTTATGTCTCATCCAGCTGTGCGTCTAGATATGGTCAATCCAGGTTGCATCACAGCCCCTGAACGCATTGTGTAAGAATTTCTCTCTCTTTCACTGTCTTTGTTTCATGGGTGTTTCAAAGTAATTTATTTTTATAATGGGGTTTAGCTGCTTTTCACTGCTGTGTTTATGCCGCTTTACACCCACTTGACACACTAACAGAGAGATATCAATACATAGGTTTTACGATTATTATTAGTCAGATATATTCTTGTGCGGTGAATAGGGTGTGTTGAGTCCAGTTCTCTGAGCAAGGAGTAGGTCTTGTCTATTACATATTGGGTTTATGGAACGGTATCTGAGCTAATTTGATACCCTTGTTTTATGTATCACCCCACCTCACCTTTTCCGTTAAGCAGCCATAGTGTGTTTTCTGCATGTGTGACTCTGTTCTGTTTTGTAATTCAGTTCAAGTGTAACAGTTTTTACATTCCCTCTATCCGTGATACCTTATGAGAAGTGTCCTTTTCTGTGTGACTTATTTCACTTAGAATCGTCGTACCTAAATCCACTCATCATGCTGCTACTAACCTTACGACATTGATTTCATGGCTGAGTGATATTCCATTGTACATAAGGACCACAACTTCTTTATCCATTTTTCTCTTTCCTGGGATATTTAAGGTGGAATGAAGTGGAGGTCCTGGTCAACAGAGCAGCCCTAAACTTTGGGGTGCTTGTGTCTTGCTGATTTTTAATTTTCCCAATTTATACCCCCATGAGTGGAAGTGCCCTATGCTCTCTAAGCTGTGTTTTTCAGATGTTTCAGGACTCACCGGACACTTCTCCAGAGTGGCTCTTGGCAATTTACATCCCGCCCATCAGTGTAGCAAGGCTCCCATTTCTCCATGGCCTGTCCTGCATTTCTGGTTTTGACTCTTTTTTCAGCATGGCCCTTTTGACCGATGGGAAGCGAGACTTTTTGTAGCGCTGATTTGCCTTTCCAGGTTGCTTGGTTGGCCAAAAAGGGCGTATGCGTTTTTTCCTGAATATATTCAGGAAAAAACGCATACGCCCTTTTTGGCCAAGGGCATCATTGTCAACGTTTTGCTGCTTTTCATGTACTTTAAAGGCGATCCGAATCTACCTCCTGAAATCTGTTTCCTGCAATTCTTCCTTGATTTCAAATCCTCTTCTTTGCCTTCCCTCAATATATTTGTGGACGAGAGTTATCATTTATAAGTCTGCAGGTTTGTGAATTGCAGTGCCCTGAACCTCCATTTTACAACTCGCTTTTTTGGGATCTGGCCGCAAAAGCGCAGGATGGCTTCAGGCCCTGTTCTGGTTCCGGGAGGCAGGCTGAGCCTGTGGTTAATTCTTCTTCCTGATGGGAAAATAGATTGACCTGTGCCTGTCCCAACACCAAGAGCTAGTCTCTCGTTGGTTCCACGTCTTCCCGTTCATCCTCAGGACAAATTGCAACCTGTATGGAACAGGAGGTTAAAGGTGCTGATGCTCCAAGTAGGGAGATTGCTAGTAAAGCGGCTGGAATGGCGAACCCGGGCACAAGGAGATGAGAAATGAGGTGCGTTTTAGAAACCTTTCCCCATCACACGGTGTACCATCTTCTGGGTTTCTCATGCATGTTTTCGATGTAGGAAGATGCCCTTGAACCTGGAGATTTGGGACCCATGCGATGGGTACCACGCAGTATTACTTTAAAGGGTCTGCGTTTGCTCACCCAACCTCACCAAACCTCTCAGCCCCAAGAGTGTCCACCCTTAGGTCTCATCCAGCTGTGGGTCTAGATATGGTCAATCCAGGTTGCATCACAGCCCCTGAACGCATTGTGTAAGAATTTCTCTCTCTTTCACTGTCTTTGTTTCATGAGTTTTTCAAAGTAATTTATTTTCATAATGGGATTTAGCTGCTTTTCACTGCTGTGTTTATGCCGCTTTACACCCACTTGACACACTAACAGAGAGATATCAATACATAGGTTTTACGATTATTACTAGTCAGATATATTCTTGTGCCGTGAATAGGGCGTGTTGAGTCCAGTTCTCTGAGCAAGGAGTAGGTCTTGTCTATTACATACTGGGTTTATGGAATGGTATCTGAGCTAATTTGAAACCCTTGTTTTATGTATCACCCCACCTCACCTTTCCCGTTAAGCAGCCATAGTGTGTTTTCTGCATGTGTGACTCTGTTCTGTTTTGTAATTCAGTTCAAGTGTAACGGTTTTTACATTCCCTCTATCAGTGATACCTTATGAGAAGTGTCCTTTTCTGTGTGACTTATTTCACTTAGAATCGTCGTACCTAAATCCACTCATCATGCTGCTACTAACCTTACGACATTGATTTCATGGCTGAGTGATATTCCATTGTACATAAGGACCACAACTTCTTTATCCATTTTTCTCTTTCCTGGGATATTTAAGGTGGAATGAAGTGGAGGTCCTGGTCAACAGAGCAGCCCTAAACTTTGGGGTGGTTGTGTCTTGCTGATTTTTAATTTTCCCAATTTATACCCCCATGAGTGGGAGTGCCCTATGCTCTCTAAGCTGTGTTTTTCAGATGTTTCAGGACTCACCGGACACTTCTCCAGAGTGGCTCTTGGCAATTTACATCCCGCCGATCAGTGTAGCAAGGCTCCCATTTCTCCATGGCCTGTCCTGCATTTCTGGTTTTGACACTTTTTTCAGCATGGCCCTTTTGACCGATGGGAAGCGAGACTTCTTTGTAGCGCTGATTTGCCTTTCCAGGTTGCTTGGTTGGCCAAAAAGGGCGTATGCGTTTTTTCCTGAATATATTCAGGAAAAAACGCATACGCCCTTTTTGGCCAAGGGCATCATTTTCAACGTTTTGCCGCTTTTCATGTGCTTTAAAGGCGATTCGTATCTACCTCCTGAAATCTGTTTCCTGCAATTCTGCCTTGATTTCAAATCCTCTTCTTTGCCTTCCCTCAATATATTTGTGGACGAGAGTTATCATTTATAACTCTGCAGGTTTGTGAATTGCAGTGCCCTGAACCTCCATTTTACAACTCGCTTTTTTGTTAGCTGGCCGCAAAAGTGCAGGATGGCTTCAGGCCCTGTTCTGGTTCCGGGGGGCAGGATGAGCCTGTGGTTAATTCTTCTTCCTGATGGGAATATAGAGTGACCTGTGCCTGTCCCAACACCAAGAGCTAGTCTCTCGTTGGTTCCACGTCTTCCCGTTTATCCTCAGGACAGATTGCATCCTGTATGGAACAGTAGGTTAAAGGTGCTGATGCTCCAAGTAGGGAGATTGCTAGTAAAGTGGCTGGAATGGCGAACCCGGGCACAAGGAGATGAGAAATGAGGTGCGTTTTAGAAACCTTTCCCCATCACACGGTGTACCATCTTCTGGGTTTCTCATGCATGTTTTTGATGTAGGAAGATGCCCTTGAACCTGGAGATTTGGGACCCATGCGATGGGTACCACGCAGTATTGCTTTAAAGGGTCTGCGTTTGCTCACCCAGCCTCACCAAACCTCTCAGCCCCAAGAGTGTCCACCCTTATGTCTCATCCAGCTGTGCGTCTAGATATGGTCAATCCAGGTTGCATCACAGCCCCTGAACGCATTGTGTAAGAATTTCTCTCTCTTTCACTGTCTTTGTTTCATGGGTGTTTCAAAGTAATTTATTTTTATAATGGGGTTTAGCTGCTTTTCACTGCTGTGTTTATGCCGCTTTACACCCACTTGACACACTAACAGAGAGATATCAATACATAGGTTTTACGATTATTATTAGTCAGATATATTCTTGTGCGGTGAATAGGGTGTGTTGAGTCCAGTTCTCTGAGCAAGGAGTAGGTCTTGTCTATTACATATTGGGTTTATGGAACGGTATCTGAGCTAATTTGATACCCTTGTTTTATGTATCACCCCACCTCACCTTTTCCGTTAAGCAGCCATAGTGTGTTTTCTGCATGTGTGACTCTGTTCTGTTTTGTAATTCAGTTCAAGTGTAACAGTTTTTACATTCCCTCTATCCGTGATACCTTATGAGAAGTGTCCTTTTCTGTGTGACTTATTTCACTTAGAATCGTCGTACCTAAATCCACTCATCATGCTGCTACTAACCTTACGACATTGATTTCATGGCTGAGTGATATTCCATTGTACATAAGGACCACAACTTCTTTATCCATTTTTCTCTTTCCTGGGATATTTAAGGTGGAATGAAGTGGAGGTCCTGGTCAACAGAGCAGCCCTAAACTTTGGGGTGCTTGTGTCTTGCTGATTTTTAATTTTCCCAATTTATACCCCCATGAGTGGAAGTGCCCTATGCTCTCTAAGCTGTGTTTTTCAGATGTTTCAGGACTCACCGGACACTTCTCCAGAGTGGCTCTTGGCAATTTACATCCCGCCCATCAGTGTAGCAAGGCTCCCATTTCTCCATGGCCTGTCCTGCATTTCTGGTTTTGACTCTTTTTTCAGCATGGCCCTTTTGACCGATGGGAAGCGAGACTTTTTGTAGCGCTGATTTGCCTTTCCAGGTTGCTTGGTTGGCCAAAAAGGGCGTATGCGTTTTTTCCTGAATATATTCAGGAAAAAACGCATACGCCCTTTTTGGCCAAGGGCATCATTGTCAACCTTTTGCCGCTTTTCATGTACTTTAAAGGCGATTCGAATATACCTCCTGAAATCTGTTTCCTGCAATTCTTCCTTGATTTCAAATCCTCTTCTTTGCCTTCCCTCAATATATTTGTGGACGAGAGTTATCATTTATAACTCTGCAGGTTTGTGAATTGCAGTGCCCTGAACCTCCATTTTACAACTCGCTTTTTTGGGAGCTGGCCGCAAAAGCGCAGGATGGCTTCAGGCCCTGTTCTGGTTCCGGGAGGCAGGCTGAGCCTGTGGTTAATTCTTCTTCCTGATGGGAAAATAGATTGACCTGTGCCTGTCCCAACACCAAGAGCTAGTCTCTCGTTGGTTCCACGTCTTCCCGTTCATCCTCAGGACAAATTGCAACCTGTATGGAACAGGAGGTTAAAGGTGCTGATGCTCCAAGTAGGGAGATTGCTAGTAAAGCGGCTGGAATGGCGAACCCGGGCACAAGGAGATGAGAAATGAGGTGCGTTTTAGAAACCTTTCCCCATCACACGGTGTACCATCTTCTGGGTTTCTCATGCATGTTTTCGATGTAGGAAGATGCCCTTGAACCTGGAGATTTGGGACCCATGCGATGGGTACCACGCAGTATTACTTTAAAGGGTCTGCGTTTGCTCACCCAACCTCACCAAACCTCTCAGCCCCAAGAGTGTCCACCCTTAGGTCTCATCCAGCTGTGGGTCTAGATATGGTCAATCCAGGTTGCATCACAGCCCCTGAACGCATTGTGTAAGAATTTCTCTCTCTTTCACTGTCTTTGTTTCATGAGTTTTTCAAAGTAATTTATTTTCATAATGGGATTTAGCTGCTTTTCACTGCTGTGTTTATGCCGCTTTACACCCACTTGACACACTAACAGAGAGATATCAATACATAGGTTTTACGATTATTACTAGTCAGATATATTCTTGTGCCGTGAATACGGCGTGTTGAGTCCAGTTCTCTGAGCAAGGAGTAGGTCTTGTCTATTACATACTGGGTTTATGGAATGGTATCTGAGCTAATTTGAAACCCTTGTTTTATGTATCACCCCACCTCACCTTTCCCGTTAAGCAGCCATAGTGTGTTTTCTGCATGTGTGACTCTGTTCTGTTTTGTAATTCAGTTCAAGTGTAACGGTTTTTACATTCCCTCTATCAGTGATACCTTATGAGAAGTGTCCTTTTCTGTGTGACTTATTTCACTTAGAATCGTCGTACCTAAATCCACTCATCATGCTGCTACTAACCTTACGACATTGATTTCATGGCTGAGTGATATTCCATTGTACATAAGGACCACAACTTCTTTATCCATTTTTCTCTTTCCTGGGATATTTAAGGTGGAATGAAGTGGAGGTCCTGGTCAACAGAGCAGCCCTAAACTTTGGGGTGCTTGTGTCTTGCTGATTTTTAATTTTCCCAATTTATACCCCCATGAGTGGAAGTGCCCTATGCTCTCTAAGCTGTGTTTTTCAGATGTTTCAGGACTCACCGGACACTTCTCCAGAGTGGCTCTTGGCAATTTACATCCCGCCCATCAGTGTAGCAAGGCTCCCATTTCTCCATGGCCTGTCCTGCATTTCTGGTTTTGACACTTTTTTCAGCATGGCCCTTTTGACCGATGGGAAGCGAGACTTCTTTGTAGCGCTGATTTGCCTTTCCAGGTTGCTTGGTTGGCCAAAAAGGGCGTATGCGTTTTTTCCTGAATATATTCAGGAAAAAAACGCATACGCCCTTTTTGGCCAAGGGCATCATTGTCAACGTTTTGCCGCTTTTCATGTGCTTTAAAGGCGATTCGAATCTACCTCCTGAAATCTGTTTCCTGCAATTCTGTCTTGATTTCAAATCCTCTTCTTTGCCTTCCCTCAATATATTTGTGGACGAGAGTTATCATTTATAACTCTGCAGGTTTGTGAATTGCAGTGCCCTGAACCTCCATTTTACAACTCGTTTTTATGGGAGCTGGCCGCAAAATCGCAGAATGGCTTCAGGCCCTGTTCTGGTTCCGGGGGGCAGGCTGAGCCTGTGGTTAATTCTTCTTTCTGATGGGAATATAGAGTGACCTGTGCCTGTCCCAACACCAAGAGCTAGTCTCTCGTTGGTTCCACGTCTTCCCGTTTATCCTCAGGACAGATTGCAACCTGTATGGAACAGGAGTTTAAAGGTGCTGATGCTCCAAGTAGGGAGCTTGCTAGTAAAGTGGCTGGAATGGCGAACCCGGGCACAAGGAGATGAGAAATGAGGTGCGTTTTAGAAACCTTTCCCCATCACACGGTGTACCATCTTCTGGGTTTCTCTCGCATGTTTTCGATGTAGGAAGATGCCCTTGAACCTGGAGATTTGGGACCCATGCGATGGGTACCACGCAGTATTACTTTAAAGGGTCTGCGTTTGCTCACCCAACCTCACCAAACCTCTCAGCCCCAAGAGTGTCCACCCTTAGGTCTCATCCAGCTGTGCGTCTAGATATGGTCAATCCAGGTTGCATCACAGCCCCTGAACGCATTGTGTAAGAATTTCTCTCTCTTTCACTGTCTTTGTTTCATGGGTGTTTCAAAGTAATTTATTTTTATAATGGGGTTTAGCTGCTTTTCACTGCTGTGTTTATGCCGCTTTACACCCACTTGACACACTAACAGAGAGATATCAATACATAGGTTTTACGATTATTATTAGTCAGATATATTCTTGTGCGGTGAATAGGGAGTGTTGAGTCCAGTTCTCTGAGCAAGGAGTAGGTCTTGTCTATTACATATTGGTTTTATGGAACGGTATCTGAGCTAATTTGATACCCTTGTTTTATGTATCACCCCACCTCACCTTTCCCGTGAAGCAGCCATAGTGTGTTTTCTGCATGTGTGACTCTGTTCTGTTTTGTAATTCAGTTCAAGTGTAACGGTTTTTACATTCCCTCTATCAGTGATACCTTATGAGAAGTGTCCTTTCTGTGTGACTTATTTCACTTAGAATCGTCGTACCTAAATCCACTCATCATGCTGCTACTAACCTTACGACATTGATTTCATGGCTGAGTGATATTCCATTGTACATAAGGACCACAACTTCTTTATCCATTTTTCTCTTTCCTGGGATATTTAAGGTGGAATGAAGTGGAGGTCCTGGTCAACAGAGCAGCCCTAAACTTTGGGGTGCTTGTGTCTTGCTGATTTTTAATTTTCCCAATTTATAACCCCATGAGTGGAAGTGCCCTATGCTCTCTAAGCTGTGTTTTTCAGATGTTTCAGGACTCACCGGACACTTCTCCAGAGTGGCTCTTGGCAATTTACATCCCGCCCATCAGTGTAGCAAGGCTCCCATTTCTCCATGGCCTGTCCTGCATTTCTGGTTTTGACACTTTTTTCAGCATGGCCCTTTTGACCGATGGGAAGCGAGACTTCTTTGTAGCGCTGATTTGCCTTTCCAGGTTGCTTGGTTGGCCAAAAAGGGCGTATGCGTTTTTTCCTGAATATATTCAGGAAAAAACGCATACGCCCTTTTTGGCCAAGGGCATCATTGTCAACGTTTTGCCGCTTTTCATGTACTTTAAAGGCGATTCGAATCTACCTCCTGAAATCTGTTTCCTGCAATTCTGCCTTGATTTCAAACCTCTTCTTTGCCTTCCCTCAATATATTTGTGGACGAGAGTTATCATTTATAACTCTGCAGGTTTGTGAATTGCAGTGCCCTGAACCTCCATTTTACAACTCGCTTTTTTGGGAGCTGGCCGCAAAAGCGCAGGATGGCTTCAGGCCCTGTTCTGGTTCCGGGGGGCAGGCTGAGCCTGTGGTTAATTCTTCTTTCTGATGGGAAATTAGAGTGACCTGTGCCTGTCCCAACACCAAGAGCTAGTCTCTCGTTGGTTCCACGTCTTCCCGTTCATCCTCAGGACAAATTGCAACCTGTACAGAACAGGAGGTGAAAGGTGCTGATGCTCCAAGTAGGGAGATTGCTAGCAAAGCGGCTGGAATGGCGAACCCGGGCACAAGGAGATGAGAAATGAGGTGCGTTTTAGAAACCTTTCCCCATCACACGGTGTACCATCTTCTGGGTTTCTCTCGCATGTTTTCGATGTAGGAAGATGCCCTTGAACCTGGAGATTTGCGACCCATGCAATGGGTACCACGCAGTATTACTTTAAAGGGTCTGCGTTTGCTCACCCAACCTCACCAAACCTCTCAGCCGCAACAGTGTCCACCCTTATGTCTCATCCAGCTGTGCGTCTAGATATGGTCAATCCAGGTTGCATCACAGCCCCTGAACGCATTGTGTAAGAATTTCTCTCTCTTTCACTGTCTTTGTTTCATGGGTTTTTCAAATAATTTATTTTCATTATGGGATTTAGCTGCTTTTAACTGCTGTGTTTATGCCGCTTTACACCCACTTGACACACTAACAGAGAGATATCAATACATAGGTTTTACGATTATTACTAGTCAGATATATTCTTGTGCCGTGAATAGGGCGTGTTGAGTCCAGTTCTCTGAGCAAGGAGTAGGTCTTGTCTATTACATATTGGGTTTATGGAACGGTATCTGAGCTAATTTGAAACCCTTGTTTTATGTATCACCCCACCTCACCTTTCCCGTTAAGCAGCCATAGTGTGTTTTCTGCATGTGTGACTCTGTTCTGTTTTGTAATTCAGTTCAAGTGTAACGGTTTTTACATTCCCTCTATCAGTGATACCTTATGAGAAGTGTCCTTTTCTGTGTGACTTATTTCACTTAGAATCGTCGTACCTAAATCCACTCATCATGCTGCTACTAACCTTACGACATTGATTTCATGGCTGAGTGATATTCCATTGTACATAAGGACCACAACTTCTTTATCCATTTTTCTCTTTCCTGGGATATTTAAGGTGGAATGAAGTGGAGGTCCTGGTCAACAGAGCAGCCCTAAACTTTGGGGTGCTTGTGTCTTACTGATTTTTAATTTTCCCAATTTATACCCCCATGAGTGGGAGTGCCATATGCTCTCTAAGCTGTGTTTTTCAGATGTTTCAGGACTCACCGGACACTTCTCCAGAGTGGCTCTTGGCAATTTACATCCCGCCGATCAGTGTAGCAAGGCTCCCATTTCTCCATGGCCTGTCCTGCATTTCTGGTTTTGACACTTTTTTCAGCATGGCCCTTTTGACCGATGGGAAGCGAGACTTCTTTGTAGCGCTGATTTGCCTTTCCAGGTTGCTTGGTTGGCCAAAAAGGGCGTATGCGTTTTTTCCTGAATATATTCAGGAAAAAACGCATACGCCCTTTTTGGCCAAGGGCATCATTTTCAACGTTTTGCCGCTTTTCATGTGCTTTAAAGGCGATTCGTATCTACCTCCTGAAATCTGTTTCCTGCAATTCTGCCTTGATTTCAAATCCTCTTCTTTGCCTTCCCTCAATATATTTGTGGACGAGAGTTATCATTTATAACTCTGCAGGTTTGTGAATTGCAGTGCCCTGAACCTCCATTTTACAACTCGCTTTTTTGTTAGCTGGCCGCAAAAGTGCAGGATGGCTTCAGGCCCTGTTCTGGTTCCGGGGGGCAGGATGAGCCTGTGGTTAATTCTTCTTTCTGATGGGAATATAGAGTGACCTGTGCCTGTCCCAACACCAAGAGCTAGTCTCTCGTTGGTTCCACGTCTTCCCGTTTATCCTCAGGACAGATTGCATCCTGTATGGAACAGGACGTTAAAGGTGCTGATGCTCCAAGTAGGGAGATTGCTAGTAAAGTGGCTGGAATGGCGAACCCGGGCACAAGGAGATGAGAAATGAGGTGCGTTTTAGAAACCTTTCCCCATCACACGGTGTACCATCTTCTGGGTTTCTCATGCATGTTTTTGATGTAGGAAGATGCCCTTGAACCTGGAGATTTGGGACCCATGCGATGGGTACCACGCAGTATTACTTTAAAGGGTCTGCGTTTGCTCACCCAGCCTCACCAAACCTCTCAGCCCCAAGAGTGTCCACCCTTATGTCTCATCCAGCTGTGCGTCTAGATATGGTCAATCCAGGTTGCATCACAGCCCCTGAACGCATTGTGTAAGAATTTCTCTCTCTTTCACTGTCTTTGTTTCATGGGTGTTTCAAAGTAATTTATTTTTATAATGGGGTTTAGCTGCTTTTCACTGCTGTGTTTATGCCGCTTTACACCCACTTGACACACTAACAGAGAGATATCAATACATAGGTTTTACGATTATTATTAGTCAGATATATTCTTGTGCGGTGAATAGGGCGTGTTGAGTCCAGTTCTCTGAGCAAGGAGTAGGTCTTGTCTATTACATATTGGGTTTATGGAACGGTATCTGAGCTAATTTGATACCCTTGTTTTATGTATCACCCCACCTCACCTTTTCCGTTAAGCAGCCATAGTGTGTTTTCTGCATGTGTGACTCTGTTCTGTTTTGTAATTCAGTTCAAGTGTAACAGTTTTTACATTCCCTCTATCCGTGATACCTTATGAGAAGTGTCCTTTTCTGTGTGACTTATTTCACTTAGAATCGTCGTACCTAAATCCACTCATCATGCTGCTACTAACCTTACGACATTGATTTCATGGCTGAGTGATATTCCATTGTACATAAGGACCACAACTTCTTTATCCATTTTTCTCTTTCCTGGGATATTTAAGGTGGAATGAAGTGGAGGTCCTGGTCAACAGAGCAGCCCTAAACTTTGGGGTGCTTGTGTCTTGCTGATTTTTAATTTTCCCAATTTATACCCCCATGAGTGGAAGTGCCCTATGCTCTCTAAGCTGTGTTTTTCAGATGTTTCAGGACTCACCGGACACTTCTCCAGAGTGGCTCTTGGCAATTTACATCCCGCCCATCAGTGTAGCAAGGCTCCCATTTCTCCATGGCCTGTCCTGCATTTCTGGTTTTGACTCTTTTTTCAGCATGGCCCTTTTGACCGATGGGAAGCGAGACTTTTTGTAGCGCTGATTTGCCTTTCCAGGTTGCTTGGTTGGCCAAAAAGGGCGTATGCGTTTTTTCCTGAATATATTCAGGAAAAAACGCATACGCCCTTTTTGGCCAAGGGCATCATTGTCAACGTTTTGCCGCTTTTCATGTACTTTAAAGGCGATTCGAATATACCTCCTGAAATCTGTTTCCTGCAATTCTTCCTTGATTTCAAATCCTCTTCTTTGCCTTCCCTCAATATATTTGTGGACGAGAGTTATCATTTATAACTCTGCAGGTTTGTGAATTGCAGTGCCCTGAACCTCCATTTTACAACTCGCTTTTTTGGGAGCTGGCCGCAAAAGCGCAGGATGGCTTCAGGCCCTGTTCTGGTTCCGGGAGGCAGGCTGAGCCTGTGGTTAATTCTTCTTCCTGATGGGAAAATAGATTGACCTGTGCCTGTCCCAACACCAAGAGCTAGTCTCTCGTTGGTTCCACGTCTTCCCGTTCATCCTCAGGACAAATTGCAACCTGTATGGAACAGGAGGTTAAAGGTGCTGATGCTCCAAGTAGGGAGATTGCTAGTAAAGCGGCTGGAATGGCGAACCCGGGCACAAGGAGATGAGAAATGAGGTGCGTTTTAGAAACCTTTCCCCATCACACGGTGTACCATCTTCTGGGTTTCTCATGCATGTTTTCGATGTAGGAAGATGCCCTTGAACCTGGAGATTTGGGACCCATGCGATGGGTACCACGCAGTATTACTTTAAAGGGTCTGCGTTTGCTCACCCAACCTCACCAAACCTCTCAGCCCCAAGAGTGTCCACCCTTAGGTCTCATCCAGCTGTGGGTCTAGATATGGTCAATCCAGGTTGCATCACAGCCCCTGAACGCATTGTGTAAGAATTTCTCTCTCTTTCACTGTCTTTGTTTCATGAGTTTTTCAAAGTAATTTATTTTCATAATGGGATTTAGCTGCTTTTCACTGCTGTGTTTATGCCGCTTTACACCCACTTGACACACTAACAGAGAGATATCAATACATAGGTTTTACGATTATTACTAGTCAGATATATTCTTGTGCGGTGAATAGGGCGTGTTGAGTCCAGTTCTCTGAGCAAGGAGTAGGTCTTGTCTATTACATACTGGGTTTATGGAATGGTATCTGAGCTAATTTGAAACCCTTGTTTTATGTATCACCCCACCTCACCTTTCCCGTTAAGCAGCCATAGTGTGTTTTCTGCATGTGTGACTCTGTTCTGTTTTGTAATTCAGTTCAAGTGTAACGGTTTTTACATTCCCTCTATCAGTGATACCTTATGAGAAGTGTCCTTTTCTGTGTGACTTATTTCACTTAGAATCGTCATACCTAAATCCACTCATCATGCTGCTACTAACCTTACGACATTGATTTCATGGCTGAGTGATATTCCATTGTACATAAGGACCACAACTTCTTTATCCATTTTTCTCTTTCCTGGGATATTTAAGGTGGAATGAAGTGGAGGTCCTGGTCAACAGAGCAGCCCTAAACTTTGGGGTGCTTGTGTCTTGCTGATTTTTAATTTTCCCAATTTATACCCCCATGAGTGGAAGTGCCCTATGCTCTCTAAGCTGTGTTTTTCAGATGTTTCAGGACTCACCGGACACTTCTCCAGAGTGGCTCTTGGCAATTTACATCCCGCCCATCAGTGTAGCAAGGCTCCCATTTCTCCATGGCCTGTCCTGCATTTCTGGTTTTGACACTTTTTTCAGCATGGCCCTTTTGACCGATGGGAAGCGAGACTTCTTTGTAGCGCTGATTTGCCTTTCCAGGTTGCTTGGTTGGCCAAAAAGGGCGTATGCGTTTTTTCCTGAATATATTCAGGAAAAAAACGCATACGCCCTTTTTGGCCAAGGGCATCATTGTCAACGTTTTGCCGCTTTTCATGTGCTTTAAAGGCGATTCGAATCTACCTCCTGAAATCTGTTTCCTGCAATTCTGCCTTGATTTCAAATCCTCTTCTTTGCCTTCCCTCAATATATTTGTGGACGAGAGTTATCATTTATAACTCTGCAGGTTTGTGAATTGCAGTGCCCTGAACCTCCATTTTACAACTCGTTTTTATGGGAGCTGGCCGCAAAATCGCAGAATGGCTTCAGGACCTGTTCTGGTTCCGGGGGGCAGGCTGAGCCTGTGGTTAATTCTTCTTTCTCATGGGAATATAGAGTGACCTGTGCCTGTCCCAACACCAAGAGCTAGTCTCTCGTTGGTTCCACGTCTTCCCGTTTATCCTCAGGACAGATTGCAACCTGTATGGAACAGGAGGTTAAAGGTGCTGATGCTCCAAGTAGGGAGCTTGCTAGTAAAGTGGCTGGAATGGCGAACCCGGGCACAAGGAGATGAGAAATGAGGTGCGTTTTAGAAACCTTTCCCCATCACACGGTGTACCATCTTCTGGGATTCTCATGCATGTTTTCGATGTAGGAAGATGCCCTTGAACCTGGAGATTTGGGACCCATGCGATGGGTACCACGCAGTATTACTTTAAAGGGTCTGCGTTTGCTCACCCAACCTCACCAAACCTCTCAGCCCCAAGAGTGTCCACCCTTATGTCTCATCCAGCTGTGCGTCTAGATATGGTCAATCCAGGTTGCATCACAGCCCCTGAACGCATTGTGTAAGAATTTCTCTCTCTTTCACTGTCTTTGTTTCATGGGTGTTTCAAAGTAATTTATTTTTATAATGGGGTTTAGCTGCTTTTCACTGCTGTGTTTATGCCGCTTTACACCCACTTGACACACTAACAGAGAGATATCAATACATAGGTTTTACGATTATTACTAGTCAGATATATTCTTGTGCGGTGAATAGGGCGTGTTGAGTCCAGTTCTCTGAGCAAGGAGTAGGTCTTGTCTATTACATATTGGTTTTATGGAACGGTATCTGAGCTAATTTGATACCCTTGTTTTATGTATCACCCCACCTCACCTTTCCCGTGAAGCAGCCATAGTGTGTTTTCTGCATGTGTGACTCTGTTCTGTTTTGTAATTCAGTTCAAGTGTAACGGTTTTTACATTCCCTCTATCAGTGATACCTTATGAGAAGTGTCCTTTCTGTGTGACTTATTTCACTTAGAATCGTCGTACCTAAATCCACTCATCATGCTGCTACTAACCTTACGACATTGATTTCATGGCTGAGTGATATTCCATTGTACATAAGGACCACAACTTCTTTATCCATTTTTCTCTTTCCTGGGATATTTAAGGTGGAATGAAGTGGAGGTCCTGGTCAACAGAGCAGCCCTAAACTTTGGGGTGCTTGTGTCTTGCTGATTTTTAATTTTCCCAATTTATACCCCCATGAGTGGAAGTGCCCTATGCTCTCTAAGCTGTGTTTTTCAGATGTTTCAGGACTCACCAGACACTTCTCCAGAGTGGCTCTTGGCAATTTACATCCCGCCCATCAGTGTAGCAAGGCTCCCATTTCTCCATGGCCTGTCCTGCATTTCTGGTTTTGACTCTTTTTTCAGCATGGCCCTTTTGACCGATGGGAAGCGAGACTTCTTTGTAGCGCTGATTTGCCTTTCCAGGTTGCTTGGTTGGCCAAAAAGGGCGTATGCGTTTTTTCCTGAATATATTCAGGAAAACACGCATACGCCCTTTTTGGCCAAGGGCATCATTGTCAACGTTTTGCCGCTTTTCATGTGCTTTAAAGGCGATTCGAATCTACCTCCTGAAATCTGTTTCCTGCAATTCTGCCTTGATTTCAAACCTCTTCTTTGCCTTCCCTCAATATATTTGTGGACGAGAGTTATCATTTATAACTCTGCAGGTTTGTGAATTGCAGTGCCCTGAACCTCCATTTTACAACTCGCTTTTTTGGGAGCTGGCCGCAAAAGCGCAGGATGGCTTCAGGCCCTGTTCTGGTTCCGGGGGGCAGGCTGAGCCTGTGGTTAATTCTTCTTTCTGATGGGAAAATAGAGTGACCTGTGCCTGTCCCAACACCAAGAGCTAGTCTCTCGTTGGTTCCACGTCTTCCCGTTCATCCTCAGGACAAATTGCACCCTGTACAGAACAGGAGGTGAAAGGTGCTGATGCTCCAAGTAGGGAGATTGCTAGCAAAGCGGCTGGAATGGCGAACCCGGGCACAAGGAGATGAGAAATGAGGTGCGTTTTAGAAACCTTTCCCCATCACACGGTGTACCATCTTCTGGGTTTCTCATGCATGTTTTCGATGTAGGAAGATGCCCTTGAACCTGGAGATTTGCGACCCATGCAATGGGTACTACGCAGTATTACTTTAAAGGGTCTGCGTTTGCTCACCCAACCTCACCAAACCTCTCAGCCGCAACAGTGTCCACCCTTATGTCTCATCCAGCTGTGCGTCTAGATATGGTCAATCCAGGTTGCATCACAGCCCCTGAACGCATTGTGTAAGAATTTCTCTCTCTTTCACTGTCTTTGTTTCATGGGTTTTTCAAATAATTTATTTTCATTATGGGATTTAGCTGCTTTTAACTGCTGTGTTTATGCCGCTTTACACCCACTTGACACACTAACAGAGAGATATCAATACATAGGTTTTACGATTATTACTAGTCAGATATATTCTTGTGCCGTGAATAGGGCGTGTTGAGTCCAGTTCTCTGAGCAAGGAGTAGGTCTTGTCTATTACATATTGGGTTTATGGAACGGTATCTGAGCTAATTTGAAACCCTTGTTTTATGTATCACCCCACCTCACCTTTCCCGTTAAGCAGCCATAGTGTGTTTTCTGCATGTGTGACTCTGTTCTGTTTTGTAATTCAGTTCAAGTGTAACGGTTTTTACATTCCCTCTATCAGTGATACCTTATGAGAAGTGTCCTTTTCTGTGTGACTTATTTCACTTAGAATCGTCGTACCTAAATCCACTCATCATGCTGCTACTAACCTTACGACATTGATTTCATGGCTGAGTGATATTCCATTGTACATAAGGACCACAACTTCTTTATCCATTTTTCTCTTTCCTGGGATATTTAAGGTGGAATGAAGTGGAGGTCCTGGTCAACAGAGCAGCCCTAAACTTTGGGGTGCTTGTGTCTTACTGATTTTTAATTTTCCCAATTTATACCCCCATGAGTGGGAGTGCCATATGCTCTCTAAGCTGTGTTTTTCAGATGTTTCAGGACTCACCGGACACTTCTCCAGAGTGGCTCTTGGCAATTTACATCCCGCCGATCAGTGTAGCAAGGCTCCCATTTCTCCATGGCCTGTCCTGCATTTCTGGTTTTGACACTTTTTTCAGCATGGCCCTTTTGACCGATGGGAAGCGAGACTTCTTTGTAGCGCTGATTTGCCTTTCCAGGTTGCTTGGTTGGCCAAAAAGGGCGTATGCGTTTTTTCCTGAATATATTCAGGAAAAAACGCATACGCCCTTTTTGGCCAAGGGCATCATTTTCAACGTTTTGCCGCTTTTCATGTGCTTTAAAGGCGATTCGTATCTACCTCCTGAAATCTGTTTCCTGCAATTCTGCCTTGATTTCAAATCCTCTTCTTTGCCTTCCCTCAATATATTTGTGGATGAGAGTTATCATTTATAACTCTGCAGGTTTGTGAATTGCAGTGCCCTGAACCTCCATTTTACAACTCGCTTTTTTGTTAGCTGGCCGCAAAAGTGCAGGATGGCTTCAGGCCCTGTTCTGGTTCCGGGGGGCAGGATGAGCCTGTGGTTAATTCTTCTTTCTGATGGGAATATAGAGTGACCTGTGCCTGTCCCAACACCAAGAGCTAGTCTCTCGTTGGTTCCACGTCTTCCCGTTTATCCTCAGGACAGATTGCATCCTGTATGGAACAGGACGTTAAAGGTGCTGATGCTCCAAGTAGGGAGATTGCTAGTAAAGCGGCTGGAATGGCGAACCCGGGCACAAGGAGATGAGAAATGAGGTGCGTTTTAGAAACCTTTCCCCATCACACGGTGTACCATCTTCTGGGTTTCTCATGCATGTTTTCGATGTAGGAAGATGCCCTTGAACCTGGAGATTTGGGACCCATGCGATGGGTACCACGCAGTATTACTTTAAAGGGTCTGCGTTTGCTCACCCAACCTCACCAAACCTCTCAGCCCCAAGAGTGTCCACCCTTAGGTCTCATCCAGCTGTGGGTCTAGATATGGTCAATCCAGGTTGCATCACAGCCCCTGAACGCATTGTGTAAGAATTTCTCTCTCTTTCACTGTCTTTGTTTCATGAGTTTTTCAAAGTAATTTATTTTCATAATGGGATTTAGCTGCTTTTCACTGCTGTGTTTATGCCGCTTTACACCCACTTGACACACTAACAGAGAGATATCAATACATAGGTTTTACGATTATTACTAGTCAGATATATTCTTGTGCGGTGAATAGGGCGTGTTGAGTCCAGTTCTCTGAGCAAGGAGTAGGTCTTGTCTATTACATACTGGGTTTATGGAATGGTATCTGAGCTAATTTGAAACCCTTGTTTTATGTATCACCCCACCTCACCTTTCCCGTTAAGCAGCCATAGTGTGTTTTCTGCATGTGTGACTCTGTTCTGTTTTGTAATTCAGTTCAAGTGTAACGGTTTTTACATTCCCTCTATCAGTGATACCTTATGAGAAGTGTCCTTTTCTGTGTGACTTATTTCACTTAGAATCGTCATACCTAAATCCACTCATCATGCTGCTACTAACCTTACGACATTGATTTCATGGCTGAGTGATATTCCATTGTACATAAGGACCACAACTTCTTTATCCATTTTTCTCTTTCCTGGGATATTTAAGGTGGAATGAAGTGGAGGTCCTGGTCAACAGAGCAGCCCTAAACTTTGGGGTGCTTGTGTCTTGCTGATTTTTAATTTTCCCAATTTATACCCCCATGAGTGGAAGTGCCCTATGCTCTCTAAGCTGTGTTTTTCAGATGTTTCAGGACTCACCGGACACTTCTCCAGAGTGGCTCTTGGCAATTTACATCCCGCCCATCAGTGTAGCAAGGCTCCCATTTCTCCATGGCCTGTCCTGCATTTCTGGTTTTGACACTTTTTTCAGCATGGCCCTTTTGACCGATGGGAAGCGAGACTTCTTTGTAGCGCTGATTTGCCTTTCCAGGTTGCTTGGTTGGCCAAAAAGGGCGTATGCGTTTTTTCCTGAATATATTCAGGAAAAAAACGCATACGCCCTTTTTGGCCAAGGGCATCATTGTCAACGTTTTGCCGCTTTTCATGTGCTTTAAAGGCGATTCGAATCTACCTCCTGAAATCTGTTTCCTGCAATTCTGCCTTGATTTCAAATCCTCTTCTTTGCCTTCCCTCAATATATTTGTGGACGAGAGTTATCATTTATAACTCTGCAGGTTTGTGAATTGCAGTGCCCTGAACCTCCATTTTACAACTCGTTTTTATGGGAGCTGGCCGCAAAATCGCAGAATGGCTTCAGGCCCTGTTCTGGTTCCGGGGGGCAGGCTGAGCCTGTGGTTAATTCTTCTTTCTCATGGGAATATAGAGTGACCTGTGCCTGTCCCAACACCAAGAGCTAGTCTCTCGTTGGTTCCACGTCTTCCCGTTTATCCTCAGGACAGATTGCAACCTGTATGGAACAGGAGGTTAAAGGTGCTGATGCTCCAAGTAGGGAGCTTGCTAGTAAAGTGGCTGGAATGGCGAACCCGGGCACAAGGAGATGAGAAATGAGGTGCGTTTTAGAAACCTTTCCCCATCACACGGTGTACCATCTTCTGGGATTCTCATGCATGTTTTCGATGTAGGAAGATGCCCTTGAACCTGGAGATTTGGGACCCATGCGATGGGTACCACGCAGTATTACTTTAAAGGGTCTGCGTTTGCTCACCCAACCTCACCAAACCTCTCAGCCCCAAGAGTGTCCACCCTTATGTCTCATCCAGCTGTGCGTCTAGATATGGTCAATCCAGGTTGCATCACAGCCCCTGAACGCATTGTGTAAGAATTTCTCTCTCTTTCACTGTCTTTGTTTCATGGGTGTTTCAAAGTAATTTATTTTTATAATGGGGTTTAGCTGCTTTTCACTGCTGTGTTTATGCCGCTTTACACCCACTTGACACACTAACAGAGAGATATCAATACATAGGTTTTACGATTATTATTAGTCAGATATATTCTTGTGCGGTGAATAGGGCGTGTTGAGTCCAGTTCTCTGAGCAAGGAGTAGGTCTTGTCTATTACATATTGGTTTTATGGAACGGTATCTGAGCTAATTTGATACCCTTGTTTTATGTATCACCCCACCTCACCTTTCCCGTGAAGCAGCCATAGTGTGTTTTCTGCATGTGTGACTCTGTTCTGTTTTGTAATTCAGTTCAAGTGTAACGGTTTTTACATTCCCTCTATCAGTGATACCTTATGAGAAGTGTCCTTTCTGTGTGACTTATTTCACTTAGAATCGTCGTACCTAAATCCACTCATCATGCTGCTACTAACCTTACGACATTGATTTCATGGCTGAGTGATATTCCATTGTACATAAGGACCACAACTTCTTTATCCATTTTTCTCTTTCCTGGGATATTTAAGGTGGAATGAAGTGGAGGTCCTGGTCAACAGAGCAGCCCTAAACTTTGGGGTGCTTGTGTCTTGCTGATTTTTAATTTTCCCAATTTATACCCCCATGAGTGGAAGTGCCCTATGCTCTCTAAGCTGTGTTTTTCAGATGTTTCAGGACTCACCGGACACTTCTCCAGAGTGGCTCTTGGCAATTTACATCCCGCCCATCAGTGTAGCAAGGCTCCCATTTCTCCATGGCCTGTCCTGCATTTCTGGTTTTGACTCTTTTTTCAGCATGGCCCTTTTGACCGATGGGAAGCGAGACTTCTTTGTAGCGCTGATTTGCCTTTCCAGGTTGCTTGGTTGGCCAAAAAGGGCGTATGCGTCTTTTCCTGAATATATTCAGGAAAACACGCATACGCCCTTTTTGGCCAAGGGCATCATTGTCAACGTTTTGCCGCTTTTCATGTGCTTTAAAGGCGATTCGAATCTACCTCCTGAAATCTGTTTCCTGCAATTCTGCCTTGATTTCAAACCTCTTCTTTGCCTTCCCTCAATATATTTGTGGACGAGAGTTATCATTTATAACTCTGCAGGTTTGTGAATTGCAGTGCCCTGAACCTCCATTTTACAACTCGCTTTTTTGGGAGCGGGCCGCAAAAGCGCAGGATGGCTTCAGGCCCTGTTCTGGTTCCGGGGGGCAGGCTGAGCCTGTGGTTAATTCTTCTTTCTGATGGGAAAATAGAGTGACCTGTGCCTGTCCCAACACCAAGAGCTAGTCTCTCGTTGGTTCCACGTCTTCCCGTTCATCCTCAGGACAAATTGCACCCTGTACAGAACAGGAGGTGAAAGGTGCTGATGCTCCAAGTAGGGAGATTGCTAGCAAAGCGGCTGGAATGGCGAACCCGGGCACAAGGAGATGAGAAATGAGGTGCGTTTTAGAAACCTTTCCCCATCACACGGTGTACCATCTTCTGGGTTTCTCATGCATGTTTTCGATGTAGGAAGATGCCCTTGAACCTGGAGATTTGGGACCCATGCGATGGGTACCACGCAGTATTACTTTAAAGGGTCTGCGTTTGCTCACCCAACCTCACCAAACCTCTCAGCCCCAAGAGTGTCCACCCTTATGTCTCATCCAGCTGTGCGTCTAGATATGGTCAATCCAGGTTGCATCACAGCCCCTGAACGCATTGTGTAAGAATTTCTCTCTCTTTCACTGTCTTTGTTTAATGGGTGTTTCAAAGTAATTTATTTTTATAATGGGGTTTAGCTGCTTTTCACTGCTGTGTTTATGCCGCTTTACACCCACTTGACACACTAACAGAGAGATATCAATACATAGGTTTTACGATTATTATTAGTCAGATATATTCTTGTGCGGTGAATAGGGCGTGTTGAGTCCAGTTCTCTGAGCAAGGAGTAGGTCTTGTCTATTACATATTGGGTTTATGGAACGGTATCTGAGCTAATTTGATACCCTTGTTTTATGTATCACCCCACCTCACCTTTTCCGTTAAGCAGCCATAGTGTGTTTTCTGCATGTGTGACTCTGTTCTGTTTTGTAATTCAGTTCACGTGTAACAGTTTTTACATTCCCTCTATCCGTGATACCTTATGAGAAGTGTCCTTTTCTGTGTGACTTATTTCACTTAGAATCGTCGTACCTAAATCCACTCATCATGCTGCTACTAACCTTACGACATTGATTTCATGGCTGAGTGATATTCCTTTCTACATAAGGACCACAACTTCTTTATCCATTTTTCTCTTTCCTGGGATATTTAAGGTGGAATGAAGTGGAGGTCCTGGTCAACAGAGCAGCCCTAAACTTTGGGGTGCTTGTGTCTTGCTGATTTTTAATTTTCCCAATTTATACCCCCATGAGTGGAAGTGCCCTATGCTCTCTAAGCTGTGTTTTTCAGATGTTTCAGGACTCACCGGACACTTCTCCAGAGTGGCTCTTGGCAATTTACATCCCGCCCATCAGTGTAGCAAGGCTCCCATTTCTCCATGGCCTGTCCTGCATTTCTGGTTTTGACTCTTTTTTCAGCATGGCCCTTTTGACCGATGGGAAGCGAGACTTCTTTGTAGCGCTGATTTGCCTTTCCAGGTTGCTTGGTTGGCCAAAAAGGGCGTATGCGTTTTTTCCTGAATATATTCAGGAAAAAACGCATACGCCCTTTTTGGCCAAGGGCATCATTGTCAACGTTTTGCCGCTTTTCATGTACTTTAAAGGCGATTCGAATATACCTCCTGAAATCTGTTTCCTGCAATTCTTCCTTGATTTCAAATCCTCTTCTTTGCCTTCCCTCAATATATTTGTGGACGAGAGTTATCATTTATAACTCTGCAGGTTTGTGAATTGCAGTGCCCTGAACCTCCATTTTACAACTCGCTTTTTTGGGAGCTGGCCGCAAAAGCGCAGGATGGCTTCAGGCCCTGTTCTGGTTCCGGGAGGCAGGCTGAGCCTGTGGTTAATTCTTCTTCCTGATGGGAAAATAGATTGACCTGTGCCTGTCCCAACACCAAGAGCTAGTCTCTCGTTGGTTCCACGTCTTCCCGTTCATCCTCAGGACAAATTGCAACCTGTACGGATCAGGAGGTTAAAGGTGCTGATGCTCCAAGTAGGGAGATTGCTAGTAAAGCGGCTGGAATGGCGAACCCGGGCACAAGGAGATGAGAAATGAGGTGCGTTTTAGAAACCTTTCCCCATCACACGGTGTACCATCTTCTGGGTTTCTCATGCATGTTTTTGATGTATGAAGATGCCCTTGAACCTGGAGATTTGGGACCCATGCGATGCGTACCACGCAGTATTACTTTAAAGGGTCTGCGTTTGCTCACCCAACCTCACCAAACCTCTCAGCCCCAAGAGTGTCCACCCTTAGGTCTCATCCAGCTGTGGGTCTAGATATGGTCAATCCAGGTTGCATCACAGCCCCTGAACGCATTGTGTAAGAATTTCTCTCTCTTTCACTGTCTTTGTTTCATGAGTTTTTCAAAGTAATTTATTTTCATAATGGGATTTAGCTGCTTTTCACTGCTGTGTTTATGCCGCTTTACACCCACTTGACACACTAACAGAGAGATATCAATACATAGGTTTTACGATTATTACTAGTCAGATATATTCTTGTGCGGTGAATAGGGCGTGTTGAGTCCAGTTCTCTGAGCAAGGAGTAGGTCTTGTCTATTACATACTGGGTTTATGGAATGGTATCTGAGCTAATTTGAAACCCTTGTTTTATGTATCACCCCACCTCACCTTTCCCGTTAAGCAGCCATAGTGTGTTTTCTGCATGTGTGACTCTGTTCTGTTTTGTAATTCAGTTCAAGTGTAACGGTTTTTACATTCCCTCTATCAGTGATACCTTATGAGAAGTGCCTTTGCTGTGTGACTTATTTCACTTAGAGTCGTCGTACCTAAATCCACTCATCATGCTGCTACTAGCCTTATGACATTGATTTCACGGCTGAGTGATATTCCATTGTACATAAGGACCACAACTTCTTTATCCATTTTTCTCTTTCCTGGGATATTGAAGGTGGAATGAAGTGGAGGTCCTGGTCAACAGAGCAGCCCTAAACTTTGGGGTGCTTGTGTCTTGCTGATTTTTAATTTTCCCAATTTATACCCCCATGAGTGGAAGTGCCCTATGCTCTCTAAGCTGTGTTTTTCAGATGTTTCAGGACTCACCGGACACTTCTCCAGAGTGGCTCTTGGCAATTTACATCCCGCCCATCAGTGTAGCAAGGCTCCCATTTCTCCATGGCCTGTCCTGCATTTCTGGTTTTGACACTTTTTTCAGCATGGCCCTTTTGACCGATGGGAAGCGAGACTTCTTTGTAGCGCTGATTTGCCTTTCCAGGTTGCTTGGTTGGCCAAAAAGGGCGTATGCGTTTTTTCCTGAATATATTCAGGAAAAAAACGCATACGCCCTTTTTGGCCAAGGGCATCATTGTCAACGTTTTGCCGCTTTTCATGTACTTTAAAGGCGATTCGAATATACCTCCTGAAATCTGTTTCCTGCAATTCTTCCTTGATTTCAAATCCTCTTCTTTGCCTTCCCTCAATATATTTGTGGACGAGAGTTATCATTTATAACTCTGCAGGTTTGTGAATTGCAGTGCCCTGAACCTCCATTTTACAACTCGCTTTTTTGGGAGCTGGCCGCAAAAGCGCAGGATGGCTTCAGGCCCTGTTCTGGTTCCGGGGGGCAGGCTGAGCCTGTGGTTAATTCTTCTTTCTGATGGGAAAATAGAGTGACCTGTGCCTGTCCCAACACCAAGAGCTAGTCTCTCGTTGGTTCCACGTCTTCCCGTTCATCCTCAGGACAAATTGCAACCTGTACGGAACAGGAGGTGAAAGGTGCTGATGCTCCAAGTAGGGAGATTGCTAGCAAAGCGGCTGGAATGGCGAACCCGGGCACAAGGAGATGAGAAATGAGGTGCGTTTTAGAAACCTTTCCCCATCACACGGTGTACCATCTTCTGGGTTTCTCATGCATGTTTTCGATGTAGGAAGATGCCCTTGAACCTGGAGATTTGGGACCCATGCGATGGGTACCACGCAGTATTACTTTAAAGGGTCTGCGTTTGCTCACCCAACCTCACCAAACCTCTCAGCCCCAAGAGTGTCCACCCTTATGTCTCATCCAGCTGTGCGTCTAGATATGGTCAATCCAGGTTGCATCACAGCCCCTGAACGCATTGTGTAAGAATTTCTCTCTCTTTCACTGTCTTTGTTTCATGGGTTTTTCAAATAATTTATTTTCATTATGGGATTTAGCTGCTTTTAACTGCTGTGTTTATGCCGCTTTACACCCACTTGACACACTAACAGAGAGATATCAATACATAGGTTTTACGATTATTACTAGTCAGATATATTCTTGTGCCGTGAATAGGGCGTGTTGAGTCCAGTTCTCTGAGCAAGGAGTAGGTCTTGTCTATTACATATTGGGTTTATGGAACGGTATCTGAGCTAATTTGAAACCCTTGTTTTATGTATCACCCCACCTCACCTTTCCCGTTAAGCAGCCATAGTGTGTTTTCTGCATGTGTGACTCTGTTCTGTTTTGTAATTCAGTTCAAGTGTAACGGTTTTTACATTCCCTCTATCAGTGATACCTTATGAGAAGTGTCCTTTTCTGTGTGACTTATTTCACTTAGAATCGTCGTACCTAAATCCACTCATCATGCTGCTACTAACCTTACGACATTGATTTCATGGCTGAGTGATATTCCATTGTACATAAGGACCACAACTTCTTTATCCATTTTTCTCTTTCCTGGGATATTTAAGGTGGAATGAAGTGGAGGTCCTGGTCAACAGAGCAGCCCTAAACTTTGGGGTGGTTGTGTCTTGCTGATTTTTAATTTTCCCAATTTATACCCCCATGAGTGGAAGTGCCCTATGCTCTCTAAGCTGTGTTTTTCAGATGTTTCAGGACTCACCGGACACTTCTCTAGAGTGGCTGTTGGCAATTTACATCCCGCCCATCAGTGTAGCAAGGCTCCCATTTCTCCATGGCCTGTCCTGCATTTCTGGTTTTGACACTTTTTTCAGCATGGCCCTTTTGACCGATGGGAAGCGAGACTTCTTTGTAGCGCTGATTTGCCTTTCCAGGTTGCTTGGTTGGCCAAAAAGGGCGTATGCGTTTTTTCCTGAATATATTCAGGAAAAAACGCATACGCCCTTTTTGGCCAAGGGCATCATTGTCAACGTTTTGCCGCTTTTCATGTGCTTTAAAGGCGATTCGAATATACCTCCTGAAATCTGTTTCCTGCAATTCTGCCTTGATTTCAAATCCTCTTCTTTGCCTTCCCTCAATATATTTGTGGACGAGAGTTATCATTTATAACTCTGCAGGTTTGTGAATTGCAGTGCCCTGAACCTCCATTTTACAACTCGTTTTTATGGGAGCTGGCCGCAAAATCGCAGAATGGCTTCAGGACCTGTTCTGGTTCCGGGGAGCAGGCTGAGCCTGTGGTTAATTCTTCTTTCTGATGGGAATATAGAGTGACCTGTGCCTGTCCCAACACCAAGAGCTAGTCTCTCGTTGGTTACACGTCTTCCCGTTTATCCTCAGGACAGATTGCAACCTGTATGGAACAGGAGGTTAAAGGTGCTGATGCTCCAAGTAGGGAGCTTGCTAGTAAAGTGGCTGGAATGGCGAACCCGGGCACAAGGAGATGAGAAATGAGGTGCGTTTTAGAAACCTTTCCCCATCACACGGTGTACCATCTTCTGGGTTTCTTATGCATGTTTTCGATGTAGGAAGATGCCCTTGAACCTGGAGATTTGGGACCCATGCGATGGGTACCACGCAGTATTACTTTAAAGGGTCTGCGTTTGCTCACCCAACCTCACCAAACCTCTCAGCCCCAAGAGTGTCCACCCTTATGTCTCATCCAGCTGTGCGTCTAGATATGGTCAATCCAGGTTGCATCACAGCCCCTGAACGCATTGTGTAAGAATTTCTCTCTCTTTCACTGTCTTTGTTTCATGGGTGTTTCAAAGTAATTTATTTTTATAATGGGGTTTAGCTGCTTTTCACTGCTGTGTTTATGCCGCTTTACACCCACTTGACACACTAACAGAGAGATATCAATACATAGGTTTTACGATTATTATTAGTCAGATATATTCTTGTGCGGTGAATAGGGCGTGTTGAGTCCAGTTCTCTGAGCAAGGAGTAGGTCTTGTCTATTACATATTGGGTTTATGGAACGGTATCTGAGCTAATTTGATACCCTTGTTTTATGTATCACCCCACCTCACCTTTTCCGTTAAGCAGCCATAGTGTGTTTTCTGCATGTGTGACTCTGTTCTGTTTTGTAATTCAGTTCAAGTGTAACGGTTTTTACATTCCCTCTATCCGTGATACCTTATGAGAAGTGTCCTTTTCTGTGTGACTTATTTCACTTAGAATCGTCGTACCTAAATCCACTCATCATGCTGCTACTAACCTTACGACATTGATTTCATGGCTGAGTGATATTCCATTGTACATAAGGACCACAACTTCTTTATCCATTTTTCTCTTTCCTGGGATATTGAAGGTGGAATGAAGTGGAGGTCCTGGTCAACAGAGCAGCCCTAAACTTTGGGGTGCTTGTGTCTTGCTGATTTTTCATTTTCCCAATTTATACCCCCATGAGTGGAAGTGCCCTATGCTCTCTAAGCTGTGTTTTTCAGATGTTTCAGGACTCACCGGACACTTCTCCAGAGTGGCTCTTGTCAATTTACATCCCGCCCATCAGTGTAGCAAGGCTCCCATTTCTCCATGGCCTGTCCTGCATTTCTGGTTTTGACACTTTTTTCAGCATGGCCCTTTTGACCGATGGGAAGCGAGACTTCTTTGTAGCGCTGATTTGCCTTTCCAGGTTGCTTGGTTGGCCAAAAAGGGCGTATGCGTTTTTTCCTGAATATATTCAGGAAAAAAACGCATACGCCCTTTTTGGCCAAGGGCATCATTGTCAACGTTTTGCCGCTTTTCATGTGCTTTAAAGGCGATTCGAATCTACCTCCTGAAATCTGTTTCCTGCAATTCTGACTTGATTTCAAATCCTCTTCTTTGCCTTCCCTCAATATATTTGAGGACGAGAGTTATCATTTATAACTCTGCAGGTTTGTGAATTGCAGTGCCCTGAACCTCCATTTTACAACTCGTTTTTATGGGAGCTGGCCGCAAAATCGCAGAATGGCTTCAGGCCCTGTTCTGGTTCCGGGGGGCAGGCTGAGCCTGTGGTTAATTCTTCTTCCTGATGGGAAAATAGAGTGACCTGTGCCTGTCCCAACACCAAGAGCTAGTCTCTCGTTGGTTCCCCGTCTTCCCGTTCAACCTCAGGACAAATTGCAACCTGTACGGAACAGGAGGTTAAAGGTGCTGATGCTCCAAGTAGGGAGCTTGCTAGTAAAGTGGCTGGAATGGCGAACCCGGGCACAGGGAGAAGAGAAATGAGGTGCGTTTTAGAAACCTTTCCCCATCACACGGTGTACCATCTTCTGGGTTTCTCATGCATGTTTTCGATGTAGGAAGATGCCCTTGAACCTGGAGATTTGGGACCCATGCGATGGGTACCACGCAGTATTACTTTAAAGGGTCTGCGTTTGCTCACCCAACCTCACCAAACCTCTCAGCCCCAAGAGTGTCCACCCTTATGTCTCATCCAGCTGTGCGTCTAGATATGGTCAATCCAGGTTGCATCACAGCCCCTGAACGCATTGTGTAAGAATTTCTCTCTCTTTCACTGTCTTTGTTTCATGGGTGTTTCAAAGTAATTTATTTTTATAATGGGGTTTAGCTGCTTTTCACTGCTGTGTTTATGCCGCTTTACACCCACTTGACACACTAACAGAGAGATATCAATACATAGGTTTTACGATTATTATTAGTCAGATATATTCTTGTGCGGTGAATAGGGCGTGTTGAGTCCAGTTCTCTGAGCAAGGAGTAGGTCTTGTCTATTACATATTGGTTTTATGGAACGGTATCTGAGCTAATTTGATACCCTTGTTTTATGTATCACCCCACCTCACCTTTCCCGTGAAGCAGCCATAGTGTGTTTTCTGCATGTGTGACTCTGTTCTGTTTTGTAATTCAGTTCAAGTGTAACGGTTTTTACATTCCCTCTATCCGTGATACCTTATGAGAAGTGTCCTTTTCTGTGTGACTTATTTCACTTAGAATCGTCGTACCTAAATCCACTCATCATGCTGCTACTAACCTTACGACATTGATTTCATGGCTGAGTGATATTCCATTGTACATAAGGACCACAACTTCTTTATCCATTTTTCTCTTTCCTGGGATATTTAAGGTGGAATGAAGTGGAGGTCCTGGTCAACAGAGCAGCCCTAAACTTTGGGGTGCTTGTGTCTTGCTGATTTTTAATTTTCCCCATTTATACCCCCATGAGTGGAAGTGCCCTATGCTCTCTAAGCTGTGTTTTTCAGATGTTTCAGGACTCACCGGACACTTCTCCAGAGTGGCTCTTGGCAATTTACATCCCGCCCATCAGTGTAGCAAGGCTCCCATTTCTCCATGGCCTGTCCTGCATTTCTGGTTTTGACTCTTTTTTCAGCATGGCCCTTTTGACCGATGGGAAGCGAGACTTCTTTGTAGCGCTGATTTGCCTTTCCAGGTTGCTTGGTTGGCCAAAAAGGGCGTATGCGTTTTTTCCTGAATATATTCAGGAAAAAACGCATACGCCCTTTTTGGCCAAGGGCATCATTGTCAACGTTTTGCCGCTTTTCATGTACTTTAAAGGCGATTCGAATATACCTCCTGAAATCTGTTTCCTGCAATTCTTCCTTGATTTCAAATCCTCTTCTTTGCCTTCCCTCAATATATTTGTGGACGAGAGTTATCATTTATAACTCTGCAGGTTTGTGAATTGCAGTGCCCTGAACCTCCATTTTACAACTCGCTTTTTTGGGAGCTGGCCGCAAAAGCGCAGGATGGCTTCAGGCCCTGTTCTGGTTCCGGGAGGCAGGCTGAGCCTGTGGTTAATTCTTCTTCCTGATGGGAAAATAGATTGACCTGTGCCTGTCCCAACACCAAGAGCTAGTCTCTCGTTGGTTCCACGTCTTCCCGTTCATCCTCAGGACAAATTGCAACCTGTACGGATCAGGAGGTTAAAGGTGCTGATGCTCCAAGTAGGGAGATTGCTAGTAAAGCGGCTGGAATGGCGAACCCGGGCACAAGGAGATGAGAAATGAGGTGCGTTTTAGAAACCTTTCCCCATCACACGGTGTACCATCTTCTGGGTTTCTCATGCATGTTTTTGATGTATGAAGATGCCCTTGAACCTGGAGATTTGGGACCCATGCGATGCGTACCACGCAGTATTACTTTAAAGGGTCTGCGTTTGCTCACCCAACCTCACCAAACCTCTCAGCCCCAAGAGTGTCCACCCTTAGGTCTCATCCAGCTGTGGGTCTAGATATGGTCAATCCAGGTTGCATCACAGCCCCTGAACGCATTGTGTAAGAATTTCTCTCTCTTTCACTGTCTTTGTTTCATGAGTTTTTCAAAGTAATTTATTTTCATAATGGGATTTAGCTGCTTTTCACTGCTGTGTTTATGCCGCTTTACACGCACTTGACACACTAACAGAGAGATATCAATACATAGGTTTTAAGATTATTACTAGTCAGATATATTCTTGTGCGGTGAATAGGGCGTGTTGAGTCCAGTTCTCTGAGCAAGGAGTAGGTCTTGTCTATTACATACTGGGTTTATGGAATGGTATCTGAGCTAATTTGAAACCCTTGTTTTATGTATCACCCCACCTCACCTTTCCCGTTAAGCAGCCATAGTGTGTTTTCTGCATGTGTGACTCTGTTCTGTTTTGTAATTCAGTTCAAGTGTAACGGTTTTTACATTCCCTCTATCAGTGATACCTTATGAGAAGTGCCTTTGCTGTGTGACTTATTTCACTTAGAGTCGTCGTACCTAAATCCACTCATCATGCTGCTACTAGCCTTATGACATTGATTTCACGGCTGAGTGATATTCCATTGTACATAAGGACCACAACTTCTTTATCCATTTTTCTCTTTCCTGGGATATTGAAGGTGGAATGAAGTGGAGGTCCTGGTCAACAGAGCAGCCCTAAACTTTGGGGTGCTTGTGTCTTGCTGATTTTTCATTTTCCCAATTTATACCCCCATGAGTGGAAGTGCCCTATGCTCTCTAAGCTGTGTTTTTCAGATGTTTCAGGACTCACCGGACACTTCTCCAGAGTGGCTCTTGGCAATTTACATCCCGCCCATCAGTGTAGCAAGGCTCCCATTTCTCCATGGCCTGTCCTGCATTTCTGGTTTTGACACTTTTTTCAGCATGGCCCTTTTGACCGATGGGAAGCGAGACTTCTTTGTAGCGCTGATTTGCCTTTCCAGGTTGCTTGGTTGGCCAAAAAGGGCGTATGCGTTTTTTCCTGAATATATTCAGGAAAAAACGCATACGCCCTTGTTGGCCAAGGGCATCATTGTCAACGTTTTGCCGCTTTTCATGTACTTTAAAGGCGATTCGAATATACCTCCTGAAATCTGTTTCCTGCAATTCTTCCTTGATTTCAAATCCTCTTCTTTGCCTTCCCTCAATATATTTGTGGACGAGAGTTATCATTTATAACTCTGCAGGTTTGTGAATTGCAGTGCCCTGAACCTCCATTTTACAACTCGCTTTTTTGGGAGCTGGCCGCAAAAGCGCAGGATGGCTTCAGGCCCTGTTCTGGTTCCGGGGGGCAGGCTGAGCCTGTGGTTAATTCTTCTTTCTGATGGGAAAATAGAGTGACCTGTGCCTGTCCCAACACCAAGAGCTAGTCTCTCGTTGGTTCCACGTCTTCCCGTTCATCCTCAGGACAAATTGCAACCTGTACGGAACAGGAGGTGAAAGGTGCTGATGCTCCAAGTAGGGAGATTGCTAGCAAAGCGGCTGGAATGGCGAACCCGGGCACAAGGAGATGAGAAATGAGGTGCGTTTTAGAAACCTTTCCCCATCACACGGTGTACCATCTTCTGGGTTTCTCATGCATGTTTTCGATGTAGGAAGATGCCCTTGAACCTGGAGACTTGGGACCCATGCGATGGGTACCACGCAGTATTACTTTAAAGGGTCTGCGTTTGCTCACCCAACCTCACCAAACCTCTCAGCCCCAAGAGTGTCCACCCTTATGTCTCATCCAGCTGTGCGTCTAGATATGGTCAATCCAGGTTGCATCACAGCCCCTGAACGCATTGTGTAAGAATTTCTCTCTCTTTCACTGTCTTTGTTTCATGGGTTTTTCAAATAATTTATTTTCATTATGGGATTTAGCTGCTTTTAACTGCTGTGTTTATGCCGCTTTACACCCACTTGACACACTAACAGAGAGATATCAATACATAGGTTTTACGATTATTACTAGTCAGATATATTCTTGTGCCGTGAATAGGGCGTGTTGAGTCCAGTTCTCTGAGCAAGGAGTAGGTCTTGTCTATTACATATTGGGTTTATGGAACGGTATCTGAGCTAATTTGATACCCTTGTTTTATGTATCACCCCACCTCACCTTTTCCGTTAAGCAGCCATAGTGTGTTTTCTGCATGTGTGACTCTGTTCTGTTTTGTAATTCAGTTCAAGTGTAACGGTTTTTACATTCCCTCTATCCGTGATACCTTATGAGAAGTGTCCTTTTCTGTGTGACTTATTTCACTTAGAATCGTCGTACCTAAATCCACTCATCATGCTGCTACTAACCTTACGACATTGATTTCATGGCTGAGTGATATTCCATTGTACATAAGGACCACAACTTCTTTATCCATTTTTCTCTTTCCTGGGATATTGAAGGTGGAATGAAGTGGAGGTCCTGGTCAACAGAGCAGCCCTAAACTTTGGGGTGCTTGTGTCTTGCTGATTTTTCATTTTCCCAATTTATACCCCCATGAGTGGAAGTGCCCTATGCTCTCTAAGCTGTGTTTTTCAGATGTTTCAGGACTCACCGGACACTTCTCCAGAGTGGCTCTTGTCAATTTACATCCCGCCCATCAGTGTAGCAAGGCTCCCATTTCTCCATGGCCTGTCCTGCATTTCTGGTTTTGACACTTTTTTCAGCATGGCCCTTTTGACCGATGGGAAGCGAGACTTCTTTGTAGCGCTGATTTGCCTTTCCAGGTTGCTTGGTTGGCCAAAAAGGGCGTATGCGTTTTTTCCTGAATATATTCAGGAAAAAAACGCATACGCCCTTTTTGGCCAAGGGCATCATTGTCAACGTTTTGCCGCTTTTCATGTGCTTTAAAGGCGATTCGAATCTACCTCCTGAAATCTGTTTCCTGCAATTCTGACTTGATTTCAAATCCTCTTCTTTGCCTTCCCTCAATATATTTGAGGACGAGAGTTATCATTTATAACTCTGCAGGTTTGTGAATTGCAGTGCCCTGAACCTCCATTTTACAACTCGTTTTTATGGGAGCTGGCCGCAAAATCGCAGAATGGCTTCAGGCCCTGTTCTGGTTCCGGGGGGCAGGCTGAGCCTGTGGTTAATTCTTCTTCCTGATGGGAAAATAGAGTGACCTGTGCCTGTCCCAACACCAAGAGCTAGTCTCTCGTTGGTTCCCCGTCTTCCCGTTCAACCTCAGGACAAATTGCAACCTGTACGGAACAGGAGGTTAAAGGTGCTGATGCTCCAAGTAGGGAGCTTGCTAGTAAAGTGGCTGGAATGGCGAACCCGGGCACAGGGAGAAGAGAAATGAGGTGCGTTTTAGAAACCTTTCCCCATCACACGGTGTACCATCTTCTGGGTTTCTCATGCATGTTTTCGATGTAGGAAGATGCCCTTGAACCTGGAGATTTGGGACCCATGCGATGGGTACCACGCAGTATTACTTTAAAGGGTCTGCGTTTGCTCACCCAACCTCACCAAACCTCTCAGCCCCAAGAGTGTCCACCCTTATGTCTCATCCAGCTGTGCGTCTAGATATGGTCAATCCAGGTTGCATCACAGCCCCTGAACGCATTGTGTAAGAATTTCTCTCTCTTTCACTGTCTTTGTTTCATGGGTGTTTCAAAGTAATTTATTTTTATAATGGGGTTTAGCTGCTTTTCACTGCTGTGTTTATGCCGCTTTACACCCACTTGACACACTAACAGAGAGATATCAATACATAGGTTTTACGATTATTATTAGTCAGATATATTCTTGTGCGGTGAATAGGGCGTGTTGAGTCCAGTTCTCTGAGCAAGGAGTAGGTCTTGTCTATTACATATTGGTTTTATGGAACGGTATCTGAGCTAATTTGATACCCTTGTTTTATGTATCACCCCACCTCACCTTTCCCGTGAAGCAGCCATAGTGTGTTTTCTGCATGTGTGACTCTGTTCTGTTTTGTAATTCAGTTCAAGTGTAACGGTTTTTACATTCCCTCTATCCGTGATACCTTATGAGAAGTGTCCTTTTCTGTGTGACTTATTTCACTTAGAATCGTCGTACCTAAATCCACTCATCATGCTGCTACTAACCTTACGACATTGATTTCATGGCTGAGTGATATTCCATTGTACATAAGGACCACAACTTCTTTATCCATTTTTCTCTTTCCTGGGATATTTAAGGTGGAATGAAGTGGAGGTCCTGGTCAACAGAGCAGCCCTAAACTTTGGGGTGCTTGTGTCTTGCTGATTTTTAATTTTCCCCATTTATACCCCCATGAGTGGAAGTGCCCTATGCTCTCTAAGCTGTGTTTTTCAGATGTTTCAGGACTCACCGGACACTTCTCCAGAGTGGCTCTTGGCAATTTACATCCCGCCCATCAGTGTAGCAAGGCTCCCATTTCTCCATGGCCTGTCCTGCATTTCTGGTTTTGACTCTTTTTTCAGCATGGCCCTTTTGACCGATGGGAAGCGAGACTTCTTTGTAGCGCTGATTTGCCTTTCCAGGTTGCTTGGTTGGCCAAAAAGGGCGTATGCGTTTTTTCCTGAATATATTCAGGAAAAAACGCATACGCCCTTTTTGGCCAAGGGCATCATTGTCAACGTTTTGCCGCTTTTCATGTACTTTAAAGGCGATTCGAATATACCTCCTGAAATCTGTTTCCTGCAATTCTTCCTTGATTTCAAATCCTCTTCTTTGCCTTCCCTCAATATATTTGTGGACGAGAGTTATCATTTATAACTCTGCAGGTTTGTGAATTGCAGTGCCCTGAACCTCCATTTTACAACTCGCTTTTTTGGGAGCTGGCCGCAAAAGCGCAGGATGGCTTCAGGCCCTGTTCTGGTTCCGGGAGGCAGGCTGAGCCTGTGGTTAATTCTTCTTCCTGATGGGAAAATAGATTGACCTGTGCCTGTCCCAACACCAAGAGCTAGTCTCTCGTTGGTTCCACGTCTTCCCGTTCATCCTCAGGACAAATTGCAACCTGTACGGATCAGGAGGTTAAAGGTGCTGATGCTCCAAGTAGGGAGATTGCTAGTAAAGCGGCTGGAATGGCGAACCCGGGCACAAGGAGATGAGAAATGAGGTGCGTTTTAGAAACCTTTCCCCATCACACGGTGTACCATCTTCTGGGTTTCTCATGCATGTTTTTGATGTATGAAGATGCCCTTGAACCTGGAGATTTGGGACCCATGCGATGCGTACCACGCAGTATTACTTTAAAGGGTCTGCGTTTGCTCACCCAACCTCACCAAACCTCTCAGCCCCAAGAGTGTCCACCCTTAGGTCTCATCCAGCTGTGGGTCTAGATATGGTCAATCCAGGTTGCATCACAGCCCCTGAACGCATTGTGTAAGAATTTCTCTCTCTTTCACTGTCTTTGTTTCATGAGTTTTTCAAAGTAATTTATTTTCATAATGGGATTTAGCTGCTTTTCACTGCTGTGTTTATGCCGCTTTACACGCACTTGACACACTAACAGAGAGATATCAATACATAGGTTTTAAGATTATTACTAGTCAGATATATTCTTGTGCGGTGAATAGGGCGTGTTGAGTCCAGTTCTCTGAGCAAGGAGTAGGTCTTGTCTATTACATACTGGGTTTATGGAATGGTATCTGAGCTAATTTGAAACCCTTGTTTTATGTATCACCCCACCTCACCTTTCCCGTTAAGCAGCCATAGTGTGTTTTCTGCATGTGTGACTCTGTTCTGTTTTGTAATTCAGTTCAAGTGTAACGGTTTTTACATTCCCTCTATCAGTGATACCTTATGAGAAGTGCCTTTGCTGTGTGACTTATTTCACTTAGAGTCGTCGTACCTAAATCCACTCATCATGCTGCTACTAGCCTTATGACATTGATTTCACGGCTGAGTGATATTCCATTGTACATAAGGACCACAACTTCTTTATCCATTTTTCTCTTTCCTGGGATATTGAAGGTGGAATGAAGTGGAGGTCCTGGTCAACAGAGCAGCCCTAAACTTTGGGGTGCTTGTGTCTTGCTGATTTTTCATTTTCCCAATTTATACCCCCATGAGTGGAAGTGCCCTATGCTCTCTAAGCTGTGTTTTTCAGATGTTTCAGGACTCACCGGACACTTCTCCAGAGTGGCTCTTGGCAATTTACATCCCGCCCATCAGTGTAGCAAGGCTCCCATTTCTCCATGGCCTGTCCTGCATTTCTGGTTTTGACACTTTTTTCAGCATGGCCCTTTTGACCGATGGGAAGCGAGACTTCTTTGTAGCGCTGATTTGCCTTTCCAGGTTGCTTGGTTGGCCAAAAAGGGCGTATGCGTTTTTTCCTGAATATATTCAGGAAAAAACGCATACGCCCTTGTTGGCCAAGGGCATCATTGTCAACGTTTTGCCGCTTTTCATGTACTTTAAAGGCGATTCGAATATACCTCCTGAAATCTGTTTCCTGCAATTCTTCCTTGATTTCAAATCCTCTTCTTTGCCTTCCCTCAATATATTTGTGGACGAGAGTTATCATTTATAACTCTGCAGGTTTGTGAATTGCAGTGCCCTGAACCTCCATTTTACAACTCGCTTTTTTGGGAGCTGGCCGCAAAAGCGCAGGATGGCTTCAGGCCCTGTTCTGGTTCCGGGGGGCAGGCTGAGCCTGTGGTTAATTCTTCTTTCTGATGGGAAAATAGAGTGACCTGTGCCTGTCCCAACACCAAGAGCTAGTCTCTCGTTGGTTCCACGTCTTCCCGTTCATCCTCAGGACAAATTGCAACCTGTACGGAACAGGAGGTGAAAGGTGCTGATGCTCCAAGTAGGGAGATTGCTAGCAAAGCGGCTGGAATGGCGAACCCGGGCACAAGGAGATGAGAAATGAGGTGCGTTTTAGAAACCTTTCCCCATCACACGGTGTACCATCTTCTGGGTTTCTCATGCATGTTTTCGATGTAGGAAGATGCCCTTGAACCTGGAGACTTGGGACCCATGCGATGGGTACCACGCAGTATTACTTTAAAGGGTCTGCGTTTGCTCACCCAACCTCACCAAACCTCTCAGCCCCAAGAGTGTCCACCCTTATGTCTCATCCAGCTGTGCGTCTAGATATGGTCAATCCAGGTTGCATCACAGCCCCTGAACGCATTGTGTAAGAATTTCTCTCTCTTTCACTGTCTTTGTTTCATGGGTTTTTCAAATAATTTATTTTCATTATGGGATTTAGCTGCTTTTAACTGCTGTGTTTATGCCGCTTTACACCCACTTGACACACTAACAGAGAGATATCAATACATAGGTTTTACGATTATTACTAGTCAGATATATTCTTGTGCCGTGAATAGGGCGTGTTGAGTCCAGTTCTCTGAGCAAGGAGTAGGTCTTGTCTATTACATATTGGGTTTATGGAACGGTATCTGAGCTAATTTGAAACCCTTGTTTTATGTATCACCCCACCTCACCTTTCCCGTTAAGCAGCCATAGTGTGTTTTCTGCATGTGTGACTCTGTTCTGTTTTGTAATTCAGTTCAAGTGTAACGGTTTTTACATTCCCTCTATCAGTGATACCTTATGAGAAGTGTCCTTTTCTGTGTGACTTATTTCACTTAGAATCGTCGTACCTAAATCCACTCATCATGCTGCTACTAACCTTACGACATTGATTTCATGGCTGAGTGATATTCCATTGTACATAAGGACCACAACTTCTTTATCCATTTTTCTCTTTCCTGGGATATTTAAGGTGGAATGAAGTGGAGGTCCTGGTCAACAGAGCAGCCCTAAACTTTGGGGTGGTTGTGTCTTGCTGATTTTTAATTTTCCCAATTTATACCCCCATGAGTGGAAGTGCCCTATGCTCTCTAAGCTGTGTTTTTCAGATGTTTCAGGACTCACCGGACACTTCTCTAGAGTGGCTGTTGGCAATTTACATCCCGCCCATCAGTGTAGCAAGGCTCCCATTTCTCCATGGCCTGTCCTGCATTTCTGGTTTTGACACTTTTTTCAGCATGGCCCTTTTGACCGATGGGAAGCGAGACTTCTTTGTAGCGCTGATTTGCCTTTCCAGGTTGCTTGGTTGGCCAAAAAGGGCGTATGCGTTTTTTCCTGAATATATTCAGGAAAAAACGCATACGCCCTTTTTGGCCAAGGGCATCATTGTCAACGTTTTGCCGCTTTTCATGTGCTTTAAAGGCGATTCGAATATACCTCCTGAAATCTGTTTCCTGCAATTCTGCCTTGATTTCAAATCCTCTTCTTTGCCTTCCCTCAATATATTTGTGGACGAGAGTTATCATTTATAACTCTGCAGGTTTGTGAATTGCAGTGCCCTGAACCTCCATTTTACAACTCGTTTTTATGGGAGCTGGCCGCAAAATCGCAGAATGGCTTCAGGACCTGTTCTGGTTCCGGGGAGCAGGCTGAGCCTGTGGTTAATTCTTCTTTCTGATGGGAATATAGAGTGACCTGTGCCTGTCCCAACACCAAGAGCTAGTCTCTCGTTGGTTCCACGTCTTCCCGTTTATCCTCAGGACAGATTGCAACCTGTATGGAACAGGAGGTTAAAGGTGCTGATGCTCCAAGTAGGGAGCTTGCTAGTAAAGTGGCTGGAATGGCGAACCCGGGCACAAGGAGATGAGAAATGAGGTGCGTTTTAGAAACCTTTCCCCATCACACGGTGTACCATCTTCTGGGTTTCTTATGCATGTTTTCGATGTAGGAAGATGCCCTTGAACCTGGAGATTTGGGACCCATGCGATGGGTACCACGCAGTATTACTTTAAAGGGTCTGCGTTTGCTCACCCAACCTCACCAAACCTCTCAGCCCCAAGAGTGTCCACCCTTATGTCTCATCCAGCTGTGCGTCTAGATATGGTCAATCCAGGTTGCATCACAGCCCCTGAACGCATTGTGTAAGAATTTCTCTCTCTTTCACTGTCTTTGTTTCATGGGTGTTTCGAAGTAATTTATTTTTATAATGGGGTTTAGCTGCTTTTCACTGCTGTGTTTATGCCGCTTTACACCCACTTGACACACTAACAGAGAGATATCAATACATAGGTTTTACGATTATTATTAGTCAGATATATTCTTGTGCGGTGAATAGGGCGTGTTGAGTCCAGTTCTCTGAGCAAGGAGTAGGTCTTGTCTATTACATATTGGGTTTATGGAACGGTATCTGAGCTAATTTGATACCCTTGTTTTATGTATCACCCCACCTCACCTTTTCCGTTAAGCAGCCATAGTGTGTTTTCTGCATGTGTGACTCTGTTCTGTTTTGTAATTCAGTTCAAGTGTAACGGTTTTTACATTCCCTCTATCCGTGATACCTTATGAGAAGTGTCCTTTTCTGTGTGACTTATTTCACTTAGAATCGTCGTACCTAAATCCACTCATCATGCTGCTACTAACCTTACGACATTGATTTCATGGCTGAGTGATATTCCATTGTACATAAGGACCACAACTTCTTTATCCATTTTTCTCTTTCCTGGGATATTGAAGGTGGAATGAAGTGGAGGTCCTGGTCAACAGAGCAGCCCTAAACTTTGGGGTGCTTGTGTCTTGCTGATTTTTCATTTTCCCAATTTATACCCCCATGAGTGGAAGTGCCCTATGCTCTCTAAGCTGTGTTTTTCAGATGTTTCAGGACTCACCGGACACTTCTCCAGAGTGGCTCTTGTCAATTTACATCCCGCCCATCAGTGTAGCAAGGCTCCCATTTCTCCATGGCCTGTCCTGCATTTCTGGTTTTGACACTTTTTTCAGCATGGCCCTTTTGACCGATGGGAAGCGAGACTTCTTTGTAGCGCTGATTTGCCTTTCCAGGTTGCTTGGTTGGCCAAAAAGGGCGTATGCGTTTTTTCCTGAATATATTCAGGAAAAAAACGCATACGCCCTTTTTGGCCAAGGGCATCATTGTCAACGTTTTGCCGCTTTTCATGTGCTTTAAAGGCGATTCGAATCTACCTCCTGAAATCTGTTTCCTGCAATTCTGACTTGATTTCAAATCCTCTTCTTTGCCTTCCCTCAATATATTTGAGGACGAGAGTTATCATTTATAACTCTGCAGGTTTGTGAATTGCAGTGCCCTGAACCTCCATTTTACAACTCGTTTTTATGGGAGCTGGCCGCAAAATCGCAGAATGGCTTCAGGCCCTGTTCTGGTTCCGGGGGGCAGGCTGAGCCTGTGGTTAATTCTTCTTCCTGATGGGAAAATAGAGTGACCTGTGCCTGTCCCAACACCAAGAGCTAGTCTCTCGTTGGTTCCCCGTCTTCCCGTTCATCCTCAGGACAAATTGCAACCTGTACGGAACAGGAGGTTAAAGGTGCTGATGCTCCAAGTAGGGAGCTTGCTAGTAAAGTGGCTGGAATGGCGAACCCGGGCACAGGGAGAAGAGAAATGAGGTGCGTTTTAGAAACCTTTCCCCATCACACGGTGTACCATCTTCTGGGTTTCTCATGCATGTTTTCGATGTAGGAAGATGCCCTTGAACCTGGAGATTTGGGACCCATGCGATGGGTACCACGCAGTATTACTTTAAAGGGTCTGCGTTTGCTCACCCAACCTCACCAAACCTCTCAGCCCCAAGAGTGTCCACCCTTATGTCTCATCCAGCTGTGCGTCTAGATATGGTCAATCCAGGTTGCATCACAGCCCCTGAACGCATTGTGTAAGAATTTCTCTCTCTTTCACTGTCTTTGTTTCATGGGTGTTTCAAAGTAATTTATTTTTATAATGGGGTTTAGCTGCTTTTCACTGCTGTGTTTATGCCGCTTTACACCCACTTGACACACTAACAGAGAGATATCAATACATAGGTTTTACGATTATTATTAGTCAGATATATTCTTGTGCGGTGAATAGGGCGTGTTGAGTCCAGTTCTCTGAGCAAGGAGTAGGTCTTGTCTATTACATATTGGTTTTATGGAACGGTATCTGAGCTAATTTGATACCCTTGTTTTATGTATCACCCCACCTCACCTTTCCCGTGAAGCAGCCATAGTGTGTTTTCTGCATGTGTGACTCTGTTCTGTTTTGTAATTCAGTTCAAGTGTAACGGTTTTTACATTCCCTCTATCCGTGATACCTTATGAGAAGTGTCCTTTTCTGTGTGACTTATTTCACTTAGAATCGTCGTACCTAAATCCACTCATCATGCTGCTACTAACCTTACGACATTGATTTCATGGCTGAGTGATATTCCATTGTACATAAGGACCACAACTTCTTTATCCATTTTTCTCTTTCCTGGGATATTTAAGGTGGAATGAAGTGGAGGTCCTGGTCAACAGAGCAGCCCTAAACTTTGGGGTGCTTGTGTCTTGCTGATTTTTAATTTTCCCCATTTATACCCCCATGAGTGGAAGTGCCCTATGCTCTCTAAGCTGTGTTTTTCAGATGTTTCAGGACTCACCGGACACTTCTCCAGAGTGGCTCTTGGCAATTTACATCCCGCCCATCAGTGTAGCAAGGCTCCCATTTCTCCATGGCCTGTCCTGCATTTCTGGTTTTGACTCTTTTTTCAGCATGGCCCTTTTGACCGATGGGAAGCGAGACTTCTTTGTAGCGCTGATTTGCCTTTCCAGGTTGCTTGGTTGGCCAAAAAGGGCGTATGCGTTTTTTCCTGAATATATTCAGGAAAAAACGCATACGCCCTTTTTGGCCAAGGGCATCATTGTCAACGTTTTGCCGCTTTTCATGTACTTTAAAGGCGATTCGAATATACCTCCTGAAATCTGTTTCCTGCAATTCTTCCTTGATTTCAAATCCTCTTCTTTGCCTTCCCTCAATATATTTGTGGACGAGAGTTATCATTTATAACTCTGCAGGTTTGTGAATTGCAGTGCCCTGAACCTCCATTTTACAACTCGGTTTTTTGGGAGCTGGCCGCAAAAGCGCAGGATGGCTTCAAGCCCTGTTCTGGTTCCGGGAGGCAGGCTGAGCCTGTGGTTAATTCTTCTTCCTGATGGGAAAATAGATTGACCTGTGCCTGTCCCAACACCAAGAGCTAGTCTCTCGTTGGTTCCACGACTTCCCGTTCATCCTCAGGACAAATTACAACCTGTATGGAACAGGAGGTTAAAGGTGCTGATGCTCCAAGTAGGGAGATTGCTAGTAAAGCGGCTGGAATGGCGAACCCGGGCACAAGGAGATGAGAAATGAGGTGCGTTTTAGAAACCTTTCCCCATCACACGGTGTACCATCTTCTGGGTTTCTCATGCATGTTTTCGATGTAGGAAGATGCCCTTGAACCTGGAGATTTGGGACCCATGCGATGGGTACCACGCAGTATTACTTTAAAGGGTCTGCGTTTGCTCACCCAACCTCACCAAACCTCTCAGCCCCAAGAGTGTCCACCCTTAGGTCTCATCCAGCTGTGCGTCTAGATATGGTCAATCCAGGTTGCATCACAGCCCCTGAACGCATTGTGTAAGAATTTCTCTCTCTTTCACTGTCTTTGTTTCATGAGTTTTTCAAAGTAATTTATTTTCATAATGGGATTTAGCTGCTTTTCACTGCTGTGTTTATGCCGCTTTACACCCACTTGACACACTAACAGAGAGATATCAATACATAGGTTTTACGATTATTACTAGTCAGATATATTCTTGTGCGGTGAATAGGGCGTGTTGAGTCCAGTTCTCTGAGCAAGGAGTAGGTCTTGTCTATTACATACTGGGTTTATGGAATGGTATCTGAGCTAATTTGAAACCCTTGTTTTATGTATCACCCCACCTCACCTTTCCCGTTAAGCAGCCATAGTGTGTTTTCTGCATGTGTGACTCTGTTCTGTTTTGTAATTCAGTTCAAGTGTAACGGTTTTTACATTCCCTCTATCAGTGATACCTTATGAGAAGTGTCCTTTTCTGTGTGACTTATTTCACTTAGAATCGTCGTACCTAAATCCACTCATCATGCTGCTACTAACCTTACGACATTGATTTCATGGCTGAGTGATATTCCATTGTACATAAGGACCACAACTTCTTTATCCATTTTTCTCTTTCCTGGGATATTTAAGGTGGAATGAAGTGGAGGTCCTGGTCAACAGAGCAGCCCTAAACTTTGGGGTGGTTGTGTCTTGCTGATTTTTAATTTTCCCAATTTATACCCCCATGAGTGGAAGTGCCCTATGCTCTCTAAGCTGTGTTTTTCAGATGTTTCAGGACTCACCGGACACTTCTCCAGAGTGGCTCTTGGCAATTTACATCCCGCCCATCAGTGTAGCAAGGCTCCCATTTCTCCATGGCCTGTCCTGCATTTCTGGTTTTGACACTTTTTTCAGCATGGCCCTTTTGACCGATGGGAAGCGAGACTTCTTTGTAGCGCTGATTTGCCTTTCCAGGTTGCTTGGTTGGCCAAAAAGGGCGTATGCGTTTTTTCCTGAATATATTCAGGAAAAAAACGCATACGCCCTTTTTGGCCAAGGGCATCATTGTCAACGTTTTGCCGCTTTTCATGTGCTTTAAAGGCGATTCGAATCTACCTCCTGAAATCTGTTTCCTGCAATTCTGCCTTGATTTCAAATCCTCTTCTTTGCCTTCCCTCAATATATTTGTGGACGAGAGTTATCATTTATAACTCTGCAGGTTTGTGAATTGCAGTGCCCTGAACCTCCATTTTACAACTCGTTTTTATGGGAGCTGGCCGCAAAATCGCAGAATGGCTTCAGGCCCTGTTCTGGTTCCGGGGGGCAGGCTGAGCCTGTGGTTAATTCTTCTTTCTGATGGGAATATAGAGTGACCTGTGCCTGTCCCAACACCAAGAGCTAGTCTCTCGTTGGTTCCACGTCTTCCCGTTTATCCTCAGGACAGATTGCAACCTGTATGGAACAGGAGGTTAAAGGTGCTGATGCTCCAAGTAGGGAGCTTGCTAGTAAAGTGGCTGGAATGGCGAACCCGGGCACAAGGAGATGAGAAATGAGGTGCGTTTTAGAAACCTTTCCCCATCACACGGTGTACCATCTTCTGGGATTCTCATGCATGTTTTCGATGTAGGAAGATGCCCTTGAACCTGGAGATTTGGGACCCATGCGATGGGTACCACGCAGTATTACTTTAAAGGGTCTGCGTTTGCTCACCCAACCTCACCAAACCTCTCAGCCCCAAGAGTGTCCACCCTTATGTCTCATCCAGCTGTGCGTCTAGATATGGTCAATCCAGGTTGCATCACAGCCCCTGAACGCATTGTGTAAGAATTTCTCTCTCTTTCACTGTCTTTGTTTCATGGGTGTTTCAAAGTAATTTATTTTTATAATGGGGTTTAGCTGCTTTTCACTGCTGTGTTTATGCCGCTTTACACCCACTTGACACACTAACAGAGAGATATCAATACATAGGTTTTACGATTATTACTAGTCAGATATATTCTTGTGCGGTGAATAGGGCGTGTTGAGTCCAGTTCTCTGAGCAAGGAGTAGGTCTTGTCTATTACATATTGGGTTTATGGAACGGTATCTGAGCTAGTTTGATACCCTTGTTTTATGTATCACCCCACCTCACCTTTCCCGTTAAGCAGCCATAGTGTGTTTTCTGCATGTGTGACTCTGTTCTGTTTTGTAATTCAGTTCAAGTGTAACGGTTTTTACATTCCCTCTATCAGTGATACCTTATGAGAAGTGTCCTTTTCTGTGTGACTTATTTCACTTAGAATCGTCGTACCTAAATCCACTCATCATGCTGCTACTAACCTTACGACATTGATTTCATGGCTGAGTGATATTCCATTGTACATAAGGACCACAACTTCTTTATCCATTTTTCTCTTTCCTGGGATATTTAAGGTGGAATGAAGTGGAGGTCCTGGTCAACAGAGCAGCCCTAAACTTTGGGGTGCTTGTGTCTTGCTGATTTTTAATTTTCCCAATTTATAACCCCATGAGTGGAAGTGCCCTATGCTCTCTAAGCTGTGTTTTTCAGATGTTTCAGGACTCACCGGACACTTCTCCAGAGTGGCTCTTGGCAATTTACATCCCGCCCATCAGTGTAGCAAGGCTCCCATTTCTCCATGGCCTGTCCTGCATTTCTGGTTTTGACACTTTTTTCAGCATGGCCCTTTTGACCGATGGGAAGCGAGACTTCTTTGTAGCGCTGATTTGCCTTTCCAGGTTGCTTGGTTGGCCAAAAAGGGCGTATGCGTTTTTTCCTGAATATATTCAGGAAAAAACGCATACGCCCTTTTTGGCCAAGGGCATCATTGTCAACGTTTTGCCGCTTTTCATGTACTTTATAGGCGATTCGAATCTACCTCCTGAAATCTGTTTCCTGCAATTCTGCCTTGATTTCAAACCTCTTCTTTGCCTTCCCTCAATATATTTGTGGACGAGAGTTATCATTTATAACTCTGCAGGTTTGTGAATTGCAGTGCCCTGAACCTCCATTTTACAACTCGCTTTTTTGGGAGCTGGCCGCAAAAGCACAGGATGGCTTCAGGCCCTGTTCTGGTTCCGGGGGGCAGGCTGAGCCTGTGGTTAATTCTTCTTTCTGATGGGAAAATAGAGTGACCTGTACCTGTCCCAACACCAAGAGCTAGTCTCTCGTTGGTTCCACGTCTTCCCGTTCATCCTCAGGACAAATTGCAACCTGTACGGAACAGGAGGTGAAAGGTGCTGATGCTCCAAGTAGGGGGATTGCTAGCAAAGCGGCTGGAATGGCGAACCCGGGCACAAGGAGATGAGAAATGAGGTGCGTTTTAGAAACCTTTCCCCATCACACGGTGTACCATCTTCTGGGTTTCTCATGCATGTTTTCGATGTAGGAAGATGCCCTTGAACCTGGAGATTTGGGACCCATGCAATGGGTACCACGCAGTATTACTTTAAAGGGTCTGCGTTTGCTCACCCAACCTCACCAAACCTCTCAGCCCCAAGAGTGTCCACCCTTATGTCTCATCCAGCTGTGCGTCTAGATATGGTCAATCCAGGTTGCATCACAGCCCCTGAACGCATTGTGTAAGAATTTCTCTCTCTTTCACTGTCTTTGTTTCATGGGTTTTTCAAATAATTTATTTTCATTATGGGATTTAGCTGCTTTTAACTGCTGTGTTTATGCCGCTTTACACCCACTTGACACACTAACAGAGAGATATCAATACATAGGTTTTACGATTATTTCTAGTCAGATATATTCTTGTGCCGTGAATAGGGCGTGTTGAGTCCAGTTCTCTGAGCAAGGAGTAGGTCTTGTCTATTACATATTGGGTTTATGGAACGGTATCTGAGCTAATTTGAAACCCTTGTTTTATGTATCACCCCACCTCACCTTTCCCGTTAAGCAGCCATAGTGTGTTTTCTGCATGTGTGACTCTGTTCTGTTTTGTAATTCAGTTCAAGTGTAACGGTTTTTACATTCCCTCTATCAGTGATACCTTATGAGAAGTGTCCTTTTCTGTGTGACTTATTTCACTTAGAATCGTCGTACCTAAATCCACTCATCATGCTGCTACTAACCTTACGACATTGATTTCATGGCTGAGTGATATTCCATTGTACATAAGGACCACAACTTCTTTATCCATTTTTCTCTTTCCTGGGATATTTAAGGTGGAATGAAGTGGAGGTCCTGGTCAACAGAGCAGCCCTAAACTTTGGGGTGCTTGTGTCTTGCTGATTTTTAATTTTCCCCATTTATACCCCCATGAGTGGAAGTGCCCTATGCTCTCTAAGCTGTGTTTTTCAGATGTTTCAGGACTCACCGGACACTTCTCCAGAGTGGCTCTTGGCAATTTACATCCCGCCCATCAGTGTAGCAAGGCTCCCATTTCTCCATGGCCTGTCCTGCATTTCTGGTTTTGACTCTTTTTTCAGCATGGCCCTTTTGACCGATGGGAAGCGAGACTTCTTTGTAGCGCTGATTTGCCTTTCCAGGTTGCTTGGTTGGCCAAAAAGGGCGTATGCGTTTTTTCCTGAATATATTCAGGAAAAAACGCATACGCCCTTTTTGGCCAAGGGCATCATTGTCAACGTTTTGCCGCTTTTCATGTACTTTAAAGGCGAATCGAATATACCTCCTGAAATCTGTTTCCTGCAATTCTTCCTTGATTTCAAATCCTCTTCTTTGCCTTCCCTCAATATATTTGTGGACGAGAGTTATCATTTATAACTCTGCAGGTTTGTGAATTGCAGTGCCCTGAACCTCCATTTTACAACTCGTTTTTATGGGAGCTGGCCGCAAAATCGCAGAATGGCTTCAGGCCCTGTTCTGGTTCCGGGGGGCAGGCTGAGCCTGTGGTTAATTCTTCTTTCTGATGGGAATATAGAGTGACCTGTGCCTGTCCCAACACCAAGAGCTAGTCTCTCGTTGGTTCCACGTCTTCCCGTTTATCCTCAGGACAGATTGCAACCTGTATGGAACAGGAGGTTAAAGGTGCTGATGCTCCAAGTAGGGAGCTTGCTAGTAAAGTGGCTGGAATGGCGAACCCGGGCACAAGGAGATGAGAAATGAGGTGCGTTTTAGAAACCTTTCCCCATCACACGGTGTACCATCTTCTGGGATTCTCATGCATGTTTTCGATGTAGGAAGATGCCCTTGAACCTGGAGATTTGGGACCCATGCGATGGGTACCACGCAGTATTACTTTAAAGGGTCTGCGTTTGCTCACCCAACCTCACCAAACCTCTCAGCCCCAAGAGTGTCCACCCTTATGTCTCATCCAGCTGTGCGTCTAGATATGGTCAATCCAGGTTGCATCACAGCCCCTGAACGCATTGTGTAAGAATTTCTCTCTCTTTCACTGTCTTTGTTTCATGGGTGTTTCAAAGTAATTTATTTTTATAATGGGGTTTAGCTGCTTTTCACTGCTGTGTTTATGCCGCTTTACACCCACTTGACACACTAACAGAGAGATATCAATACATAGGTTTTACGATTATTACTAGTCAGATATATTCTTGTGCGGTGAATAGGGCGTGTTGAGTCCAGTTCTCTGAGCAAGGAGTAGGTCTTGTCTATTACATATTGGGTTTATGGAACGGTATCTGAGCTAATTTGATACCCTTGTTTTATGTATCACCCCACCTCACCTTTCCCGTTAAGCAGCCATAGTGTGTTTTCTGCATGTGTGACTCTGTTCTGTTTTGTAATTCAGTTCAAGTGTAACGGTTTTTACATTCCCTCTATCAGTGATACCTTATGAGAAGTGTCCTTTTCTGTGTGACTTATTTCACTTAGAATCGTCGTACCTAAATCCACTCATCATGCTGCTACTAACCTTACGACATTGATTTCATGGCTGAGTGATATTCCATTGTACATAAGGACCACAACTTCTTTATCCATTTTTCTCTTTCCTGGGATATTTAAGGTGGAATGAAGTGGAGGTCCTGGTCAACAGAGCAGCCCTAAACTTTGGGGTGCTTGTGTCTTGCTGATTTTTAATTTTCCCAATTTATAACCCCATGAGTGGAAGTGCCCTATGCTCTCTAAGCTGTGTTTTTCAGATGTTTCAGGACTCACCGGACACTTCTCCAGAGTGGCTCTTGGCAATTTACATCCCGCCCATCAGTGTAGCAAGGCTCCCATTTCTCCATGGCCTGTCCTGCATTTCTGGTTTTGACACTTTTTTCAGCATGGCCCTTTTGACCGATGGGAAGCGAGACTTCTTTGTAGCGCTGATTTGCCTTTCCAGGTTGCTTGGTTGGCCAAAAAGGGCGTATGCGTTTTTTCCTGAATATATTCAGGAAAAAACGCATACGCCCTTTTTGGCCAAGGGCATCATTGTCAACGTTTTGCCGCTTTTCATGTACTTTATAGGCGATTCGAATCTACCTCCTGAAATCTGTTTCCTGCAATTCTGCCTTGATTTCAAACCTCTTCTTTGCCTTCCCTCAATATATTTGTGGACGAGAGTTATCATTTATAACTCTGCAGGTTTGTGAATTGCAGTGCCCTGAACCTCCATTTTACAACTCGCTTTTTTGGGAGCTGGCCGCAAAAGCACAGGATGGCTTCAGGCCCTGTTCTGGTTCCGGGGGGCAGGCTGAGCCTGTGGTTAATTCTTCTTTCTGATGGGAAAATAGAGTGACCTGTACCTGTCCCAACACCAAGAGCTAGTCTCTCGTTGGTTCCACGTCTTCCCGTTCATCCTCAGGACAAATTGCAACCTGTACGGAACAGGAGGTGAAAGGTGCTGATGCTCCAAGTAGGGGGATTGCTAGCAAAGCGGCTGGAATGGCGAACCCGGGCACAAGGAGATGAGAAATGAGGTGCGTTTTAGAAACCTTTCCCCATCACACGGTGTACCATCTTCTGGGTTTCTCATGCATGTTTTCGATGTAGGAAGATGCCCTTGAACCTGGAGATTTGGGACCCATGCAATGGGTACCACGCAGTATTACTTTAAAGGGTCTGCGTTTGCTCACCCAACCTCACCAAACCTCTCAGCCCCAAGAGTGTCCACCCTTATGTCTCATCCAGCTGTGCGTCTAGATATGGTCAATCCAGGTTGCATCACAGCCCCTGAACGCATTGTGTAAGAATTTCTCTCTCTTTCACTGTCTTTGTTTCATGGGTTTTTCAAATAATTTATTTTCATTATGGGATTTAGCTGCTTTTAACTGCTGTGTTTATGCCGCTTTACACCCACTTGACACACTAACAGAGAGATATCAATACATAGGTTTTACGATTATTTCTAGTCAGATATATTCTTGTGCCGTGAATAGGGCGTGTTGAGTCCAGTTCTCTGAGCAAGGAGTAGGTCTTGTCTATTACATATTGGGTTTATGGAACGGTATCTGAGCTAATTTGAAACCCTTGTTTTATGTATCACCCCACCTCACCTTTCCCGTTAAGCAGCCATAGTGTGTTTTCTGCATGTGTGACTCTGTTCTGTTTTGTAATTCAGTTCAAGTGTAACGGTTTTTACATTCCCTCTATCAGTGATACCTTATGAGAAGTGTCCTTTTCTGTGTGACTTATTTCACTTAGAATCGTCGTACCTAAATCCACTCATCATGCTGCTACTAACCTTACGACATTGATTTCATGGCTGAGTGATATTCCATTGTACATAAGGACCACAACTTCTTTATCCATTTTTCTCTTTCCTGGGATATTTAAGGTGGAATGAAGTGGAGGTCCTGGTCAACAGAGCAGCCCTAAACTTTGGGGTGCTTGTGTCTTGCTGATTTTTAATTTTCCCCATTTATACCCCCATGAGTGGAAGTGCCCTATGCTCTCTAAGCTGTGTTTTTCAGATGTTTCAGGACTCACCGGACACTTCTCCAGAGTGGCTCTTGGCAATTTACATCCCGCCCATCAGTGTAGCAAGGCTCCCATTTCTCCATGGCCTGTCCTGCATTTCTGGTTTTGACTCTTTTTTCAGCATGGCCCTTTTGACCGATGGGAAGCGAGACTTCTTTGTAGCGCTGATTTGCCTTTCCAGGTTGCTTGGTTGGCCAAAAAGGGCGTATGCGTTTTTTCCTGAATATATTCAGGAAAAAACGCATACGCCCTTTTTGGCCAAGGGCATCATTGTCAACGTTTTGCCGCTTTTCATGTACTTTAAAGGCGAATCGAATATACCTCCTGAAATCTGTTTCCTGCAATTCTTCCTTGATTTCAAATCCTCTTCTTTGCCTTCCCTCAATATATTTGTGGACGAGAGTTATCATTTATAACTCTGCAGGTTTGTGAATTGCAGTGCCCTGAACCTCCATTTTACAACTCGCTTTTTTGGGAGCTGGCCGCAAAAGCGCAGGATGGCTTCAGGCCCTGTTCTGGTTCCGGGAGGCAGGCTGAGCCTGTGGTTAATTCTTCTTCCTGATGGGAAAATAGATTGACCTGTGCCTGTCCCAACACCAAGAGCTAGTCTCTCGTTGGTTCCACGTCTTCCCGTTCATCCTCAGGACAAATTGCAACCTGTATGGAACAGGAGGTTAAAGGTGCTGATGCTCCAAGTAGGGAGATTGCTAGTAAAGCGGCTGGAATGGCGAACCCGGGCACAAGGAGATGAGAAATGAGGTGCGTTTTAGAAACCTTTCCCCATCACACGGTGTACCATCTTCTGGGTTTCTCATGCATGTTTTCGATGTAGGAAGATGCCCTTGAACCTGGAGATTTGGGACCCATGCGATGGGTACCACGCAGTATTACTTTAAAGGGTCTGCGTTTGCTCACCCAACCTCACCAAACCTCTCAGCCCCAAGAGTGTCCACCCTTAGGTCTCATCCAGCTGTGGGTCTAGATATGGTCAATCCAGGTTTCATCACAGCCCCTGAACGCATTGTGTAAGAATTTCTCTCTCTTTCACTGTCTTTGTTTCATGGGTGTTTCAAAGTAATTTATTTTTATAATGGGGTTTAGCTGCTTTTCACTGCTGTGTTTATGCCGCTTTACACCCACTTGACACACTAACAGAGAGATATCAATACATAGGTTTTACGATTATTATTAGTCAGATATATTCTTGTGCGGTGAATAGGGCGTGTTGAGTCCAGTTCTCTGAGCAAGGAGTAGGTCTTGTCTATTACATATTGGGTTTATGGAACGGTATCTGAGCTAGTTTGATACCCTTGTTTTATGTATCACCCCACCTCACCTTTCCCGTTAAGCAGCCATAGTGTGTTTTCTGCATGTGTGACTCTGTTCTGTTTTGTAATTCAGTTCAAGTGTAACGGTTTTTACATTCCCTCTATCAGTGATACCTTATGAGAAGTGTCCTTTTCTGTGTGACTTATTTCACTTAGAATCGTCGTACCTAAATCCACTCATCATGCTGCTACTAACCTTACGACATTGATTTCATGGCTGAGTGATATTCCATTGTACATAAGGACCACAACTTCTTTATCCATTTTTCTCTTTCCTGGGATATTTAAGGTGGAATGAAGTGGAGGTCCTGGTCAACAGAGCAGCCCTAAACTTTGGGGTGCTTGTGTCTTGCTGATTTTTAATTTTCCCAATTTATAACCCCATGAGTGGAAGTGCCCTATGCTCTCTAAGCTGTGTTTTTCAGATGTTTCAGGACTCACCGGACACTTCTCCAGAGTGGCTCTTGGCAATTTACATCCCGCCCATCAGTGTAGCAAGGCTCCCATTTCTCCATGGCCTGTCCTGCATTTCTGGTTTTGTCACTTTTTTCAGCATGGCCCTTTTGACCGATGGGAAGCGAGACTTCTTTGTAGCGCTGATTTGCCTTTCCAGGTTGCTTGGTTGGCCAAAAAGGGCGTATGGGTTTTTTCCTGAATATATTCAGGAAAAAACGCATACGCCCTTTTTGGCCAAGGGCATCATTGTCAACGTTTTGCCGCTTTTCATGTACTTTAAAGGCGATTCGAATCTACCTTCTGAAATCTGTTTCCTGCAATTCTGCCTTGATTTCAAACCTCTTCTTTGCCTTCCCTCAATATATTTGTGGACGAGAGTTATCATTTATAACTCTGCAGGTTTGTGAATTGCAGTGCCCTGAACCTCCATTTTACAACTCGCTTTTTTGGGAGCTGGCCGCAAAAGCGCAGGATGGCTTCAGGCCCTGTTCTGGTTCCGGGGGGCAGGCTGAGCCTGTGGTTAATTCTTCTTTCTGATGGGAAAATAGAGTGACCTGTGCCTGTCCCAACACCAAGAGCTAGTCTCTCGTTGGTTCCACGTCTTCCCGTTCATCCTCAGGACAAATTGCACCCTGTACAGAACAGGAGGTGAAAGGTGCTGATGCTCCAAGTAGGGAGATTGCTAGCAAAGCGGCTGGAATGGCGAACCCGGGCACAAGGAGATGAGAAATGAGGTGCGTTTTAGAAACCTTTCCCCATCACACGGTGTACCATCTTCTGGGTTTCTCATGCATGTTTTCGATGTAGGAAGATGCCCTTGAACCTGGAGATTTGGGACCCATGCAATGGGTACCACGCAGTATTACTTTAAAGGGTCTGCGTTTGCTCACCCAACCTCACCAAACCTCTCAGCCCCAAGAGTGTCCACCCTTATGTCTCATCCAGCTGTGGGTCTAGATATGGTCAATCCAGGTTGCATCACAGCCCCTGAACGCATTGTGTAAGAATTTCTCTCTCTTTCACTGTCTTTGTTTAATGGGTGTTTCAAAGTAATTTATTTTTATAATGGGGTTTAGCTGCTTTTCACTGCTGTGTTTATGCCGCTTTACACCCACTTGACACACTAACAGAGAGATATCAATACATAGGTTTTACGATTATTATTAGTCAGATATATTCTTGTGCGGTGAATAGGGCGTGTTGAGTCCAGTTCTCTGAGCAAGGAGTAGGTCTTGTCTATTACATATTGGGTTTATGGAACGGTATCTGAGCTAATTTGATACCCTTGTTTTATGTATCACCCCACCTCACCTTTTCCGTTAAGCAGCCATAGTGTGTTTTCTGCATGTGTGACTCTGTTCTGTTTTGTAATTCAGTTCAAGTGTAACAGTTTTTACATTCCCTCTATCCGTGATACCTTATGAGAAGTGTCCTTTTCTGTGTGACTTATTTCACTTAGAATCGTCGTACCTAAATCCACTCATCATGCTGCTACTAACCTTACGACATTGATTTCATGGCTGAGTGATATTCCTTTGTACATAAGGACCACAACTTCTTTATCCATTTTTCTCTTTCCTGGGATATTTAAGGTGGAATGAAGTGGAGGTCCTGGTCAACAGAGCAGCCCTAAACTTTGGGGTGCTTGTGTCTTGCTGATTTTTAATTTTCCCAATTTATACCCCCATGAGTGGAAGTGCCCTATGCTCTCTAAGCTGTGTTTTTCAGATGTTTCAGGACTCACCGGACACTTCTCCAGAGTGGCTCTTGGCAATTTACATCCCGCCCATCAGTGTAGCAAGGCTCCCATTTCTCCATGGCCTGTCCTGCATTTCTGGTTTTGACTCTTTTTTCAGCATGGCCCTTTTGACCGATGGGAAGCGAGACTTCTTTGTAGCGCTGATTTGCCTTTCCAGGTTGCTTGGTTGGCCAAAAAGGGCGTATGCGTTTTTTCCTGAATATATTCAGGAAAAAACGCATACGCCCTTTTTGGCCAAGGGCATCATTGTCAACGTTTTGCCGCTTTTCATGTACTTTAAAGGCGATTCGAATATACCTCCTGAAATCTGTTTCCTGCAATTCTTCCTTGATTTCAAATCCTCTTCTTTGCCTTCCCTCAATATATTTGTGGACGAGAGTTATCATTTATAACTCTGCAGGTTTGTGAATTGCAGTGCCCTGAACCTCCATTTTACAACTCGCTTTTTTGGGAGCTGGCCGCAAAAGCGCAGGATGGCTTCAGGCCCTGTTCTGGTACCGGGAGGCAGGCTGAGCCTGTGGTTAATTCTTCTTCCTGATGGGAAAATAGATTGACCTGTGCCTGTCCCAACACCAAGAGCTAGTCTCTCGTTGGTTCCACGTCTTCCCGTTCATCCTCAGGACAAATTGCAACCTGTACGGATCAGGAGGTTAAAGGTGCTGATGCTCCAAGTAGGGAGATTGCTAGTAAAGCGGCTGGAATGGCGAACCCGGGCACAAGGAGATGAGAAATGAGGTGCGTTTTAGAAACCTTTCCCCATCACACGGTGTACCATCTTCTGGGTTTCTCATGCATGTTTTTGATGTATGAAGATGCCCTTGAACCTGGAGATTTGGGACCCATGCGATGCGTACCACGCAGTATTACTTTAAAGGGTCTGCGTTTGCTCACCCAACCTCACCAAACCTCTCAGCCCCAAGAGTGTCCACCCTTAGGTCTCATCCAGCTGTGGGTCTAGATATGGTCAATCCAGGTTGCATCACAGCCCCTGAACGCATTGTGTAAGAATTTCTCTCTCTTTCACTGTCTTTGTTTCATGAGTTTTTCAAAGTAATTTATTTTCATAATGGGATTTAGCTGCTTTTCACTGCTGTGTTTATGCCGCTTTACACGCACTTGACACACTAACAGAGAGATATCAATACATAGGTTTTAAGATTATTACTAGTCAGATATATTCTTGTGCGGTGAATAGGGCGTGTTGAGTCCAGTTCTCTGAGCAAGGAGTAGGTCTTGTCTATTACATACTGGGTTTATGGAATGGTATCTGAGCTAATTTGAAACCCTTGTTTTATGTATCACCCCACCTCACCTTTCCCGTTAAGCAGCCATAGTGTGTTTTCTGCATGTGTGACTCTGTTCTGTTTTGTAATTCAGTTCAAGTGTAACGGTTTTTACATTCCCTCTATCAGTGATACCTTATGAGAAGTGCCTTTGCTGTGTGACTTATTTCACTTAGAGTCGTCGTACCTAAATCCACTCATCATGCTGCTACTAGCCTTATGACATTGATTTCACGGCTGAGTGATATTCCATTGTACATAAGGACCACAACTTCTTTATCCATTTTTCTCTTTCCTGGGATATTGAAGGTGGAATGAAGTGGAGGTCCTGGTCAACAGAGCAGCCCTAAACTTTGGGGTGCTTGTGTCTTGCTGATTTTTCATTTTCCCAATTTATACCCCCATGAGTGGAAGTGCCCTATGCTCTCTAAGCTGTGTTTTTCAGATGTTTCAGGACTCACCGGACACTTCTCCAGAGTGGCTCTTGGCAATTTACATCCCGCCCATCAGTGTAGCAAGGCTCCCATTTCTCCATGGCCTGTCCTGCATTTCTGGTTTTGACACTTTTTTCAGCATGGCCCTTTTGACCGATGGGAAGCGAGACTTCTTTGTAGCGCTGATTTGCCTTTCCAGGTTGCTTGGTTGGCCAAAAAGGGCGTATGCGTTTTTTCCTGAATATATTCAGGAAAAAAACGCATACGCCCTTTTTGGCCAAGGGCATCATTGTCAACGTTTTGCCGCTTTTCATGTACTTTAAAGGCGATTCGAATATACCTCCTGAAATCTGTTTCCTGCAATTCTTCCTTGATTTCAAATCCTCTTCTTTGCCTTCCCTCAATATATTTGTGGACGAGAGTTATCATTTATAACTCTGCAGGTTTGTGAATTGCAGTGCCCTGAACCTCCATTTTACAACTCGCTTTTTTGGGAGCTGGCCGCAAAAGCGCAGGATGGCTTCAGGCCCTGTTCTGGTTCCGGGGGGCAGGCTGAGCCTGTGGTTAATTCTTCTTTCTGATGGGAAAATAGAGTGACCTGTGCCTGTCCCAACACCAAGAGCTAGTCTCTCGTTGGTTCCACGTCTTCCCGTTCATCCTCAGGACAAATTGCACCCTGTACAGAACAGGAGGTGAAAGGTGCTGATGCTCCAAGTAGGGAGATTGCTAGCAAAGCGGCTGGAATGGCGAACCCGGGCACAAGGAGATGAGAAATGAGGTGCGTTTTAGAAACCTTTCCCCATCACACGGTGTACCATCTTCTGGGTTTCTCATGCATGTTTTCGATGTAGGAAGATGCCCTTGAACCTGGAGATTTGGGACCCATGCGATGGGTACCACGCAGTATTACTTTAAAGGGTCTGCGTTTGCTCACCCAACCTCACCAAACCTCTCAGCCCCAAGAGTGTCCACCCTTATGTCTCATCCAGCTGTGCGTCTAGATATGGTCAATCCAGGTTGCATCACAGCCCCTGAACGCATTGTGTAAGAATTTCTCTCTCTTTCACTGTCTTTGTTTCATGGGTTTTTCAAATAATTTATTTTCATTATGGGATTTAGCTGCTTTTAACTGCTGTGTTTATGCCGCTTTACACCCACTTGACACACTAACAGAGAGATATCAATACATAGGTTTTACGATTATTACTAGTCAGATATATTCTTGTGCCGTGAATAGGGCGTGTTGAGTCCAGTTCTCTGAGCAAGGAGTAGGTCTTGTCTATTACATATTGGGTTTATGGAACGGTATCTGAGCTAATTTGAAACCCTTGTTTTATGTATCACCCCACCTCACCTTTCCCGTTAAGCAGCCATAGTGTGTTTTCTGCATGTGTGACTCTGTTCTGTTTTGTAATTCAGTTGAAGTGTAACGGTTTTTACATTCCCTGTATCAGTGATACCTTATGAGAAGTGTCCTTTTCTGTGTGACTTATTTCACTTAGAATCGTCGTACCTAAATCCACTCATCATGCTGCTACTAACCTTACGACATTGATTTCATGGCTGAGTGATATTCCATTGTACATAAGGACCACAACTTCTTTATCCATTTTTCTCTTTCCTGGGATATTTAAGGTGGAATGAAGTGGAGGTCCTGGTCAACAGAGCAGCCCTAAACTTTGGGGTGGTTGTGTCTTGCTGATTTTTAATTTTCCCAATTTATACCCCCATGAGTGGAAGTGCCCTATGCTCTCTAAGCTGTGTTTTTCAGATGTTTCAGGACTCACCGGACACTTCTCTAGAGTGGCTGTTGGCAATTTACATCCCGCCCATCAGTGTAGCAAGGCTCCCATTTCTCCATGGCCTGTCCTGCATTTCTGGTTTTGACTCTTTTTTCAGCATGGCCCTTTTGACCGATGGGAAGCGAGACTTCTTTGTAGCGCTGATTTGCCTTTCCAGGTTGCTTGGTTGGCCAAAAAGGGCGTATGCGTTTTTTCCTGAATATATTCAGGAAAAAACGCATACGCCCTTTTTGGCCAAGGGCATCATTGTCAACTTTTTGCCGCTTTTCATGTACTTTAAAGGCGAATCGAATATACCTCCTGAAATCTGTTTCCTGCAATTCTTCCTTGATTTCAAATCCTCTTCTTTGCCTTCCCTCAATATATTTGTGGACGAGAGTTATCATTTATAACTCTGCAGGTTTGTGAATTGCAGTGCCCTGAACCTCCATTTTACAACTCGCTTTTTTGGGAGCTGGCCGCAAAAGCGCAGGATGGCTTCAGGCCCTGTTCTGGTTCCGGGAGGCAGGCTGAGCCTGTGGTTAATTCTTCTTCCTGATGGGAAAATAGATTGACCTGTGCCTGTCCCAACACCAAGAGCTAGTCTCTCGTTGGTTCCACGTCTTCCCGTTCATCCTCAGGACAAATTGCAACCTGTATGGAACAGGAGGTTAAAGGTGCTGATGCTCCAAGTAGGGAGATTGCTAGTAAAGCGGCTGGAATGGCGAACCCGGGCACAAGGAGATGAGAAATGAGGTGCGTTTTAGAAACCTTTCCCCATCACACGGTGTACCATCTTCTGGGTTTCTCATGCATGTTTTCGATGTAGGAAGATGCCCTTGAACCTGGAGATTTGGGACCCATGCGATGGGTACCACGCAGTATTACTTTAAAGGGTCTGCGTTTGCTCACCCAACCTCACCAAACCTCTCAGCCCCAAGAGTGTCCACCCTTAGGTCTCATCCAGCTGTGGGTCTAGATATGGTCAATCCAGGTTTCATCACAGCCCCTGAACGCATTGTGTAAGAATTTCTCTCTCTTTCACTGTCTTTGTTTCATGGGTGTTTCAAAGTAATTTATTTTTATAATGGGGTTTAGCTGCTTTTCACTGCTGTGTTTATGCCGCTTTACACCCACTTGACACACTAACAGAGAGATATCAATACATAGGTTTTACGATTATTATTAGTCAGATATATTCTTGTGCGGTGAATAGGGCGTGTTGAGTCCAGTTCTCTGAGCAAGGAGTAGGTCTTGTCTATTACATATTGGGTTTATGGAACGGTATCTGAGCTAGTTTGATACCCTTGTTTTATGTATCACCCCACCTCACCTTTCCCGTTAAGCAGCCATAGTGTGTTTTCTGCATGTGTGACTCTGTTCTGTTTTGTAATTCAGTTCAAGTGTAACGGTTTTTACATTCCCTCTATCAGTGATACCTTATGAGAAGTGTCCTTTTCTGTGTGACTTATTTCACTTAGAATCGTCGTACCTAAATCCACTCATCATGCTGCTACTAACCTTACGACATTGATTTCATGGCTGAGTGATATTCCATTGTACATAAGGACCACAACTTCTTTATCCATTTTTCTCTTTCCTGGGATATTTAAGGTGGAATGAAGTGGAGGTCCTGGTCAACAGAGCAGCCCTAAACTTTGGGGTGCTTGTGTCTTGCTGATTTTTAATTTTCCCAATTTATAACCCCATGAGTGGAAGTGCCCTATGCTCTCTAAGCTGTGTTTTTCAGATGTTTCAGGACTCACCGGACACTTCTCCAGAGTGGCTCTTGGCAATTTACATCCCGCCCATCAGTGTAGCAAGGCTCCCATTTCTCCATGGCCTGTCCTGCATTTCTGGTTTTGTCACTTTTTTCAGCATGGCCCTTTTGACCGATGGGAAGCGAGACTTCTTTGTAGCGCTGATTTGCCTTTCCAGGTTGCTTGGTTGGCCAAAAAGGGCGTATGGGTTTTTTCCTGAATATATTCAGGAAAAAACGCATACGCCCTTTTTGGCCAAGGGCATCATTGTCAACGTTTTGCCGCTTTTCATGTACTTTAAAGGCGATTCGAATCTACCTTCTGAAATCTGTTTCCTGCAATTCTGCCTTGATTTCAAACCTCTTCTTTGCCTTCCCTCAATATATTTGTGGACGAGAGTTATCATTTATAACTCTGCAGGTTTGTGAATTGCAGTGCCCTGAACCTCCATTTTACAACTCGCTTTTTTGGGAGCTGGCCGCAAAAGCGCAGGATGGCTTCAGGCCCTGTTCTGGTTCCGGGGGGCAGGCTGAGCCTGTGGTTAATTCTTCTTTCTGATGGGAAAATAGAGTGACCTGTGCCTGTCCCAACACCAAGAGCTAGTCTCTCGTTGGTTCCACGTCTTCCCGTTCATCCTCAGGACAAATTGCACCCTGTACAGAACAGGAGGTGAAAGGTGCTGATGCTCCAAGTAGGGAGATTGCTAGCAAAGCGGCTGGAATGGCGAACCCGGGCACAAGGAGATGAGAAATGAGGTGCGTTTTAGAAACCTTTCCCCATCACACGGTGTACCATCTTCTGGGTTTCTCATGCATGTTTTCGATGTAGGAAGATGCCCTTGAACCTGGAGATTTGGGACCCATGCAATGGGTACCACGCAGTATTACTTTAAAGGGTCTGCGTTTGCTCACCCAACCTCACCAAACCTCTCAGCCCCAAGAGTGTCCACCCTTATGTCTCATCCAGCTGTGGGTCTAGATATGGTCAATCCAGGTTGCATCACAGCCCCTGAACGCATTGTGTAAGAATTTCTCTCTCTTTCACTGTCTTTGTTTAATGGGTGTTTCAAAGTAATTTATTTTTATAATGGGGTTTAGCTGCTTTTCACTGCTGTGTTTATGCCGCTTTACACCCACTTGACACACTAACAGAGAGATATCAATACATAGGTTTTACGATTATTATTAGTCAGATATATTCTTGTGCGGTGAATAGGGCGTGTTGAGTCCAGTTCTCTGAGCAAGGAGTAGGTCTTGTCTATTACATATTGGGTTTATGGAACGGTATCTGAGCTAATTTGATACCCTTGTTTTATGTATCACCCCACCTCACCTTTTCCGTTAAGCAGCCATAGTGTGTTTTCTGCATGTGTGACTCTGTTCTGTTTTGTAATTCAGTTCAAGTGTAACAGTTTTTACATTCCCTCTATCCGTGATACCTTATGAGAAGTGTCCTTTTCTGTGTGACTTATTTCACTTAGAATCGTCGTACCTAAATCCACTCATCATGCTGCTACTAACCTTACGACATTGATTTCATGGCTGAGTGATATTCCTTTGTACATAAGGACCACAACTTCTTTATCCATTTTTCTCTTTCCTGGGATATTTAAGGTGGAATGAAGTGGAGGTCCTGGTCAACAGAGCAGCCCTAAACTTTGGGGTGCTTGTGTCTTGCTGATTTTTAATTTTCCCAATTTATACCCCCATGAGTGGAAGTGCCCTATGCTCTCTAAGCTGTGTTTTTCAGATGTTTCAGGACTCACCGGACACTTCTCCAGAGTGGCTCTTGGCAATTTACATCCCGCCCATCAGTGTAGCAAGGCTCCCATTTCTCCATGGCCTGTCCTGCATTTCTGGTTTTGACTCTTTTTTCAGCATGGCCCTTTTGACCGATGGGAAGCGAGACTTCTTTGTAGCGCTGATTTGCCTTTCCAGGTTGCTTGGTTGGCCAAAAAGGGCGTATGCGTTTTTTCCTGAATATATTCAGGAAAAAACGCATACGCCCTTTTTGGCCAAGGGCATCATTGTCAACGTTTTGCCGCTTTTCATGTACTTTAAAGGCGATTCGAATATACCTCCTGAAATCTGTTTCCTGCAATTCTTCCTTGATTTCAAATCCTCTTCTTTGCCTTCCCTCAATATATTTGTGGACGAGAGTTATCATTTATAACTCTGCAGGTTTGTGAATTGCAGTGCCCTGAACCTCCATTTTACAACTCGCTTTTTTGGGAGCTGGCCGCAAAAGCGCAGGATGGCTTCAGGCCCTGTTCTGGTACCGGGAGGCAGGCTGAGCCTGTGGTTAATTCTTCTTCCTGATGGGAAAATAGATTGACCTGTGCCTGTCCCAACACCAAGAGCTAGTCTCTCGTTGGTTCCACGTCTTCCCGTTCATCCTCAGGACAAATTGCAACCTGTACGGATCAGGAGGTTAAAGGTGCTGATGCTCCAAGTAGGGAGATTGCTAGTAAAGCGGCTGGAATGGCGAACCCGGGCACAAGGAGATGAGAAATGAGGTGCGTTTTAGAAACCTTTCCCCATCACACGGTGTACCATCTTCTGGGTTTCTCATGCATGTTTTTGATGTATGAAGATGCCCTTGAACCTGGAGATTTGGGACCCATGCGATGCGTACCACGCAGTATTACTTTAAAGGGTCTGCGTTTGCTCACCCAACCTCACCAAACCTCTCAGCCCCAAGAGTGTCCACCCTTAGGTCTCATCCAGCTGTGGGTCTAGATATGGTCAATCCAGGTTGCATCACAGCCCCTGAACGCATTGTGTAAGAATTTCTCTCTCTTTCACTGTCTTTGTTTCATGAGTTTTTCAAAGTAATTTATTTTCATAATGGGATTTAGCTGCTTTTCACTGCTGTGTTTATGCCGCTTTACACGCACTTGACACACTAACAGAGAGATATCAATACATAGGTTTTACGATTATTAGTAGTCAGATATATTCTTGTGCGGTGAATAGGGCGTGTTGAGTCCAGTTCTCTGAGCAAGGAGTAGGTCTTGTCTATTACATACTGGGTTTATGGAATGGTATCTGAGCTAATTTGAAACCCTTGTTTTATGTATCACCCCACCTCACCTTTCCCGTTAAGCAGCCATAGTGTGTTTTCTGCATGTGTGACTCTGTTCTGTTTTGTAATTCAGTTCAAGTGTAACGGTTTTTACATTCCCTCTATCAGTGATACCTTATGAGAAGTGCCTTTGCTGTGTGACTTATTTCACTTAGAGTCGTCGTACCTAAATCCACTCATCATGCTGCTACTAGCCTTATGACATTGATTTCACGGCTGAGTGATATTCCATTGTACATAAGGACCACAACTTCTTTATCCATTTTTCTCTTTCCTGGGATATTGAAGGTGGAATGAAGTGGAGGTCCTGGTCAACAGAGCAGCCCTAAACTTTGGGGTGCTTGTGTCTTGCTGATTTTTCATTTTCCCAATTTATACCCCCATGAGTGGAAGTGCCCTATGCTCTCTAAGCTGTGTTTTTCAGATGTTTCAGGACTCACCGGACACTTCTCCAGAGTGGCTCTTGGCAATTTACATCCCGCCCATCAGTGTAGCAAGGCTCCCATTTCTCCATGGCCTGTCCTGCATTTCTGGTTTTGACACTTTTTTCAGCATGGCCCTTTTGACCGATGGGAAGCGAGACTTCTTTGTAGCGCTGATTTGCCTTTCCAGGTTGCTTGGTTGGCCAAAAAGGGCGTATGCGTTTTTTCCTGAATATATTCAGGAAAAAAACGCATACGCCCTTTTTGGCCAAGGGCATCATTGTCAACGTTTTGCCGCTTTTCATGTACTTTAAAGGCGATTCGAATATACCTCCTGAAATCTGTTTCCTGCAATTCTTCCTTGATTTCAAATCCTCTTCTTTGCCTTCCCTCAATATATTTGTGGACGAGAGTTATCATTTATAACTCTGCAGGTTTGTGAATTGCAGTGCCCTGAACCTCCATTTTACAACTCGCTTTTTTGGGAGCTGGCCGCAAAAGCGCAGGATGGCTTCAGGCCCTGTTCTGGTTCCGGGGGGCAGGCTGAGCCTGTGGTTAATTCTTCTTTCTGATGGGAAAATAGAGTGACCTGTGCCTGTCCCAACACCAAGAGCTAGTCTCTCGTTGGTTCCACGTCTTCCCGTTCATCCTCAGGACAAATTGCACCCTGTACAGAACAGGAGGTGAAAGGTGCTGATGCTCCAAGTAGGGAGATTGCTAGCAAAGCGGCTGGAATGGCGAACCCGGGCACAAGGAGATGAGAAATGAGGTGCGTTTTAGAAACCTTTCCCCATCACACGGTGTACCATCTTCTGGGTTTCTCATGCATGTTTTCGATGTAGGAAGATGCCCTTGAACCTGGAGATTTGGGACCCATGCGATGGGTACCACGCAGTATTACTTTAAAGGGTCTGCGTTTGCTCACCCAACCTCACCAAACCTCTCAGCCCCAAGAGTGTCCACCCTTATGTCTCATCCAGCTGTGCGTCTAGATATGGTCAATCCAGGTTGCATCACAGCCCCTGAACGCATTGTGTAAGAATTTCTCTCTCTTTCACTGTCTTTGTTTCATGGGTTTTTCAAATAATTTATTTTCATTATGGGATTTAGCTGCTTTTAACTGCTGTGTTTATGCCGCTTTACACCCACTTGACACACTAACAGAGAGATATCAATACATAGGTTTTACGATTATTACTAGTCAGATATATTCTTGTGCCGTGAATAGGGCGTGTTGAGTCCAGTTCTCTGAGCAAGGAGTAGGTCTTGTCTATTACATATTGGGTTTATGGAACGGTATCTGAGCTAATTTGAAACCCTTGTTTTATGTATCACCCCACCTCACCTTTCCCGTTAAGCAGCCATAGTGTGTTTTCTGCATGTGTGACTCTGTTCTGTTTTGTAATTCAGTTGAAGTGTAACGGTTTTTACATTCCCTGTATCAGTGATACCTTATGAGAAGTGTCCTTTTCTGTGTGACTTATTTCACTTAGAATCGTCGTACCTAAATCCACTCATCATGCTGCTACTAACCTTACGACATTGATTTCATGGCTGAGTGATATTCCATTGTACATAAGGACCACAACTTCTTTATCCATTTTTCTCTTTCCTGGGATATTTAAGGTGGAATGAAGTGGAGGTCCTGGTCAACAGAGCAGCCCTAAACTTTGGGGTGGTTGTGTCTTGCTGATTTTTAATTTTCCCAATTTATACCCCCATGAGTGGAAGTGCCCTATGCTCTCTAAGCTGTGTTTTTCAGATGTTTCAGGACTCACCGGACACTTCTCTAGAGTGGCTGTTGGCAATTTACATCCCGCCCATCAGTGTAGCAAGGCTCCCATTTCTCCATGGCCTGTCCTGCATTTCTGGTTTTGACACTTTTTTCAGCATGGCCCTTTTGACCGATGGGAAGCGAGACTTCTTTGTAGCGCTGATTTGCCTTTCCAGGTTGCTTGGTTGGCCAAAAAGGGCGTATGCGTTTTTTCCTGAATATATTCAGGAAAAAACGCATACGCCCTTTTTGGCCAAGGGCATCATTGTCAACGTTTTGCCGCTTTTCATGTACTTTAAAGGCGATTCGAATATACCTCCTGAAATCTGTTTCCTGCAATTCTTCCTTGATTTCAAATCCTCTTCTTTGCCTTCCCTCAATATATTTGTGGACGAGAGTTATCATTTATAACTCTGCAGGTTTGTGAATTGCAGTGCCCTGAACCTCCATTTTACAACTCGGTTTTTTGGGAGCTGGCCGCAAAAGCGCAGGATGGCTTCAAGCCCTGTTCTGGTTCCGGGAGGCAGGCTGAGCCTGTGGTTAATTCTTCTTCCTGATGGGAAAATAGATTGACCTGTGCCTGTCCCAACACCAAGAGCTAGTCTCTCGTTGGTTCCACGTCTTCCCGTTCATCCTCAGGACAAATTACAACCTGTATGGAACAGGAGGTTAAAGGTGCTGATGCTCCAAGTAGGGAGATTGCTAGTAAAGCGGCTGGAATGGCGAACCCGGGCACAAGGAGATGAGAAATGAGGTGCGTTTTAGAAACCTTTCCCCATCACACGGTGTACCATCTTCTGGGTTTCTCATGCATGTTTTCGATGTAGGAAGATGCCCTTGAACCTGGAGATTTGGGACCCATGCGATGGGTACCACGCAGTATTACTTTAAAGGGTCTGCGTTTGCTCACCCAACCTCACCAAACCTCTCAGCCCCAAGAGTGTCCACCCTTAGGTCTCATCCAGCTGTGCGTCTAGATATGGTCAATCCAGGTTGCATCACAGCCCCTGAACGCATTGTGTAAGAATTTCTCTCTCTTTCACTGTCTTTGTTTCATGAGTTTTTCAAAGTAATTTATTTTCATAATGGGATTTAGCTGCTTTTCACTGCTGTGTTTATGCCGCTTTACACCCACTTGACACACTAACAGAGAGATATCAATACATAGGTTTTACGATTATTACTAGTCAGATATATTCTTGTGCGGTGAATAGGGCGTGTTGAGTCCAGTTCTCTGAGCAAGGAGTAGGTCTTGTCTATTACATACTGGGTTTATGGAATGGTATCTGAGCTAATTTGAAACCCTTGTTTTATGTATCACCCCACCTCACCTTTCCCGTTAAGCAGCCATAGTGTGTTTTCTGCATGTGTGACTCTGTTCTGTTTTGTAATTCAGTTCAAGTGTAACGGTTTTTACATTCCCTCTATCAGTGATACCTTATGAGAAGTGTCCTTTTCTGTGTGACTTATTTCACTTAGAATCGTCGTACCTAAATCCACTCATCATGCTGCTACTAACCTTACGACATTGATTTCATGGCTGAGTGATATTCCATTGTACATAAGGACCACAACTTCTTTATCCATTTTTCTCTTTCCTGGGATATTTAAGGTGGAATGAAGTGGAGGTCCTGGTCAACAGAGCAGCCCTAAACTTTGGGGTGGTTGTGTCTTGCTGATTTTTAATTTTCCCAATTTATACCCCCATGAGTGGAAGTGCCCTATGCTCTCTAAGCTGTGTTTTTCAGATGTTTCAGGACTCACCGGACACTTCTCCAGAGTGGCTCTTGGCAATTTACATCCCGCCCATCAGTGTAGCAAGGCTCCCATTTCTCCATGGCCTGTCCTGCATTTCTGGTTTTGACACTTTTTTCAGCATGGCCCTTTTGACCGATGGGAAGCGAGACTTCTTTGTAGCGCTGATTTGCCTTTCCAGGTTGCTTGGTTGGCCAAAATGGGCGTATGCGTTTTTTCCTGAATATATTCAGGAAAAAAACGCATACGCCCTTTTTGGCCAAGGGCATCATTGTCAACGTTTTGCCGCTTTTCATGTGCTTTAAAGGCGATTCGAATCTACCTCCTGAAATCTGTTTCCTGCAATTCTGCCTTGATTTCAAATCCTCTTCTTTGCCTTCCCTCAATATATTTGTGGACGAGAGTTATCATTTATAACTCTGCAGGTTTGTGAATTGCAGTGCCCTGAACCTCCATTTTACAACTCGTTTTTATGGGAGCTGGCCGCAAAATCGCAGAATGGCTTCAGGCCCTGTTCTGGTTCCGGGGGGCAGGCTGAGCCTGTGGTTAATTCTTCTTTCTGATGGGAATATAGAGTGACCTGTGCCTGTCCCAACACCAAGAGCTAGTCTCTCGTTGGTTCCACGTCTTCCCGTTTATCCTCAGGACAGATTGCAACCTGTATGGAACAGGAGGTTAAAGGTGCTGATGCTCCAAGTAGGGAGCTTGCTAGTAAAGTGGCTGGAATGGCGAACCCGGGCACAAGGAGATGAGAAATGAGGTGCGTTTTAGAAACCTTTCCCCATCACACGGTGTACCATCTTCTGGGATTCTCATGCATGTTTTCGATGTAGGAAGATGCCCTTGAACCTGGAGATTTGGTACCCATGCGATGGGTACCACGCAGTATTACTTTAAAGGGTCTGCGTTTGCTCACCCAACCTCACCAAACCTCTCAGCCCCAAGAGTGTCCACCCTTATGTCTCATCCAGCTGTGCGTCTAGATATGGTCAATCCAGGTTGCATCACAGCCCCTGAACGCATTGTGTAAGAATTTCTCTCTCTTTCACTGTCTTTGTTTCATGGGTGTTTCAAAGTAATTTATTTTTATAATGGGGTTTAGCTGCTTTTCACTGCTGTGTTTATGCCGCTTTACACCCACTTGACACACTAACAGAGAGATATCAATACATAGGTTTTACGATTATTACTAGTCAGATATATTCTTGTGCGGTGAATAGGGCGTGTTGAGTCCAGTTCTCTGAGCAAGGAGTAGGTCTTGTCTATTACATATTGGGTTTATGGAACGGTATCTGAGCTAGTTTGATACCCTTGTTTTATGTATCACCCCACCTCACCTTTCCCGTTAAGCAGCCATAGTGTGTTTTCTGCATGTGTGACTCTGTTCTGTTTTGTAATTCAGTTCAAGTGTAACGGTTTTTACATTCCCTCTATCAGTGATACCTTATGAGAAGTGTCCTTTTCTGTGTGACTTATTTCACTTAGAATCGTCGTACCTAAATCCACTCATCATGCTGCTACTAACCTTACGACATTGATTTCATGGCTGAGTGATATTCCATTGTACATAAGGACCACAACTTCTTTATCCATTTTTCTCTTTCCTGGGATATTTAAGGTGGAATGAAGTGGAGGTCCTGGTCAACAGAGCAGCCCTAAACTTTGGGGTGCTTGTGTCTTGCTGATTTTTAATTTTCCCAATTTATAACCCCATGAGTGGAAGTGCCCTATGCTCTCTAAGCTGTGTTTTTCAGATGTTTCAGGACTCACCGGACACTTCTCCAGAGTGGCTCTTGGCAATTTACATCCCGCCCATCAGTGTAGCAAGGCTCCCATTTCTCCATGGCCTGTCCTGCATTTCTGGTTTTGACACTTTTTTCAGCATGGCCCTTTTGACCGATGGGAAGCGAGACTTCTTTGTAGCGCTGATTTGCCTTTCCAGGTTGCTTGGTTGGCCAAAAAGGGCGTATGCGTTTTTTCCTGAATATATTCAGGAAAAAAACGCATACGCCCTTTTTGGCCAAGGGCATCATTGTCAACGTTTTGCCGCTTTTCATGTACTTTAAAGGCGATTCGAATATACCTCCTGAAATCTGTTTCCTGCAATTCTTCCTTGATTTCAAATCCTCTTCTTTGCCTTCCCTCAATATATTTGTGGACGAGAGTTATCATTTATAACTCTGCAGGTTTGTGAATTGCAGTGCCCTGAACCTCCATTTTACAACTCGCTTTTTTGGGAGCTGGCCGCAAAAGCGCAGGATGGCTTCAGGCCCTGTTCTGGTTCCGGGGGGCAGGCTGAGCCTGTGGTTAATTCTTCTTTCTGATGGGAAAATAGAGTGACCTGTGCCTGTCCCAACACCAAGAGCTAGTCTCTCGTTGGTTCCACGTCTTCCCGTTCATCCTCAGGACAAATTGCACCCTGTACAGAACAGGAGGTGAAAGGTGCTGATGCTCCAAGTAGGGAGATTGCTAGCAAAGCGGCTGGAATGGCGAACCCGGGCACAAGGAGATGAGAAATGAGGTGCGTTTTAGAAACCTTTCCCCATCACACGGTGTACCATCTTCTGGGTTTCTCATGCATGTTTTCGATGTAGGAAGATGCCCTTGAACCTGGAGATTTGGGACCCATGCGATGGGTACCACGCAGTATTACTTTAAAGGGTCTGCGTTTGCTCACCCAACCTCACCAAACCTCTCAGCCCCAAGAGTGTCCACCCTTATGTCTCATCCAGCTGTGCGTCTAGATATGGTCAATCCAGGTTGCATCACAGCCCCTGAACGCATTGTGTAAGAATTTCTCTCTCTTTCACTGTCTTTGTTTCATGGGTTTTTCAAATAATTTATTTTCATTATGGGATTTAGCTGCTTTTAACTGCTGTGTTTATGCCGCTTTACACCCACTTGACACACTAACAGAGAGATATCAATACATAGGTTTTACGATTATTACTAGTCAGATATATTCTTGTGCCGTGAATAGGGCGTGTTGAGTCCAGTTCTCTGAGCAAGGAGTAGGTCTTGTCTATTACATATTGGGTTTATGGAACGGTATCTGAGCTAATTTGAAACCCTTGTTTTATGTATCACCCCACCTCACCTTTCCCGTTAAGCAGCCATAGTGTGTTTTCTGCATGTGTGACTCTGTTCTGTTTTGTAATTCAGTTGAAGTGTAACGGTTTTTACATTCCCTGTATCAGTGATACCTTATGAGAAGTGTCCTTTTCTGTGTGACTTATTTCACTTAGAATCGTCGTACCTAAATCCACTCATCATGCTGCTACTAACCTTACGACATTGATTTCATGGCTGAGTGATATTCCATTGTACATAAGGACCACAACTTCTTTATCCATTTTTCTCTTTCCTGGGATATTTAAGGTGGAATGAAGTGGAGGTCCTGGTCAACAGAGCAGCCCTAAACTTTGGGGTGGTTGTGTCTTGCTGATTTTTAATTTTCCCAATTTATACCCCCATGAGTGGAAGTGCCCTATGCTCTCTAAGCTGTGTTTTTCAGATGTTTCAGGACTCACCGGACACTTCTCTAGAGTGGCTGTTGGCAATTTACATCCCGCCCATCAGTGTAGCAAGGCTCCCATTTCTCCATGGCCTGTCCTGCATTTCTGGTTTTGACACTTTTTTCAGCATGGCCCTTTTGACCGATGGGAAGCGAGACTTCTTTGTAGCGCTGATTTGCCTTTCCAGGTTGCTTGGTTGGCCAAAAAGGGCGTATGCGTTTTTTCCTGAATATATTCAGGAAAAAACGCATACGCCCTTTTTGGCCAAGGGCATCATTGTCAACGTTTTGCCGCTTTTCATGTACTTTAAAGGCGATTCGAATATACCTCCTGAAATCTGTTTCCTGCAATTCTTCCTTGATTTCAAATCCTCTTCTTTGCCTTCCCTCAATATATTTGTGGACGAGAGTTATCATTTATAACTCTGCAGGTTTGTGAATTGCAGTGCCCTGAACCTCCATTTTACAACTCGGTTTTTTGGGAGCTGGCCGCAAAAGCGCAGGATGGCTTCAAGCCCTGTTCTGGTTCCGGGAGGCAGGCTGAGCCTGTGGTTAATTCTTCTTCCTGATGGGAAAATAGATTGACCTGTGCCTGTCCCAACACCAAGAGCTAGTCTCTCGTTGGTTCCACGTCTTCCCGTTCATCCTCAGGACAAATTACAACCTGTATGGAACAGGAGGTTAAAGGTGCTGATGCTCCAAGTAGGGAGATTGCTAGTAAAGCGGCTGGAATGGCGAACCCGGGCACAAGGAGATGAGAAATGAGGTGCGTTTTAGAAACCTTTCCCCATCACACGGTGTACCATCTTCTGGGTTTCTCATGCATGTTTTCGATGTAGGAAGATGCCCTTGAACCTGGAGATTTGGGACCCATGCGATGGGTACCACGCAGTATTACTTTAAAGGGTCTGCGTTTGCTCACCCAACCTCACCAAACCTCTCAGCCCCAAGAGTGTCCACCCTTAGGTCTCATCCAGCTGTGCGTCTAGATATGGTCAATCCAGGTTGCATCACAGCCCCTGAACGCATTGTGTAAGAATTTCTCTCTCTTTCACTGTCTTTGTTTCATGAGTTTTTCAAAGTAATTTATTTTCATAATGGGATTTAGCTGCTTTTCACTGCTGTGTTTATGCCGCTTTACACCCACTTGACACACTAACAGAGAGATATCAATACATAGGTTTTACGATTATTACTAGTCAGATATATTCTTGTGCGGTGAATAGGGCGTGTTGAGTCCAGTTCTCTGAGCAAGGAGTAGGTCTTGTCTATTACATACTGGGTTTATGGAATGGTATCTGAGCTAATTTGAAACCCTTGTTTTATGTATCACCCCACCTCACCTTTCCCGTTAAGCAGCCATAGTGTGTTTTCTGCATGTGTGACTCTGTTCTGTTTTGTAATTCAGTTCAAGTGTAACGGTTTTTACATTCCCTCTATCAGTGATACCTTATGAGAAGTGTCCTTTTCTGTGTGACTTATTTCACTTAGAATCGTCGTACCTAAATCCACTCATCATGCTGCTACTAACCTTACGACATTGATTTCATGGCTGAGTGATATTCCATTGTACATAAGGACCACAACTTCTTTATCCATTTTTCTCTTTCCTGGGATATTTAAGGTGGAATGAAGTGGAGGTCCTGGTCAACAGAGCAGCCCTAAACTTTGGGGTGGTTGTGTCTTGCTGATTTTTAATTTTCCCAATTTATACCCCCATGAGTGGAAGTGCCCTATGCTCTCTAAGCTGTGTTTTTCAGATGTTTCAGGACTCACCGGACACTTCTCCAGAGTGGCTCTTGGCAATTTACATCCCGCCCATCAGTGTAGCAAGGCTCCCATTTCTCCATGGCCTGTCCTGCATTTCTGGTTTTGACACTTTTTTCAGCATGGCCCTTTTGACCGATGGGAAGCGAGACTTCTTTGTAGCGCTGATTTGCCTTTCCAGGTTGCTTGGTTGGCCAAAATGGGCGTATGCGTTTTTTCCTGAATATATTCAGGAAAAAAACGCATACGCCCTTTTTGGCCAAGGGCATCATTGTCAACGTTTTGCCGCTTTTCATGTGCTTTAAAGGCGATTCGAATCTACCTCCTGAAATCTGTTTCCTGCAATTCTGCCTTGATTTCAAATCCTCTTCTTTGCCTTCCCTCAATATATTTGTGGACGAGAGTTATCATTTATAACTCTGCAGGTTTGTGAATTGCAGTGCCCTGAACCTCCATTTTACAACTCGTTTTTATGGGAGCTGGCCGCAAAATCGCAGAATGGCTTCAGGCCCTGTTCTGGTTCCGGGGGGCAGGCTGAGCCTGTGGTTAATTCTTCTTTCTGATGGGAATATAGAGTGACCTGTGCCTGTCCCAACACCAAGAGCTAGTCTCTCGTTGGTTCCACGTCTTCCCGTTTATCCTCAGGACAGATTGCAACCTGTATGGAACAGGAGGTTAAAGGTGCTGATGCTCCAAGTAGGGAGCTTGCTAGTAAAGTGGCTGGAATGGCGAACCCGGGCACAAGGAGATGAGAAATGAGGTGCGTTTTAGAAACCTTTCCCCATCACACGGTGTACCATCTTCTGGGATTCTCATGCATGTTTTCGATGTAGGAAGATGCCCTTGAACCTGGAGATTTGGTACCCATGCGATGGGTACCACGCAGTATTACTTTAAAGGGTCTGCGTTTGCTCACCCAACCTCACCAAACCTCTCAGCCCCAAGAGTGTCCACCCTTATGTCTCATCCAGCTGTGCGTCTAGATATGGTCAATCCAGGTTGCATCACAGCCCCTGAACGCATTGTGTAAGAATTTCTCTCTCTTTCACTGTCTTTGTTTCATGGGTGTTTCAAAGTAATTTATTTTTATAATGGGGTTTAGCTGCTTTTCACTGCTGTGTTTATGCCGCTTTACACCCACTTGACACACTAACAGAGAGATATCAATACATAGGTTTTACGATTATTACTAGTCAGATATATTCTTGTGCGGTGAATAGGGCGTGTTGAGTCCAGTTCTCTGAGCAAGGAGTAGGTCTTGTCTATTACATATTGGGTTTATGGAACGGTATCTGAGCTAGTTTGATACCCTTGTTTTATGTATCACCCCACCTCACCTTTCCCGTTAAGCAGCCATAGTGTGTTTTCTGCATGTGTGACTCTGTTCTGTTTTGTAATTCAGTTCAAGTGTAACGGTTTTTACATTCCCTCTATCAGTGATACCTTATGAGAAGTGTCCTTTTCTGTGTGACTTATTTCACTTAGAATCGTCGTACCTAAATCCACTCATCATGCTGCTACTAACCTTACGACATTGATTTCATGGCTGAGTGATATTCCATTGTACATAAGGACCACAACTTCTTTATCCATTTTTCTCTTTCCTGGGATATTTAAGGTGGAATGAAGTGGAGGTCCTGGTCAACAGAGCAGCCCTAAACTTTGGGGTGCTTGTGTCTTGCTGATTTTTAATTTTCCCAATTTATAACCCCATGAGTGGAAGTGCCCTATGCTCTCTAAGCTGTGTTTTTCAGATGTTTCAGGACTCACCGGACACTTCTCCAGAGTGGCTCTTGGCAATTTACATCCCGCCCATCAGTGTAGCAAGGCTCCCATTTCTCCATGGCCTGTCCTGCATTTCTGGTTTTGACACTTTTTTCAGCATGGCCCTTTTGACCGATGGGAAGCGAGACTTCTTTGTAGCGCTGATTTGCCTTTCCAGGTTGCTTGGTTGGCCAAAAAGGGCGTATGCGTTTTTTCCTGAATATATTCAGGAAAAAACGCATACGCCCTTTTTGGCCAAGGGCATCATTGTCAACGTTTTGCCGCTTTTCATGTACTTTATAGGCGATTCGAATCTACCTCCTGAAATCTGTTTCCTGCAATTCTGCCTTGATTTCAAACCTCTTCTTTGCCTTCCCTCAATATATTTGTGGACGAGAGTTATCATTTATAACTCTGCAGGTTTGTGAATTGCAGTGCCCTGAACCTCCATTTTACAACTCGCTTTTTTGGGAGCTGGCCGCAAAAGCACAGGATGGCTTCAGGCCCTGTTCTGGTTCCGGGGGGCAGGCTGAGCCTGTGGTTAATTCTTCTTTCTGATGGGAAAATAGAGTGACCTGTACCTGTCCCAACACCAAGAGCTAGTCTCTCGTTGGTTCCACGTCTTCCCGTTCATCCTCAGGACAAATTGCAACCTGTACGGAACAGGAGGTGAAAGGTGCTGATGCTCCAAGTAGGGGGATTGCTAGCAAAGCGGCTGGAATGGCGAACCCGGGCACAAGGAGATGAGAAATGAGGTGCGTTTTAGAAACCTTTCCCCATCACACGGTGTACCATCTTCTGGGTTTCTCATGCATGTTTTCGATGTAGGAAGATGCCCTTGAACCTGGAGATTTGGGACCCATGCAATGGGTACCACGCAGTATTACTTTAAAGGGTCTGCGTTTGCTCACCCAACCTCACCAAACCTCTCAGCCCCAAGAGTGTCCACCCTTATGTCTCATCCAGCTGTGCGTCTAGATATGGTCAATCCAGGTTGCATCACAGCCCCTGAACGCATTGTGTAAGAATTTCTCTCTCTTTCACTGTCTTTGTTTCATGGGTTTTTCAAATAATTTATTTTCATTATGGGATTTAGCTGCTTTTAACTGCTGTGTTTATGCCGCTTTACACCCACTTGACACACTAACAGAGAGATATCAATACATAGGTTTTACGATTATTTCTAGTCAGATATATTCTTGTGCCGTGAATAGGGCGTGTTGAGTCCAGTTCTCTGAGCAAGGAGTAGGTCTTGTCTATTACATATTGGGTTTATGGAACGGTATCTGAGCTAATTTGAAACCCTTGTTTTATGTATCACCCCACCTCACCTTTCCCGTTAAGCAGCCATAGTGTGTTTTCTGCATGTGTGACTCTGTTCTGTTTTGTAATTCAGTTCAAGTGTAACGGTTTTTACATTCCCTCTATCAGTGATACCTTATGAGAAGTGTCCTTTTCTGTGTGACTTATTTCACTTAGAATCGTCGTACCTAAATCCACTCATCATGCTGCTACTAACCTTACGACATTGATTTCATGGCTGAGTGATATTCCATTGTACATAAGGACCACAACTTCTTTATCCATTTTTCTCTTTCCTGGGATATTTAAGGTGGAATGAAGTGGAGGTCCTGGTCAACAGAGCAGCCCTAAACTTTGGGGTGCTTGTGTCTTGCTGATTTTTAATTTTCCCCATTTATACCCCCATGAGTGGAAATGCCCTATGCTCTCTAAGCTGTGTTTTTCAGATGTTTCAGGACTCACCGGACACTTCTCCAGAGTGGCTCTTGGCAATTTACATCCCGCCCATCAGTGTAGCAAGGCTCCCATTTCTCCATGGCCTGTCCTGCATTTCTGGTTTTGACACTTTTTTCAGCATGGCCCTTTTGACCGATGGGAAGCGAGACTTCTTTGTAGCGCTGATTTGCCTTTCCAGGTTGCTTGGTTGGCCAAAAAGGGCGTATGCGTTTTTTCCTGAATATATTCAGGAAAAAACGCATACGCCCTTTTTGGCCAAGGGCATCATTGTCAACGTTTTGCCGCTTTTCATGTGCTTTAAAGGCGATTCGAATATACCTCCTGAAATCTGTTTCCTGCAATTCTGCCTTGATTTCAAATCCTCTTCTTTGCCTTCCCTCAATATATTTGTGGACGAGAGTTATCATTTATAACTCTGCAGGTTTGTGAATTGCAGTGCCCTGAACCTCCATTTTACAACTCGTTTTTATGGGAGCTGGCGGCAAAATCGCAGAATGGCTTCAGGCCCTGTTCTGGTTCCGGGGGGCAGGCTGAGCCTGTGGTTAATTCTTCTTTCTGATGGGAATATAGAGTGACCTGTGCCTGTCCCAACACCAAGAGCTAGTCTCTCGTTGGTTCCACGTCTTCCCGTTTATCCTCAGGACAGATTGCAACCTGTATGGAACAGGAGTTTAAAGGTGCTGATGCTCCAAGTAGGGAGCTTGCTAGTAAAGTGGCTGGAATGGCGAACCCGGGCACAAGGAGATGAGAAATGAGGTGCCTTTTAGAAACCTTTCCCCATCACACGGTGTACCATCTTCTGGGTTTCTCATGCATGTTTTCGATGTAGGAAGATGCCCTTGAACCTGGAGATTTGGGACCCATGCGATGGGTACCACGCAGTATTACTTTAAAGGGTCTGCGTTTGCTCACCCAACCTCACCAAACCTCTCAGCCCCAAGAGTGTCCACCCTTATGTCTCATCCAGCTGTGCGTCTAGATATGGTCAATCCAGGTTGCATCACAGCCCCTGAACGCATTGTGTAAGAATTTCTCTCTCTTTCACTGTCTTTGTTTCATGGGTGTTTCAAAGTAATTTATTTTTATAATGGGGTTTAGCTGCTTTTCACTGCTGTGTTTATGCCGCTTTACACCCACTTGACACACTAACAGAGAGATATCAATACATAGGTTTTACGATTATTAGTAGTCAGATATATTCTTGTGCGGTGAATAGGGCGTGTTGAGTCCAGTCCTCTGAGCAAGGAGTAGGTCTTGTCTATTACATATTGGGTTTATGGAACGGTATCTGAGCTAATTTGAAACCCTTGTTTTATGTATCACCCCACCTCACCTTTCCCGTTAAGCAGCCATAGTGTGTTTTCTGCATGTGTGACTCTGTTCTGTTTTGTAATTCAGTTCAAGTGTAACGGTTTTTACATTCCCTCTATCAGTGATACCTTATGAGAAGTGTCCTTTTCTGTGTGACTTATTTCACTTAGAATCGTCGTACCTAAATCCACTCATCATGCTGCTACTAACCTTACGACATTGATTTCATGGCTGAGTGATATTCCATTGTACATAAGGACCACAACTTCTTTATCCATTTTTCTCTTTCCTGGGATATTTAAGGTGGAATGAAGTGGAGGTCCTGGTCAACAGAGCAGCCCTAAACTTTGGGGTGCTTGTGTCTTGCTGATTTTTAATTTTCCCAATTTATACCCCCATGAGTGGAAGTGCCCTATGCTCTCTAAGCTGTGTTTTTCAGATGTTTCAGGACTCACCGGACACTTCTCCAGAGTGGCTCTTGGCAATTTACATCCCGCCCATCAGTGTAGCAAGGCTCCCATTTCTCCATGGCCTGTCCTGCATTTCTGGTTTTGACTCTTTTTTCAGCATGGCCCTTTTGACCGATGGGAAGCGAGACTTCTTTGTAGCGCTGATTTGCCTTTCCAGGTTGCTTGGTTGGCCAAAAAGGGCGTATGCGTTTTTTCCTGAATATATTCAGGAAAAAACGCATACGCCCTTTTTGGCCAAGGGCATCATTGTCAACGTTTTGCCGCTTTTCATGTACTTTAAAGGCGAATCGAATATACCTCCTGAAATCTGTTTCCTGCAATTCTTCCTTGATTTCAAATCCTCTTCTTTGCCTTCCCTCAATATATTTGTGGACGAGAGTTATCATTTATAACTCTGCAGGTTTGTGAATTGCAGTGCCCTGAACCTCCATTTTACAACTCGCTTTTTTGGGAGCTGGCCGCAAAAGCGCAAGATGGCTTCAGGCCCTGTTCTGGTTCCGGGAGGCAGGCTGAGCCTGTGGTTAATTCTTCTTCCTGATGGGAAAATAGATTGACCTGTGCCTGTCCCAACACCAAGAGCTAGTCTCTCGTTGGTTGCACGTCTTCCCGTTCATCCTCAGGACAAATTGCAACCTGTATGGAACAGGAGGTTAAAGGTGCTGATGCTCCAAGTAGGGAGATTGCTAGTAAAGCGGCTGGAATGGCGAACCCGGGCACAAGGAGATGAGAAATGAGGTGCGTTTTAGAAACCTTTCCCCATCACACGGTGTACCATCTTCTGGGTTTCTCATGCATGTTTTCGATGTAGGAAGATGCCCTTGAACCTGGAGATTTGGGACCCATGCGATGGGTACCACGCAGTATTACTTTAAAGGGTCTGCGTTTGCTCACCCAACCTCACCAAACCTCTCAGCCCCAAGAGTGTCCACCCTTAGGTCTCATCCAGCTGTGGGTCTAGATATGGTCAATCCAGGTTGCATCACAGCCCCTGAACGCATTGTGTAAGAATTTCTCTCTCTTTCACTGTCTTTGTTTCATGGGTGTTTCAAAGTAATTTATTTTTATAATGGGGTTTAGCTGCTTTTCACTGCTGTGTTTATGCCGCTTTACACCCACTTGACACACTAACAGAGAGATATCAATACATAGGTTTTACGATTATTATTAGTCAGATATATTCTTGTGCGGTGAATAGGGCGTGTTGAGTCCAGTTCTCTGAGCAAGGAGTAGGTCTTGTCTATTACATATTGGGTTTATGGAACGGTATCTGAGCTAATTTGATACCCTTGTTTTATGTATCACCCCACCTCACCTTTCCCGTTAAGCAGCCATAGTGTGTTTTCTGCATGTGTGACTCTGTTCTGTTTTGTAATTCAGTTCAAGTGTAACGGTTTTTACGTTCCCTCTATCAGTGATACCTTATGAGAAGTGTCCTTTTCTGTGTGACTTATTTCACTTAGAATCGTCGTACCTAAATCCACTCATCATGCTGCTACTAACCTTACGACATTGATTTCATGGCTGAGTGATATTCCATTGTACATAAGGACCACAACTTCTTTATCCATTTTTCTCTTTCCTGGGATATTTAAGGTGGAATGAAGTGGAGGTCCTGGTCAACAGAGCAGCCCTAAACTTTGGGGTGCTTGTGTCTTGCTGATTTTTAATTTTCCCAATTTATAACCCCATGAGTGGAAGTGCCCTATGCTCTCTAAGCTGTGTTTTTCAGATGTTTCAGGACTCACCGGACACTTCTCCAGAGTGGCTCTTGGCAATTTACATCCCGCCCATCAGTGTAGCAAGGCTCCCATTTCTCCATGGCCTGTCCTGCATTTCTGGTTTTGTCACTTTTTTCAGCATGGCCCTTTTGACCGATGGGAAGCGAGACTTCTTTGTAGCGCTGATTTGCCTTTCCAGGTTGCTTGGTTGGCCAAAAAGGGCGTATGGGTTTTTTCCTGAATATATTCAGGAAAAAACGCATACGCCCTTTTTGGCCAAGGGCATCATTGTCAACGTTTTGCCGCTTTTCATGTACTTTAAAGGCGATTCGAATCTACCTTCTGAAATCTGTTTCCTGCAATTCTGCCTTGATTTCAAACCTCTTCTTTGCCTTCCCTCAATATATTTGTGGACGAGAGTTATCATTTATAACTCTGCAGGTTTGTGAATTGCAGTGCCCTGAACCTCCATTTTACAACTCGCTTTTTAGGGAGCTGGCCGCAAAAGCGCAGGATGGCTTCAGGCCCTGTTCTGGTTCCGGGGGGCAGGCTGAGCCTGTGGTTAATTCTTCTTTCTGATGGGAAAATAGAGTGACCTGTGCCTGTCCCAACACCAAGAGCTAGTCTCTCGTTGTTTCCACGTCTTCCCGTTCATCCTCAGGACAAATTGCAACCTGTACGGAACAGGAGGTGAAAGGTGCTGATGCTCCAAGTAGGGAGATTGCTAGCAAAGCGGCTGGAATGGCGAACCCGGGCACAAGGAGATGAGAAATGAGGTGCGTTTTAGAAACCTTTCCCCATCACACGGTGTACCATCTTCTGGGTTTCTCATGCATGTTTTCGATGTAGGAAGATGCCCTTGAACCTGGAGATTTGGGACCCATGCAATGGGTACCACGCAGTATTACTTTAAAGGGTCTGCGTTTGCTCACCCAACCTCACCAAACCTCTCAGCCCCAAGAGTGTCCACCCTTATGTCTCATCCAGCTGTGCGTCTAGATATGGTCAGTCCAGGTTGCATCACAGCACCTGAACGCATTGTGTAAGAATTTCTCTCTCTTTCACTGTCTTTGTTTCATGGGTTTTTCAAATAATTTATTTTCATTATGGGATTTAGCTGCTTTTAACTGCTGTGTTTATGCCGCTTTACACCCACTTGACACACTAACAGAGAGATACAATACATAGGTTTTACGATTATTACTAGTCAGATATATTCTTGTGCCGTGAATAGGGCGTGTTGAGTCCAGTTCTCTGAGCAAGGAGTAGGTCTTGTCTATTACATATTGGGTTTATGGAACGGTATCTGAGCTAATTTGAAACCCTTGTTTTATGTATCACCCCACCTCACCTTTCCCGTTAAGCAGCCATACTGTGTTTTCTGCATGTGTGACTCTGTTCTGTTTTGTAATTCAGTTCAAGTGTAACGGTTTTTACATTCCCTCTATCAGTGATACCTTATGAGAAGTGTCCTTTTCTGTGTGACTTATTTCACTTAGAATCGTTGTACCTAAATCCAGTCATCATGCTGCTACTAACCTTATGACATTGATTTCATGGCTGAGTGATATTCCATTGTACATAAGGACCACAACTTCTTTATCCATTTTTCTCTTTCCTGGGATATTTAAGGTGGAATGAAGTGGAGGTCCTGGTCAACAGAGCAGCCCTAAACTTTGGGGTGCTTGTGTCTTGCTGATTTTTAATTTTCCCAATTTATACCCCCATGAGTGGAAGTGCCCTATGCTCTCTAAGCTGTGTTTTTCAGATGTTTCAGGACACACCGTACACTTCCCCAGAGTGGCTGTTGGCAATTTACATCCCGCCCATCAGTGTAGCAAGGCTCCTATTTCTCCATGGCCTGTCCTGCATTTCTGGTTTTGACACTTTTTTCAGCATGGCCCTTTTGACCGATGGGAGGCGAGACTTCTCTGTAGCGCTGATTTGCCTTTCCAGGTTGCTTGGTTGGCCAAAAAGGGCGTATGCGTTTTTTCCTGAATATATTCAGGAAAAAACGCATACGCCCTTTTTGGCCAAGGGCATCATTGTCAACGTTTTGCCGCTTTTCATGTGCTTTAAAGGCGATTCGTATCTACCTCCTGAAATCTGTTTCGTGCAATTCTGCCTTGATTTCAAATCCTCTTCTTTGCCTTCCCTCAATATATTTGTGGACGAGAGTTATCATTTATAACTCTGCAGGTTTGTGAATTGCAGTGCCCTGAACCTCCATTTTACAACTCGCTTTTTTGGGAGCTGGCCGCAAAAGCGCAGGATGGCTTCAGGCCCTGTTCTGGTTCCGGGGGGCAGGCTGAGCCTGTGGTTAATTCTTCTTCCTGATGGGAAAATAGAGTGACCTGTGCCTGTCCCGACACCAAGAGCTAGTCTCTCGTTGGTTCCCCGTCTTCCCGTTCATCCTAAGGACAAATTGCAACCTGTACGGAACAGGAGGTTAAAGGTGCTGATGCTCCAAGTAGGGAGATTGCTAGTAAAGCGGCTGGAATGGCGAACCCGGGCACAAGGAGATGAGAAATGAGGTGCGTTTTAGAAACCTTTCCCCATCACACGGTGTACCATCTTCTGGGTTTCTCATGCATGTTTTCGATGTAGGAAGATGCCCTTGAACCTGGAGATTTGGGACCCATGCGATGGGTACCACGCAGTATTACTTTAAAGGGCCTGCGTTTGCTCACCCAACCTCACCAAACCTCTCAGCCCCAAGAGTGTCCACCCTTATGTCTCATCCAGCTGTGGGTCTAGATATGGTCAATCCAGGTTGCATCACAGCCCCTGAACGCATTGTGTAAGAATTTCTCTCTCTTTCACTGTCGTTGTTTCATGGGTTTTTCAAAGTAATTTATTTTTATAATGGGGTTTAGCTGCTTTTCACTGCTGTGTTTATGCCGCTTTACACCCACTTGACACACTAACAGAGAGATATTAATACATAGGCTTTAAGATTATTACTAATCAGATATATTCTTGTGCGGTGAATAGGGGGTGTTGAGTCCAGTTCTCTGAGCAAGGAGTAGGTCTTGTCTATTACATATTGGGTTTCTGGAACGGTATCTGAGCTAATTTGAAACCCTTGTTTTATGTATCACCCCACCTCACCTTTCCCGTTAAGAAGCCATAGTGTGATTTCTGCATGTGTGACTCTGTTCTGTTTTGTAATTCAGTTCAAGTGTAACGGTTTTTACATTCCCTCTATAAGTGATACCTTATGAGAAGTGTCCTTTTCTGTGTGACTTATTTCACTTAGAATCGTCGTAACTAAATCCACTCATCCTGCTGCTACTAACCTTATGACATTGATTTCATGGCTGAGTGATATTCCATTGTACATAAGGACCACAACTTCTTTATCCATTTTTCTCTTTCCTGGGATATTTAAGGTGGAATGAAGTGAAGGTCCTTGTCAACAGAGCAGCCCTCAACTTTGGGGTGCTTGTGTCTTGCTGATTTTTAATTTTCCCAATTTATACCCCCATGAGTGGAAGTGCACTATGCTCTCTAAGCTGTGTTTTTCAGATGTTTCAGGACACACCGTACACTTCTCCAGAGTGGCTGTTGGCAATTTACATCCCGCCCATCAGTGTAGCAAGGCTCCCATTTCTCCATGGCCTGTCCTGCATTTCTGGTTTTGACACTTTTTTCAGCATGGCCCTTTGACCGATGGGAAGCGAGACTTCTCTGTAGCGCTGATTTGCCTTTCCAGGTTGCTTGGTTGGCCAAAAAGGGCGTATGCGTTTTTTCCTGAATATATTCAGGAAAAAACGCATACGCCCTTTTTGGCCAAGGGCATCATTGTCAACGTTTTGCCGCTTTTCATGTGCTTTAAAGGCGATTCGTATCTACCTCCTGAAATCTGTTTCGTGCAATTCTGCCTTGATTTCAAATCCTCTTCTTTGCCTTCCCTCAATATATTTGTGGACGAGAGTTATCATTTATAACTCTGCAGGTTTGTGAATTGCAGTGCCCTGAACCTCCATTTTACAACTCGCTTTTTTGGGAGCTGGCCGCAAAAGCGCAGGATGGCTTCAGGCCCTGTTCTGGTTCCGGGGGGCAGGCTGAGCCTGTGGTTAATTCTTCTTCCTGATGGGAAAATAGAGTGACCTGTGCCTGTCCCGACACCAAGAGCTAGTCTCTCGTTGGTTCCCCGTTTTCCCGTTCATCCTAAGGACAAATTGCAACCTGTACGGAACAGGAGGTTAAAGGTGCTGATGCTCCAAGTAGGGAGATTGCTAGTAAAGCGGCTGGAATGGCGAACCCGGGCACAAGGAGATGAGAAATGAGGTGCGTTTTAGAAACCTTTCCCCATCACACGGTGTACCATCTTCTGGGTTTCTCATGCATGTTTTCGATGTAGGAAGATGCCCTTGAACCTGGAGATTTGGGACCCATGCGATGGGTACCACGCAGTATTACTTTAAAGGGTCTGCGTTTGCTCACCCAACCTCACCAAACCTCTCAGCCCCAAGAGTGTCCACCCTTAGGTCTCATCCAGCTGTGCGTCTAGATATGGTCAATCCAGGTTGCATCACAGCCCCTGAACGCATTGTGTAAGAATTTCTCTCTCTTTCACTGTCTTTGTTTCATGAGTTTTTCAAAGTAATTTATTTTCATAATGGGATTTAGCTGCTTTTCACTGCTGTGTTTATGCCGCTTTACACCCACTTGACACACTAACAGAGAGATATCAATACATAGGTTTTACGATTATTACTAGTCAGATATATTCTTGTGCGGTGAATAGGGCGTGTTGAGTCCAGTTCTCTGAGCAAGGAGTAGGTCTTGTCTATTACATACTGCGTTTATGGAATGGTATCTGAGCTAATTTGAAACCCTTGTTTTATGTATCACCCCACCTCACCTTTCCCGTTAAGCAGCCATAGTGTGTTTTCTGCATGTGTGACTCTGTTCTGTTTTGTAATTCAGTTCAAGTGTAACGGTTTTTACATTCCCTCTATCAGTGATACCTTATGAGAAGTGTCCTTTTCTGTGTGACTTATTTCACTTAGAATCGTCGTACCTAAATCCACTCATCATGCTGCTACTAACCTTACGACATTGATTTCATGGCTGAGTGATATTCCATTGTACATAAGGACCACAACTTCTTTATCCATTTTTCTCTTTCCTGGGATATTTAAGGTGGAATGAAGTGGAGGTCCTGGTCAACAGAGCAGCCCTAAACTTTGGGGTGGTTGTGTCTTGCTGATTTTTAATTTTCCCAATTTATACCCCCATGAGTGGAAGTGCCCTATGCTCTCTAAGCTGTGTTTTTCAGATGTTTCAGGACTCACCGGACACTTCTCCAGAGTGGCTCTTGGCAATTTACATCCCGCCCATCAGTGTAGCAAGGCTCCCATTTCTCCATGGCCTGTCCTGCATTTCTGGTTTTGACACTTTTTTCAGCATGGCCCTTTTGACCGATGGGAAGCGAGACTTCTTTGTAGCGCTGATTTGCCTTTCCAGGTTGCTTGGTTGGCCAAAAAGGGCGTATGCGTTTTTTCCTGAATATATTCAGGAAAAAAACGCATACGCCCTTTTTGGCCAAGGGCATCATTGTCAACGTTTTGCCGCTTTTCATGTGCTTTAAAGGCGATTCGAATCTACCTCCTGAAATCTGTTTCCTGCAATTCTGCCTTGATTTCAAATCCTCTTCTTTGCCTTCCCTCAATATATTTGTGGACGAGAGTTATCATTTATAACTCTGCAGGTTTGTGAATTGCAGTGCCCTGAACCTCCATTTTACAACTCGTTTTTATGGGAGCTGGCCGCAAAATCGCAGAATGGCTTCAGGCCCTGTTCTGGTTCTGGGGGGCAGGCTGAGCCTGTGGTTAATTCTTCTTTCTGATGGGAATATAGAGTGACCTGTGCCTGTCCCAACACCAAGAGCTAGTCTCTCGTTGGTTCCACGTCTTCCCGTTTATCCTCAGGACAGATTGCAACCTGTATGGAACAGGAGGTTAAAGGTGCTGATGCTCCAAGTAGGGAGCTTGCTAGTAAAGTGGCTGGAATGGCGAACCCGGGCACAAGGAGATGAGAAATGAGGTGCGTTTTAGAAACCTTTCCCCATCACACGGTGTACCATCTTCTGGGATTCTCATGCATGTTTTCGATGTAGGAAGATGCCCTTGAACCTGGAGATTTGGGACCCATGCGATGGGTACCACGCAGTATTACTTTAAAGGGTCTGCGTTTGCTCACCCAACCTCACCAAACCTCTCAGCCCCAAGAGTGTCCACCCTTAGGTCTCATCCAGCTGTGCGTCTAGATATGGTCAATCCAGGTTGCATCACAGCCCCTGAACGCATTGTGTAAGAATTTCTCTCTCTTTCACTGTCTTTGTTTCATGGGTGTTTCAAAGTAATTTATTTTTATAATGGGGTTTAGCTGCTTTTCACTGCTGTGTTTATGCCGCTTTACACCCACTTGACACACTAACAGAGAGATATCAATACATAGGTTTTACGATTATTACTAGTCAGATATATTCTTGTGCGGTGAATAGGGCGTGTTGAGTCCAGTTCTCTGAGCAAGGAGTAGGTCTTGTCTATTACATATTGGGTTTATGGAACGGTATCTGAGCTAGTTTGATACCCTTGTTTTATGTATCACCCCACCTCACCTTTCCCGTTAAGCAGCCATAGTGTGTTTTCTGCATGTGTGACTCTGTTCTGTTTTGTAATTCAGTTCAAGTGTAACGGTTTTTACATTCCCTCTATCAGTGATACCTTATGAGAAGTGTCCTTTTCTGTGTGACTTATTTCACTTAGAATCGTCGTACCTAAATCCACTCATCATGCTGCTACTAACCTTACGACATTGATTTCATGGCTGAGTGATATTCCATTGTACATAAGGACCACAACTTCTTTATCCATTTTTCTCTTTCCTGGGATATTTAAGGTGGAATGAAGTGGAGGTCCTGGTCAACAGAGCAGCCCTAAACTTTGGGGTGCTTGTGTCTTGCTGATTTTTAATTTTCCCAATTTATAACCCCATGAGTGGAAGTGCCCTATGCTCTCTAAGCTGTGTTTTTCAGATGTTTCAGGACTCACCGGACACTTCTCCAGAGTGGCTCTTGGCAATTTACATCCCGCCCATCAGTGTAGCAAGGCTCCCATTTCTCCATGGCCTGTCCTGCATTTCTGGTTTTGACACTTTTTTCAGCATGGCCCTTTTGACCGATGGGAAGCGAGACTTCTTTGTAGCGCTGATTTGCCTTTCCAGGTTGCTTGGTTGGCCAAAAAGGGCGTATGCGTTTTTTCCTGAATATATTCAGGAAAAAACGCATACGCCCTTTTTGGCCAAGGGCATCATTGTCAACGTTTTGCCGCTTTTCATGTACTTTAAAGGCGATTCGAATCTACCTCCTGAAATCTGTTTCCTGCAATTCTGCCTTGATTTCAAACCTCTTCTTTGCCTTCCCTCAATATATTTGTGGACGAGAGTTATCATTTATAACTCTGCAGGTTTGTGAATTGCAGTGCCCTGAACCTCCATTTTACAACTCGCTTTTTTGGGAGCTGGCCGCAAAAGCACAGGATGGCTTCAGGCCCTGTTCTGGTTCCGGGGGGCAGGCTGAGCCTGTGGTTAATTCTTCTTTCTGATGGGAAAATAGAGTGACCTGTACCTGTCCCAACACCAAGAGCTAGTCTCTCGTTGGTTCCACGTCTTCCCGTTCATCCTCAGGACAAATTGCAACCTGTACGGAACAGGAGGTGAAAGGTGCTGATGCTCCAAGTAGGGGGATTGCTAGCAAAGCGGCTGGAATGGCGAACCCGGGCACAAGGAGATGAGAAATGAGGTGCGTTTTAGAAACCTTTCCCCATCACACGGTGTACCATCTTCTGGGTTTCTCATGCATGTTTTCGATGTAGGAAGATGCCCTTGAACCTGGAGATTTGGGACCCATGCAATGGGTACCACGCAGTATTACTTTAAAGGGTCTGCGTTTGCTCACCCAACCTCACCAAACCTCTCAGCCCCAAGAGTGTCCACCCTTATGTCTCATCCAGCTGTGCGTCTAGATATGGTCAATCCAGGTTGCATCACAGCCCCTGAACGCATTGTGTAAGAATTTCTCTCTCTTTCACTGTCTTTGTTTCATGGGTTTTTCAAATAATTTATTTTCATTATGGGATTTAGCTGCTTTTAACTGCTGTGTTTATGCCGCTTTACACCCACTTGACACACTAACAGAGAGATATCAATACATAGGTTTTACGATTATTTCTAGTCAGATATATTCTTGTGCCGTGAATAGGGCGTGTTGAGTCCAGTTCTCTGAGCAAGGAGTAGGTCTTGTCTATTACATATTGGGTTTATGGAACGGTATCTGAGCTAATTTGAAACCCTTGTTTTATGTATCACCCCACCTCACCTTTCCCGTTAAGCAGCCATAGTGTGTTTTCTGCATGTGTGACTCTGTTCTGTTTTGTAATTCAGTTCAAGTGTAACGGTTTTTACATTCCCTCTATCAGTGATACCTTATGAGAAGTGTCCTTTTCTGTGTGACTTATTTCACTTAGAATCGTCGTACCTAAATCCACTCATCATGCTGCTACTAACCTTACGACATTGATTTCATGGCTGAGTGATATTCCATTGTACATAAGGACCACAACTTCTTTATCCATTTTTCTCTTTCCTGGGATATTTAAGGTGGAATGAAGTGGAGGTCCTGGTCAACAGAGCAGCCCTAAACTTTGGGGTGCTTGTGTCTTGCTGATTTTTAATTTTCCCCATTTATACCCCCATGAGTGGAAATGCCCTATGCTCTCTAAGCTGTGTTTTTCAGATGTTTCAGGACTCACCGGACACTTCTCCAGAGTGGCTCTTGGCAATTTACATCCCGCCCATCAGTGTAGCAAGGCTCCCATTTCTCCATGGCCTGTCCTGCATTTCTGGTTTTGACACTTTTTTCAGCATGGCCCTTTTGACCGATGGGAAGCGAGACTTCTTTGTAGCGCTGATTTGCCTTTCCAGGTTGCTTGGTTGGCCAAAAAGGGCGTATGCGTTTTTTCCTGAATATATTCAGGAAAAAACGCATACGCCCTTTTTGGCCAAGGGCATCATTGTCAACGTTTTGCCGCTTTTCATGTGCTTTAAAGGCGATTCGAATATACCTCCTGAAATCTGTTTCCTGCAATTCTGCCTTGATTTCAAATTCTCTTCTTTGCCTTCCCTCAATATATTTGTGGACGAGAGTTATCATTTATAACTCTGCAGGTTTGTGAATTGCAGTGCCCTGAACCTCCATTTTACAACTCGTTTTTATGGGAGCTGGCCGCAAAATCGCAGAATGGCTTCAGGCCCTGTTCTGGTTCCGGGGGGCAGGCTGAGCCTGTGGTTAATTCTTCTTTCTGATGGGAATATAGAGTGACCTGTGCCTGTCCCAACACCAAGAGCTAGTCTCTCGTTGGTTCCACGTCTTCCCGTTTATCCTCAGGACAGATTGCAACCTGTATGGAACAGGAGTTTAAAGGTGCTGATGCTCCAAGTAGGGAGCTTGCTAGTAAAGTGGCTGGAATGGCGAACCCGGGCACAAGGAGATGAGAAATGAGGTGCCTTTTAGAAACCTTTCCCCATCACACGGTGTACCATCTTCTGGGTTTCTCATGCATGTTTTCGATGTAGGAAGATGCCCTTGAACCTGGAGATTTGGGACCCATGCGATGGGTACCACGCAGTATTACTTTAAAGGGTCTGCGTTTGCTCACCCAACCTCACCAAACCTCTCAGCCCCAAGAGTGTCCACCCTTATGTCTCATCCAGCTGTGCGTCTAGATATGGTCAATCCAGGTTGCATCACAGCCCCTGAACGCATTGTGTAAGAATTTCTCTCTCTTTCACTGTCTTTGTTTCATGGGTGTTTCAAAGTAATTTATTTTTATAATGGGGTTTAGCTGCTTTTCACTGCTGTGTTTATGCCGCTTTACACCCACTTGACACACTAACAGAGAGATATCAATACATAGGTTTTACGATTATTAGTAGTCAGATATATTCTTGTGCGGTGAATAGGGCGTGTTGAGTCCAGTCCTCTGAGCAAGGAGTAGGTCTTGTCTATTACATATTGGGTTTATGGAACGGTATCTGAGCTAATTTGAAACCCTTGTTTTATGTATCACCCCACCTCACCTTTCCCGTTAAGCAGCCATAGTGTGTTTTCTGCATGTGTGACTCTGTTCTGTTTTGTAATTCAGTTCAAGTGTAACGGTTTTTACATTCCCTCTATCAGTGATACCTTATGAGAAGTGTCCTTTTCTGTGTGACTTATTTCACTTAGAATCGTCGTACCTAAATCCACTCATCATGCTGCTACTAACCTTACGACATTGATTTCATGGCTGAGTGATATTCCATTGTACATAAGGACCACAACTTCTTTATCCATTTTTCTCTTTCCTGGGATATTTAAGGTGGAATGAAGTGGAGGTCCTGGTCAACAGAGCAGCCCTAAACTTTGGGGTGCTTGTGTCTTGCTGATTTTTAATTTTCCCAATTTATAACCCCATGAGTGGAAGTGCCCTATGCTCTCTAAGCTGTGTTTTTCAGATGTTTCAGGACTCACCGGACACTTCTCCAGAGTGGCTCTTGGCAATTTACATCCCGCCCATCAGTGTAGCAAGGCTCCCATTTCTCCATGGCCTGTCCTGCATTTCTGGTTTTGACACTTTTTTCAGCATGGCCCTTTTGACCGATGGGAAGCGAGACTTCTTTGTAGCGCTGATTTGCCTTTCCAGGTTGCTTGGTTGGCCAAAAAGGGCGTATGCGTTTTTTCCTGAATATATTCAGGAAAAAACGCATACGCCCTTTTTGGCCAAGGGCATCATTGTCAACGTTTTGCCGCTTTTCATGTACTTTAAAGGCGATTCGAATCTACCTCCTGAAATCTGTTTCCTGCAATTCTGCCTTGATTTCAAACCTCTTCTTTGCCTTCCCTCAATATATTTGTGGACGAGAGTTATCATTTATAACTCTGCAGGTTTGTGAATTGCAGTGCCCTGAACCTCCATTTTACAACTCGCTTTTTTGGGAGCTGGCCGCAAAATCGCAGAATGGCTTCAGGCCCTGTTCTGGTTCCGGGGGGCAGGCTGAGCCTGTGGTTAATTCTTCTTTCTGATGGGAAAATAGAGTGACCTGTACCTGTCCCAACACCAAGAGCTAGTCTCTCGTTGGTTCCACGTCTTCCCGTTCATCCTCAGGACAAATTGCAACCTGTACGGAACAGGAGGTGAAAGGTGCTGATGCTCCAAGTAGGGGGATTGCTAGCAAAGCGGCTGGAATGGCGAACCCGGGCACAAGGAGATGAGAAATGAGGTGCGTTTTAGAAACCTTTCCCCATCACACGGTGTACCATCTTCTGGGTTTCTCATGCATGTTTTCGATGTAGGAAGATGCCCTTGAACCTGGAGATTTGGGACCCATGCAATGGGTACCACGCAGTATTACTTTAAAGGGTCTGCGTTTGCTCACCCAACCTCACCAAACCTCTCAGCCCCAAGAGTGTCCACCCTTATGTCTCATCCAGCTGTGCGTCTAGATATGGTCAATCCAGGTTGCATCACAGCCCCTGAACGCATTGTGTAAGAATTTCTCTCTCTTTCACTGTCTTTGTTTCATGGGTTTTTCAAATAATTTATTTTCATTATGGGATTTAGCTGCTTTTAACTGCTGTGTTTATGCCGCTTTACACCCACTTGACACACTAACAGAGAGATATCAATACATAGGTTTTACGATTATTTCTAGTCAGATATATTCTTGTGCCGTGAATAGGGCGTGTTGAGTCCAGTTCTCTGAGCAAGGAGTAGGTCTTGTCTATTACATATTGGGTTTATGGAACGGTATCTGAGCTAATTTGAAACCCTTGTTTTATGTATCACCCCACCTCACCTTTCCCGTTAAGCAGCCATAGTGTGTTTTCTGCATGTGTGACTCTGTTCTGTTTTGTAATTCAGTTCAAGTGTAACGGTTTTTACATTCCCTCTATCAGTGATACCTTATGAGAAGTGTCCTTTTCTGTGTGACTTATTTCACTTAGAATCGTCGTACCTAAATCCACTCATCATGCTGCTACTAACCTTACGACATTGATTTCATGGCTGAGTGATATTCCATTGTACATAAGGACCACAACTTCTTTATCCATTTTTCTCTTTCCTGGGATATTTAAGGTGGAATGAAGTGGAGGTCCTGGTCAACAGAGCAGCCCTAAACTTTGGGGTGCTTGTGTCTTGCTGATTTTTAATTTTCCCCATTTATACCCCCATGAGTGGAAATGCCCTATGCTCTCTAAGCTGTGTTTTTCAGATGTTTCAGGACTCACCGGACACTTCTCCAGAGTGGCTCTTGGCAATTTACATCCCGCCCATCAGTGTAGCAAGGCTCCCATTTCTCCATGGCCTGTCCTGCATTTCTGGTTTTGACACTTTTTTCAGCATGGCCCTTTTGACCGATGGGAAGCGAGACTTCTTTGTAGCGCTGATTTGCCTTTCCAGGTTGCTTGGTTGGCCAAAAAGGGCGTATGCGTTTTTTCCTGAATATATTCAGGAAAAAACGCATACGCCCTTTTTGGCCAAGGGCATCATTGTCAACGTTTTGCCGCTTTTCATGTGCTTTAAAGGCGATTCGAATATACCTCCTGAAATCTGTTTCCTGCAATTCTGCCTTGATTTCAAATTCTCTTCTTTGCCTTCCCTCAATATATTTGTGGACGAGAGTTATCATTTATAACTCTGCAGGTTTGTGAATTGCAGTGCCCTGAACCTCCATTTTACAACTCGTTTTTATGGGAGCTGGCCGCAAAATCGCAGAATGGCTTCAGGCCCTGTTCTGGTTCCGGGGGGCAGGCTGAGCCTGTGGTTAATTCTTCTTTCTGATGGGAATATAGAGTGACCTGTGCCTGTCCCAACACCAAGAGCTAGTCTCTCGTTGGTTCCACGTCTTCCCGTTTATCCTCAGGACAGATTGCAACCTGTATGGAACAGGAGTTTAAAGGTGCTGATGCTCCAAGTAGGGAGCTTGCTAGTAAAGTGGCTGGAATGGCGAACCCGGGCACAAGGAGATGAGAAATGAGGTGCCTTTTAGAAACCTTTCCCCATCACACGGTGTACCATCTTCTGGGTTTCTCATGCATGTTTTCGATGTAGGAAGATGCCCTTGAACCTGGAGATTTGGGACCCATGCGATGGGTACCACGCAGTATTACTTTAAAGGGTCTGCGTTTGCTCACCCAACCTCACCAAACCTCTCAGCCCCAAGAGTGTCCACCCTTATGTCTCATCCAGCTGTGCGTCTAGATATGGTCAATCCAGGTTGCATCACAGCCCCTGAACGCATTGTGTAAGAATTTCTCTCTCTTTCACTGTCTTTGTTTCATGGGTGTTTCAAAGTAATTTATTTTTATAATGGGGTTTAGCTGCTTTTCACTGCTGTGTTTATGCCGCTTTACACCCACTTGACACACTAACAGAGAGATATCAATACATAGGTTTTACGATTATTAGTAGTCAGATATATTCTTGTGCGGTGAATAGGGCGTGTTGAGTCCAGTCCTCTGAGCAAGGAGTAGGTCTTGTCTATTACATATTGGGTTTATGGAACGGTATCTGAGCTAATTTGAAACCCTTGTTTTATGTATCACCCCACCTCACCTTTCCCGTTAAGCAGCCATAGTGTGTTTTCTGCATGTGTGACTCTGTTCTGTTTTGTAATTCAGTTCAAGTGTAACGGTTTTTACATTCCCTCTATCAGTGATACCTTATGAGAAGTGTCCTTTTCTGTGTGACTTATTTCACTTAGAATCGTCGTACCTAAATCCACTCATCATGCTGCTACTAACCTTACGACATTGATTTCATGGCTGAGTGATATTCCATTGTACATAAGGACCACAACTTCTTTATCCATTTTTCTCTTTCCTGGGATATTTAAGGTGGAATGAAGTGGAGGTCCTGGTCAACAGAGCAGCCCTAAACTTTGGGGTGCTTGTGTCTTGCTGATTTTTAATTTTCCCAATTTATACCCCCATGAGTGGAAGTGCCCTATGCTCTCTAAGCTGTGTTTTTCAGATGTTTCAGGACTCACCGGACACTTCTCCAGAGTGGCTCTTGGCAATTTACATCCCGCCCATCAGTGTAGCAAGGCTCCCATTTCTCCATGGCCTGTCCTGCATTTCTGGTTTTGACACTTTTTTCAGCATGGCCCTTTTAACCGATGGGAAGCGAGACTTCTTTGTAGCGCTGATTTGCCTTTCCAGGTTGCTTGGTTGGCCAAAAAGGGCGTATGCGTTTTTTCCTGAATATATTCAGGAAAAAACGCATACGCCCTTTTTGGCCAAGGGCATCATTGTCAACGTTTTGCCGCTTTTCATGTGCTTTAAAGGCGATTCGAATCTACCTCCTGAAATCTGTTTCCTGCAATTCTGCCTTGATTTCAAATCCTCTTCTTTGCCTTCCCTCAATATATTTGTGGACGAGAGTTATCATTTATAACTCTGCAGGTTTGTGAATTGCAGTGCCCTGAACCTCCATTTTACAACTCGCTTTTTAGGGAGCTGGCCGCAAAAGCGCAGGATGGCTTCAGGCCCTGTTCTGGTTCCGGGGGGCAGGCTGAGCCTGTGGTTAATTCTTCTTTCTGATGGGAAAATAGAGTGACCTGTGCCTGTCCCAACACCAAGAGCTAGTCTCTCGTTGTTTCCACGTCTTCCCGTTCATCCTCAGGACAAATTGCAACCTGTACGGAACAGGAGGTGAAAGGTGCTGATGCTCCAAGTAGGGAGATTGCTAGCAAAGCGGCTGGAATGGCGAACCCGGGCACAAGGAGATGAGAAATGAGGTGCGTTTTAGAAACCTTTCCCCATCACACGGTGTACCATCTTCTGGGTTTCTCATGCATGTTTTCGATGTAGGAAGATGCCCTTGAACCTGGAGATTTGGGACCCATGCAATGGGTACCACGCAGTATTACTTTAAAGGGTCTGCGTTTGCTCACCCAACCTCACCAAACCTCTCAGCCCCAAGAGTGTCCACCCTTATGTCTCATCCAGCTGTGCGTCTAGATATGGTCAATCCAGGTTGCATCACAGCACCTGAACGCATTGTGTAAGAATTTCTCTCTCTTTCACTGTCTTTGTTTCATGGGTTTTTCAAATAATTTATTTTCATTATGGGATTTAGCTGCTTTCCACTGCTGTGTTTATGCCGCTTTACACCCACTTGACACACTAACAGAGAGATACAATACATAGGTTTTACGATTATTACTAGTCAGATATATTCTTGTGCCGTGAATAGGGCGTGTTGAGTCCAGTTCTCTGAGCAAGGAGTAGGTCTTGTCTATTACATATTGGGTTTCTGGAACGGTATCTGAGCTAATTTGAAACCCTTGTTTTATGTATCACCCCACCTCACCTTTCCCGTTAAGCAGCCAAAGTGTGATTTCTGCATGTGTGACTCTGTTCTGTTTTGTAATTCAGTTCAAGTGTAACGGTTTTTACATTCCCTCTATCAGTGATACCTTATGAGAAGTGTCCTTTTCTGTGTGACTTATTTCACTTAGAATCGTCGTAACTAAATCCACTCATCCTGCTGCTACTAACCTTATGACATTGATTTCATGGCTGAGTGATATTCCATTGTACATAAGGACCACAACTTCTTTATCCATTTTTCTCTTTCCTGGGATATTTAAGGTGGAATGAAGTGAAGGTCCTTGTCAACAGAGCAGCCCTCAACTTTGGGGTGCTTGTGTCTTGCTGATTTTTAATTTTCCCAATTTATACCCCCATGAGTGGAAGTGCACTATGCTCTCTAAGCTGTGTTTTTCAGATGTTTCAGGACACACCGTACACTTCTCCAGAGTGGCTGTTGGCAATTTACATCCCGCCCATCAGTGTAGCAAGGCTCCCATTTCTCCATGGCCTGTCCTGCATTTCTGGTTTTGACACTTTTTTCAGCATGGCCCTTTTGACCGATGGGAAGCGAGACTTCTTTGTAGCGCTGATTTGCCTTTCCAGGTTGCTTGGTTGGCCAAAAAGGGCGTATGCGTTTTTTCCTGAATACATTCAGGAAAAAACGCATACGCCCTTTTTGGCCAAGGGCATCATTGTCAACATTTTGCCGCTTTTCATGTGCTTTAAAGGCGATTCGAATCTACCTCCTGAAATCTGTATCGTGCAATTCTGCCTTGATTTCAAATCCTCTTCTTTGCCTTCCCTCAATATATTTGTGGATGAGAGTTATCATTTATAACTCTGCAGGTTTGTGAATTGCAGTGCCCTGAACCTACATATTTACAACTCGCTTTTTTGGGAGCTGGCCGCAAAAGCGCAGGATGGCTTCAGGCCCTGTTCTGGTTCCGGGGGGCAGGCTGAGCCTGTGGTTAATTCTTCTTCCTGATGGGAAAATAGAGTGACCTGTGCCTGTCCCAACACCAAGAGCTAGTCTCTCGTTGGTTTCCCGTCTTCCCGTTCATCCTCAGGACAAATAGCAACCTGTACGGAACAGGAGGTTAAAAGTGCTGATGCTCCAACTAGGGAGATTGCTAGTAAAGCGGCTGGAATGGCGAACCCGGGCACAAGGAGATGAGAAATGAGGTGCGTTTTAGAAACATTTCCCCATCACACGGTGTACTATCTTCTGGGTTTCTCATGCATGTTTTCGATGTAGGAAGATGCCCTTGAACCTGGAGATTTGGGACCCATGCGATGGGTACCACGCAGTATTACTTTAAAGGGTCTGCGTTTGCTCACCCAACCTCACCAAACCTCTCAGCCCCAAGAGTGTCCACCCTTATGTCTCATCCAGCTGTGGGTCTAGATATGGTCAATCCAGGTTGCATCACAGCCCCTGAACTCATTGTGTAAGAATTTCTATCTCTTTCACTGTCATTGTTTCATGGGTTTTTCAAAGTAATTTATTTTCATAATGGGGTTTAGCTGCTTTTCACGGCTGTGTTTATGCCGCTTTACACCCACTTGACACACTAACAGAGAGATATCAATACATAGGTTTTAAGATTATTACTAGTCAGATATATTCTTGTGCGGTGAATAGGGCGTGTTGAGTACAGTTCTCTGAGCAAGGAGTAGGTCTTGTCTACTACATATTGGGTTTATGGAACGGTATCTGAGCTAATTTGATACCCTTGTTTTATGTATCACCCCACCTCACCTTTCCCGTTAAGCAGCCATAGTGTGTTTTCTGCAAGTGTGACTCTGTTCTGTTTTGTAATTCAGTTCAAGTGTAACGGTTTTTACATTCCCTCTATAAGTGATACCTTATGAGAAGTGTCCTTTTCTGTGTGACTTATTTCACTTAGAATCGTCGTACCTAAATCCACTCATCATGCTGCTCCTAACCTTATGACATTGATTTCATGGCTGAGTGATATTCCATTGTACATAAGGACCACAACTCCTTTATCCATTTTTCTCTTTCCTTGGATATTTAAGGTGGAATGAAGTGGAGGTCCTTGTCAACAGAGCAGCCCTAAACTTTGGGGTGCTTGTGTCTTGCTGATTTTTCATTTTCCCAATTTATACCCCCATGAGTGGAAGTGCACTATGCTCTCTAAGCTGTGTTTTTCAGATGTTTCAGGAAACACCGTACACTTCTCCAGAGTGGCTGTTGGCAATTTACATCCCGCCCATCAGTGTAGCAAGGCTCCCATTTCTCCATGGCCTGTCCTGCATTTCTGGTTTTGACACTTTTTTCAGCATGGCCCTGTTGACCGATGGGAAGCGAGAATTCTTTGTAGCGCTGATTTGCCTTTCCAGGTTGCTTGGTTGGCCAAAAAGGGCGTATGCGTTTTTTCCTGAATATATTCAGGAAAAAACGCATACGCCCTTTTTGGCCAAGGGCATCATTGTCAACATTTTGCCGCTTTTCATGTGCTTTAAAGGCGATTCGAATCTACCTCCTGAAATCTGTTTCGTGCAATTCTGCCTTGATTTCAAATCCTCTTCTTTGCCTTCCCTCAATATATTTGTGGACGAGAGTTATCATTTATAACTCTGCAGGTTTGTGAATTGCAGTGCCCTGAACCTCCATATTTACAACTCGCTTTTTTGGGAGCTGGCCGCAAAAGCGCAGGATGGCTTCAGGCCCTGTTCTGGTTCCGGGGGGCAGGCTGAGCCTGTGGTTAATTCTTCTTCCTGATGGGAAAATAGAGTGACCTGTGCCTGTCCCAACACCAAGAGCTACTCTCTCGTTGGTTCCCCGTCTTCCCGTTCATCCTCAGGACAAATTGCAACCTGTACGGAACAGGAGGTTAAAGGTGCTGATGCTCCAACTAGGGAGATTGCTAGTAAAGCGGCTGGAATGGCGAACCCGGGCACAAGGAGATGAGAAATGAGGTGCGTTTTAGAAACCTTTCCCCATCACACGGTGTACTATCTTCTGGGTTTCTCATGCATGTTTTCGATGTAGGAAGATGCCCTTGAAGCTGGAGATTTGGGACCCAGGCGATGGGTACCACGAAGTATTACTTTAAAGGGCCTGCGTTTGCTCACCCAACCTCACCAAACCTCTCAGCCCCAAGAGTGTCCACCCTTATGTCTCATCCAGCTGTGGGTCTAGATATGGTCAATCCAGGTTGCATCACAGCCCCTGAACGCATTGTGTAAGAATTTCTCTATCTTTCACTGTCGTTGTTTCATGGGTTTTTCAAAGTAATTTATTTTTATAATGGGGTTTAGCTGCTTTTCACTGCTGTGTTTATGCCGCTTTACACCCACTTGACACACTAACAGAGAGATATTAATACATAGGCTTTAAGATTATTACTAATCAGATATATTCTTGTGCGGTGAATAGGGGGTGTTGAGTCCAGTTCTCTGAGCAAGGAGTAGGTCTTGTCTATTACATATTGGGTTTCTGGAACGGTATCTGAGCTAATTTGAAACCCTTGTTTTATGTATCACCCCACCTCACCTTTCCCGTTAAGCAGCCAAAGTGTGATTTCTGCATGTGTGACTCTGTTCTGTTTTGTAATTCAGTTCAAGTGTAACGGTTTTTACATTCCCTCTATCAGTGATACCTTATGAGAAGTGTCCTTTTCTGTGTGACTTATTTCACTTAGAATCGTCGTAACTAAATCCACTCATCCTGCTGCTACTAACCTTATGACATTGATTTCATGGCTGAGTGATATTCCATTGTACATAAGGACCACAACTTCTTTATCCATTTTTCTCTTTCCTGGGATATTTAAGGTGGAATGAAGTGAAGGTCCTTGTCAACAGAGCAGCCCTCAACTTTGGGGTGCTTGTGTCTTGCTGATTTTTAATTTTCCCAATTTATACCCCCATGAGTGGAAGTGCACTATGCTCTCTAAGCTGTGTTTTTCAGATGTTTCAGGACACACCGTACACTTCTCCAGAGTGGCTGTTGGCAATTTACATCCCGCCCATCAGTGTAGCAAGGCTCCCATTTCTCCATGGCCTGTCCTGCATTTCTGGTTTTGACACTTTTTTCAGCATGGCCCTTTTGACCGATGGGAAGCGAGACTTCTTTGTAGCGCTGATTTGCCTTTCCAGGTTGCTTGGTTGGCCAAAAAGGGCGTATGCGTTTTTTCCTGAATACATTCAGGAAAAAACGCATACGCCCTTTTTGGCCAAGGGCATCATTGTCAACATTTTGCCGCTTTTCATGTGCTTTAAAGGCGATTCGAATCTACCTCCTGAAATCTGTATCGTGCAATTCTGCCTTGATTTCAAATCCTCTTCTTTGCCTTCCCTCAATATATTTGTGGATGAGAGTTATCATTTATAACTCTGCAGGTTTGTGAATTGCAGTGCCCTGAACCTACATATTTACAACTCGCTTTTTTGGGAGCTGGCCGCAAAAGCGCAGGATGGCTTCAGGCCCTGTTCTGGTTCCGGGGGGCAGGCTGAGCCTGTGGTTAATTCTTCTTCCTGATGGGAAAATAGAGTGACCTGTGCCTGTCCCAACACCAAGAGCTAGTCTCTCGTTGGTTTCCCGTCTTCCCGTTCATCCTCAGGACAAATAGCAACCTGTACGGAACAGGAGGTTAAAAGTGCTGATGCTCCAACTAGGGAGATTGCTAGTAAAGCGGCTGGAATGGCGAACCCGGGCACAAGGAGATGAGAAATGAGGTGCGTTTTAGAAACCTTTCCCCATCACACGGTGTACTATCTTCTGGGTTTCTCATGCATGTTTTCGATGTAGGAAGATGCCCTTGAAGCTGGAGATTTGGGACCCAGGCGATGGGTACCACGAAGTATTACTTTAAAGGGCCTGCGTTTGCTCACCCAACCTCACCAAACCTCTCAGCCCCAAGAGTGTCCACCCTTATGTCTCATCCAGCTGTGGGTCTAGATATGGTCAATCCAGGTTGCATCACAGCCCCTGAACGCATTGTGTAAGAATTTCGCTCTCTTTCACTGTCGTTGTTTCATGGGTTTTTCAAAGTAATTTATTTTTATAATGGGGTTTAGCTGCTTTTCACTGCTGTGTTTATGCCGCTTTACACCCACTTGACACACTAACAGAGAGATATTAATACATAGGCTTTAAGATTATTACTAGTCAGATATATTCTTGTGCGGTGAATAGGGGGTGTTGAGTCCAGTTCTCTGAGCAAGGAGTAGGTCTTGTCTATTACATATTGGGTTTCTGGAACGGTATCTGAGCTAATTTGAAACCCTTGTTTTATGTATCACCCCACCTCACCTTTCCCGTTAAGCAGCCATAGTGTGTTTTCTGCATGTGTGACTCTGTTCTGTTTTGTAATTCAGTTCAAGTGTAACGGTTTTTACATTCCCTCTATCAGTGATACCTTATGAGAAGTGTCCTTTTCTGTGTGACTTATTTCACTTAGAATCGTCGTAACTAAATCCACTCATCCTGCTGCTACTAACCTTATGACATTGATTTCATGGCTGAGTGATATTCCATTGTACATAAGGACCACAACTTCTTTATCCATTTTTCTCTTTCCTGGGATATTTAAGGTGGAATGAAGTGAAGGTCCTTGTCAACAGAGCAGCCCTCAACTTTGGGGTGCTTGTGTCTTGCTGATTTTTAATTTTCCCAATTTATACCCCCATGAGTGGAAGTGCACTATGCTCTCTAAGCTGTGTTTTTCAGATGTTTCAGGACACACCGTACACTTCTCCAGAGTGGCTGTTGGCAATTTACATCCCGCCCATCAGTGTAGCAAGGCTCCCATTTCTCCATGGCCTGTCCTGCATTTCTGGTTTTGACACTTTTTTCAGCATGGCCCTTTGACCGATGGGAAGCGAGACTTCTCTGTAGCGCTGATTTGCCTTTCCAGGTTGCTTGGTTGGCCAAAAAGGGCGTATGCGTTTTTTCCTGAATATATTCAGGAAAAAACGCATACGCCCTTTTTGGCCAAGGGCATCATTGTCAACGTTTTGCCGCTTTTCATGTGCTTTAAAGGCGATTCGTATCTACCTCCTGAAATCTGTTTCGTGCAATTCTGCCTTGATTTCAAATCCTCTTCTTTGCCTTCCCTCAATATATTTGTGGACGAGAGTTATCATTTATAACTCTGCAGGTTTGTGAATTGCAGTGCCCTGAACCTCCATTTTACAACTCGCTTTTTTGGGAGCTGGCCGCAAAAGCGCAGGATGGCTTCAGGCCCTGTTCTCGTTCCGGGGGGCAGGCTGAGCCTGTGGTTAATTCTTCTTCCTGATGGGAAAATAGAGTGACCTGTGCCTGTCCCAACACCAAGAGCTAGTCTCTCGTTGGTTCCCAGTTTTCCCGTTCATCCTCAGGACAAATTGCAACCTGTACGGAACAGGAGGTTAAAGGTGCTGATGCTCCAAGTAGGGAGATTGCTAGTAAAGCGGCTGGAATGGCGAACCTGGGCACAAGGAGATGAGAAATGAGGTGCGTTTTAGAAACCTTTCCCCATCACACGGTGTACCATCTTCTGGGTTTCTCATGCATGTTTTCGATGTAGGAAGATGCCCTTGAACCTGGCGATTTGGGACCCATGCGATGGGTACCACGCAGTATTACTTTAAAGGGTCTGCGTTTGCTCACCCAACCTCACCAAACCTCTCAGCCCCAAGAGTGTCCACCCTTATGTCTCATCCAGCTGTGGGTCTAGATATGGTCAATCCAGGTTGCATCACAGCCCCTGAACGCATTGTGTAAGAATTTCTATCTCTTTCACTGTCGTTGTTTCATGGGTTTTTCAAAGTAATTTATTTTCATAATGGGGTTTAGCTGCTTTTCACGGCTGTGTTTATGCCGCTTTACACCCACTTGACACACTAACAGAGAGATATCAATACATAGGTTTTAAGATTATTACTAGTCAGATATATTCTTGTGCGGTGAATAGGGCGTGTTGAGTACAGTTCTCTGAGCAAGGAGTAGGTCTTGTCTACTACATATTGGGTTTATGGAATGGTATCTGAGCTAATTTGATACCCTTGTTTTATGTATCACCCCACCTCACCTTTCCCGTTAAGCAGCCATAGTGTGTTTTCTGCATGTGTGACTCTGTTCTATTTTGTAATTCAGTTCAAGTGTAACGGTTTTTACATTCCCTGTATAAGTGATACCTTATGAGAAGTGTCCTTTTCTGTGTGACTTATTTCACTTAGAATCGTCGTACCTAAATCCACTCATCATGCTGCTACTAACATTATGACATTGATTTCATGGCTGAGTGATATTCCATTGTACATAAGGACCACAACTTCTTTATCCATTTTTCTCTTTCCTGGGATATTTAAGGTGGAATGAAGTGGAGGTCCTTGTCAACAGAGCAGCCCTCAACTTTGGGGTGCTTGTGTCTTGCTGATTTTTCATTTTCCCAATTTATACCCCCATGAGTGGAAGTGCCCTATGCTCTCTAAGCTGTGTTTTTCAGATGTTTCAGGACACACCGTACACTTCCCCAGAGTGGCTGTTGGCAATTTACATCCCGCCCATCAGTGTAGCAAGGCTCCCATTTCTCCATGGCCTGTCCTGCATTTCTGGTTTTGACACTTTTTTCAGCATGGCCCTTTTGACCGATGGGAAGCGAGACTTCTCTGTAGCGCTGATTTGCCTTTCCAGGTTGCTTGGTTGGCCAAAAAGGGCGTATGCGTTTTTTCCTGAATATATTCAGGAAAAAACGCATACGCCCTTTTTGGCCAAGGGCATCATTGTCAACGTTTTGCCGCTTTTCATGTGCTTTAAAGGCGATTCGTATCTACCTCCTGAAATCTGTTTCGTGCAATTCTGCCTTGATTTCAAATCCTCTTCTTTGCCTTCCCTCAATATATTTGTGGACGAGAGTTATCATTTATAACTCTTCAGGTTTGTGAATTGCAGTGCCCTGAACCTCCATTTTATAACTCGCTTTTTTGGGAGCTGGCCGCAAAAGCGCAGGATGGCTTCAGGCCCTGTTCTGGTTCCGGGGGGCAGGCTGAGCCTGTGGTTAATTCTTCTTCCTGATGGGAAAATAGAGTGACCTGTGCCTGTCCCGACACCAAGAGCTAGTCTCTCGTGGGTTCCCCGTTTTCCCGTTCATCCTCAGGACAAATTGCAACCTGTACGGAACAGGAGGTTAAAGGTGCTGATGCTCCAAGTAGGGAGATTGCTAGTAAAGCGGCTGGAATGGCGAACCCGGGCACAAGGAGATGAGAAATGAGGTGCGTTTTAGAAACCTTTCCCCATCACACGGTGTACCATCTTCTGGGTTTCTCATGCATGTTTTCGATGTAGGAAGATGCCCTTGAACCTGGAGATTTGGGACCCATGCGATGGGTACCACGCAGTATTACTTTAAAGGGTCTGCGTTTGCTCACCCAACCTCACCAAACCTCTCAGCCCCAAGAGTGTCCACCCTTATGTCTCATCCAGCTGTGGGTCTAGATATGGTCAATCCAGGTTGCATCACAGCCCCTGAACTCATTGTGTAAGAATTTCTATCTCTTTCACTGTCATTGTTTCATGGGTTTTTCAAAGTAATTTATTTTCATAATGGGGTTTAGCTGCTTTTCACGGCTGTGTTTATGCCGCTTTACACCCACTTGACACACTAACAGAGAGATATCAATACATAGGTTTTAAGATTATTACTAGTCAGATATATTCTTGTGCGGTGAATAGGGCGTGTTGAGTCCAGTTCTCTGAGCAAGGAGTAGGTCTTGTCTACTACATATTGGGTTTATGGAACGGTATCTGAGCTAATTTGATACCCTTGTTTTATGTATCACCCCACCTCACCTTTCCCGTTAAGCAGCCATAGTGTGTTTTCTGCATGTGTGACTCTGTTCCGTTTTGTAATTCAGTTCAAGTGTAACGGTTTTTACATTCCCTCTATAAGTGATACCTTATGAGAAGTGTCCTTTTCTGTGTGACTTATTTCACTTAGAATCGTCGTACCTAAATCCACTCATCATGCTGCTCCTAGCCTTATGACATTGATTTCATGGCTGAGTGATATTCCATTGTACATAAGGACCACAACTTCTTTATCCATTTTTCTCTTTCCTTGGATATTTAAGGTGGAATGAAGTGGAGGTCCTTGTCAACAGAGCAGCCCTAAACTTTGGGGTGCTTGTGTCTTGCTGATTTTTCATTTTCCCAATTTATACCCCCATGAGTGGAAGTGCACTATGCTCTCTAATCTGTGTTTTTCAGATGTTTCAGGAAACACCGTACACTTCTCCAGAGTGGCTGTTGGCAATTTACATCCCGCCCATCAGTGTAGCAAGGCTCCCATTTCTCCATGGCCTGTCCTGCATTTCTGGTTTTGACACTTTTTTCAGCATGGCCCTTTTGACCGATGGGAAGCGAGACTTCTTTGTAGCGCTGATTTGCCTTTCCAGGTTGCTTGGTTGGCCAAAAAGGGCGTATGCGTTTTTTCCAGAATATATTCAGGAAAAAACGCATACGCCCTTTTTGGCCAAGGGCATCATTGTCAACATTTTGCCGCTTTTCATGTGCTTTAAAGGCGATTCGAATCTACCTCCTGAAATCTGTATCGTGCAATTCTGCCTTGATTTCAAATCCTCTTCTTTGCCTTCCCTCAATATATTTGTGGATGAGAGTTATCATTTATAACTCTGCAGGTTTGTGAATTGCAGTGCCCTGAACCTCCATATTTACAACTCGCTTTTTTGGGAGCTGGCCGCAAAAGCGCAGGATGGCTTCAGGCCCTGTTCTGGTTCCGGGAGGCAGGCTGAGCCTGTGGTTAATTCTTCTTCCTGATGGGAAAATAGAGTGACCTGTGCCTGTCCCAACACCAAGAGCTACTCTCTCGTTGGTTCCCCGTCTTCCCGTTCATCCTCAGGACAAATTGCAACCTGTACGGAACAGGAGGTTAAAAGTGCTGATGCTCCAACTAGGGAGATTGCTAGTAAAGCGGCTGGAATGGCGAACCCGGGCACAAGGAGATGAGAAATGAGGTGCGTTTTAGAAACCTTTCCCCATTACACGGTGTACTATCTTCTGGGTTTCTCATGCATGTTTTCGATGTAGGAAGATGCCCTTGAAGCTGGAGATTTGGGACCCAGGCGATGGGTACCACGAAGTATTACTTTAAAGGGCCTGCGTTTGCTCACCCAACCTCACCAAACCTCTCAGCCCCAAGAGTGTCCACCCTTATGTCTCATCCAGCTGTGGGTCTAGATATGGTCAATCCAGGTTGCATCACAGCCCCTGAACGCATTGTGTAAGAATTTCTATCTCTTTCACTGTCGTTGTTTCATGGGTTTTTCAAAGTAATTTATTTTTATAATGGGGTTTAGCTGCTTTTCACTGCTGTGTTTATGCCGCTTTACACCCACTTGACACACTAACAGAGAGATATTAATACATAGGCTTTAAGATTATTACTAGTCAGATATATTCTTGTGCGGTGAATAGGGGGTGTTGAGTCCAGTTCTCTGAGCAAGGAGTAGGTCTCGTCTATTACATATTGGGTTTCTGGAACGGTATCTGAGCTAATTTGAAACCCTTGTTTTATGTATCACCCCACCTCACCTTTCCCGTTAAGCAGCCATAGTGTGTTTTCTGCATGTGTGACTCTGTTCTGTTTTGTAATTCAGTTCAAGTGTAACGGTTTTTACATTCCCTCTATCAGTGATACCTTATGAGAAGTGTCCTTTTCTGTGTGACTTATTTCACTTAGAATCGTCGTAACTAAATCCACTCATCCTGCTGCTACTAACCTTATGACATTGATTTCATGGCTGAGTGATATTCCATTGTACATAAGGACCACAACTTCTTTATCCATTTTTCTCTTTCCTGGGATATTTAAGGTGGAATGAAGTGAAGGTCCTTGTCAACAGAGCAGCCCTCAACTTTGGGGTGCTTGTGTCTTGCTGATTTTTAATTTTCCCAATTTATACCCCCATGAGTGGAAGTGCACTATGCTCTCTAAGCTGTGTTTTTCAGATGTTTCAGGACACACCGTACACTTCTCCAGAGTGGCTGTTGGCAATTTACATCCCGCCCATCATTGTAGCAAGGCTCCCATTTCTCCATGGCCTGTCCTGCATTTCTGGTTTTGACACTTTTTTCAGCATGGCCCTTTGACCGATGGGAAGCGAGACTTCTCTGTAGCGCTGATTTGCCTTTTCAGGTTGCTTGGTTGGCCAAAAAGGGCGTATGCGTTTTTTCCTGAATATATTCAGGAAAAAACGCATACGCCCTTTATGGCGAAGGGCATCATTGTCAACGTTTTGCCGCTTTTCATGTGCTTTAAAGGCGATTCGTATCTACCTCCTGAAATCTGTTTCGTGCAATTCTGCCTTGATTTCAAATCCTCTTCTTTGCCTTCCCTCAATATATTTGTGGACGAGAGTTATCATTTATAACTCTGCAGGTTTGTGAATTGCAGTGCCCTGAACCTCCATTTTACAACTCGCTTTTTTGGGAGCTGGCCGCAAAAGCGCAGGATGGCTTCAGGCCCTGTTCTGGTTCCGGGGGGCAGGCTGAGCCTGTGGTTAATTCTTCTTCCTGATGGGAAAATAGAGTGACCTGTGCCTGTCCCGACACCAAGAGCTAGTCTCTCGTTGGTTCCCTGTCTTCCCGTTCATCCTCAGGACAAATTGCAACCTGTACGGAACAGGAGGTTAAAGGTGCTGATGCTCCAAGTAGGGAGATTGCTAGTAAAGCGGCTGGAATGGCGAACCCGGGCACAAGGAGATGAGAAATGAGGTGCGTTTTAGAAACCTTTCCCCATCACACGGTGTACCATCTTCTGGGTTTCTCATGCATGTTTTCGATGTAGGAAGATGCCCTTGAACCTGTAGATTTGGGACCCATGCGATGGGTACCACGCAGTATTACTTTAAAGGGTCTGCGTTTGCTCACCCAACCTCACCAAACCTCTCAGCCCCAAGAGTGTCCACCCTTATGTCTCATCCAGCTGTGGGTCTAGATATGGTCAATCCAGGTTGCATCACAGCCCCTGAACTCATTGTGTAAGAATTTCTATCTCTTTCACTGTCGTTGTTTCATGGGTTTTTCAAAGTAATTTATTTTCATAATGGGGTTTAGCTGCTTTTCACGGCTGTGTTTATGCCGCTTTACACCCACTTGACACACTAACAGAGAGATATCAATACATAGGTTTCAAGATTATTACTAGTCAGATATATTCTTGTGCGGTGAATAGGGCGTGTTGAGTCCAGTTCTCTGAGCAAGGAGTAGGTCTTGTCTACTACATATTGGGTTTATGGAACGGTATCTGAGCTAATTTGATACCCTTGTTTTATGTATCACCCCACCTCACCTTTCCCGCTAAGCAGCCATAGTGTGTTTTCTGCATGTGTGACTCTGTTCTGTTTTGTAATTCAGTTCAAGTGTAACGGTTTTTACATTCCCTCTATAAGTGATACCTTATGAGAAGTGTCCTTTTCTGTGTGACTTATTTCACTTAGAATCGTCGTACCTAAATCCACTCATCATGCTGCTCCTAACCTTATGACATTGATTTCATGGCTGAGTGATATTCCATTGTACATAAGGACCACATCTTCTTTATCCATTTTTCTCTTTCCTTGGATATTTAAGGTGGAATGAAGTAGAGGTCCTTGTCAACAGAGCAGCCCTAAACTTTGGGGTGCTTGTGTCTTGCTGATTTTTCATTTTCCCAATTTATACCCCCATGAGTGGAAGTGCACTATGCTCTCTAAGCTGTGTTTTTCAGATGTTTCAGGAAACACCGTACACTTCTCCAGAGTGGCTGTTGGCAATTTACATCCCGCCCATCAGTGTAGCAAGGCTCCCATTTCTCCATGGCCTGTCCTGCATTTCTGGTTTTGACACTTTTTTCAGCATGGCCCTTTTGACCGATGGGAAGCGAGACTTCTTTGTAGCGCTGATTTGCCTTTCCAGGTTGCTTGGTTGGCCAAAAAGGGCGTATGCGTTTTTTCCTGAATATATTCAGGAAAAAACGCATACGCCCTTTTTGGCCAAGGGCATCATTGTCAACATTTTTCCGCTTTTCATGTGCTTTAAAGGCGATTCGAATCTACATCCTAATATCTGTTTCGTGCAATTCTGCCTTGATTTCAAATCCTCTTCTTTGCCTTCCCTCAATATATTTGTGGATGAGAGTTATCATTTATAACTCTGCAGGTTTGTGAATTGCAGTGCCCTGAACCTCCATATTTACAACTCGCTTTTTAGGGAGCTGGCCGCAAAAGCGCAGGATGGCTTCAGGCCCTGTTCTGGTTCCGGGGGGCAGGCTGAGCCTGTGGTTAATTCTTCTTCCTGATGGGAAAATAGAGTGACCTGTGCCTGTCCCAACACCAAGAGCTAGTCTCTCGTTGGTTCCCCGTCTTCCCGTTCATCCTCAGGACAAATTGCAACCTGTACGGAACAGGAGGTTAAAGGTGCTGATGCTCCAACTAGGGAGATTGCTAGTAAAGCGGCTGGAATGGCGAACCCGGGCACAAGGAGATGAGAAATGAGGTGCGTTTTAGAAACCTTTCCCCATCACACGGTGTACTATCTTCTGGGTTTCTCATGCATGATTTCGATGTAGGAAGATGCCCTTGAAGCTGGAGATTTGGGACCCAGGCGATGGGTACCACGCAGTATTACTTTAAAGGGCCTGCGTTTGCTCACCCAACCTCACCAAACCTCTCAGCCCCAAGAGTGTCCACCCTTATGTCTCATCCAGCTGTGGGTCTAGATACGGTCAATCCAGGTTGCATCACAGCCCCTGAACGCATTGTGTAAGAATTTCTCTCTCTTTCACTGTCGTTGTTTCATGGGTTTTTCAAAGTAATTTATTTTTATAATGGGGTTTAGCTGCTTTTCACTGCTGTGTTTATGCCGCTTTACACCCACTTGACACACTAACAGAGAGATATTAATACATAGGCTTTAAGATTATTACTAGTCAGATATATTCTTGTGCGGTGAATAGGGGGTGTTGAGTCCAGTTCTCTGAGCAAGGAGTAGGTCTTGTCTATTACATATTGGGTTTCTGGAACGGTATCTGAGCTAATTTGATACCCTTGTTTTATGTATCACCCCACGTCACCTTTCCCGTTAAGCAGCCATAGTGTGTTTTCTGCATGTGTGACTCTGTTCTGTTTTGTAATTCAGTTCAAGTGTAACGGTTTTTACATTCCCTCTATCAGTGATACCTTATGAGAAGTGTCCTTTTCTGTGTGACTTATTTCACTTAGAATCGTCGTAACTAAATCCACTCATCCTGCTGCTACTAACCTTATGACATTGATTTCATGGCTGAGTGATATTCCATTGTACATAAGGACCACAACTTCTTTATCCATTTTTCTCTTTCCTTGGATATTTAAGGTGGAATGAAGTGAAGGTCCTTGTCAACAGAGCAGCCCTCAACTTTGGGGTGCTTGTGTCTTGCTGATTTTTAATTTTCCCAATTTATACCCCCATGAGTGGAAGTGCACTATGCTCTCTAAGCTGTGTTTTTCAGATGTTTCAGGACACACCGTACACTTCTCCAGAGTGGCTGTTGGCAATTTACATCCCGCCCATCAGTGTAGCAAGGCTCCCATTTCTCCATGGCCTGTCTGCATTTCTTGTTTTGACACTTTTTTCAGCATGGCCCTTTGACCGATGGGAAGCGAGACTTCTCTGTAGCCCTGATTTGCCTTTCCAGGTTGCTTGGTTGGCCAAAAAGGGCGTATGCGTTTTTTCCTGAATATATTCAGGAAAAAACGCATACGCCCTTTTTGGCCAAGGGCATCATTGTCAACGTTTTGCCGCTTTTCATGTGCTTTAAAGGCGATTCGTATCTACCTCCTGAAATCTGTTTCGTGCAATTCTGCCTTGATTTCAAATCCTCTTCTTTGCCTTCCCTCAATATATTTGTGGACGAGAGTTATCATTTATAACTCTGCAGGTTTGTGAATTGCAGTGCCCTGAGCCTCCATTTTACAACTCGCTTTTTAGGGAGCTGGCCGCAAAAGCGCAGGATGGCTTCAGGCCCTGTTCTGGTTCCGGGGGGCAGGCTGAGCCTGTGGTTAATTCTTCTTCCTGATGGGAAAATAGAGTGACCTGTGCCTGTCCCGACACCAAGAGCTAGTCTCTCGTTGGTTCCCCGTCTTCCCGTTCATCCTCAGGACAAATTGCAACCTGTACGGAACAGGAGGTTAAAGGTGCTGATGCTCCAAGTAGGGAGATTGCTAGTAAAGCGGCTGGAATGGCGAACCCGGGCACAAGGAGATGAGAAATGAGGTGCGTTTTAGAAACCTTTCCCCATCACACGGTGTACCATCTTCTGGGTTTCTCATGCATGTTTTCGATGTAGGAAGATGCCCTTGAACCTGGAGATTTGGGACCCATGCGATGGGTACCACGCAGTATTACTTTAAAGGGTCTGCGTTTGCTCACCCAACCTCACCAAACCTCTCAGCCCCAAGAGTGTCCACCCTTATGTCTCATCCAGCTGTGGGTCTAGATATGGTCAATCCAGGTTGCATCACAGCCCCTGAACTCATTGTGTAAGAATTTCTATCTCTTTCACTGTCGTTGTTTCATGGGTTTTTCAAAGTAATTTATTTTCATAATGGGGTTTAGCTGCTTTTCACGGCTGTGTTTATGCCGCTTTACACCCACTTGACACACTAACAGAGAGATATCAATGCATAGGTTTCAAGATTATTACTAGTCAGATATATTCTTGTGCGGTGAATAGGGCGTGTTGAGTCCAGTTCTCTGAGCAAGGAGTAGGTCTTGTCTACTACATATTGGGTTTATGGAACGGTATCTGAGCTAATTTGATACCCTTGTTTTATGTATCACCCCACCTCACCTTTCCCGCTAAGCAGCCATAGTGTGTTTTCTGCATGTGTGACTCTGTTCTGTTTTGTAATTCAGTTCAAGTGTAACGGTTTTTACATTCCCTCTATCAGTGATACCTTATGAGAAGTGTCCTTTTCTGTGTGACTTATTTCACTTAGAATCGTCGTACCTAAATCCACTCATCATGCTGCTCCTAACCTTATGACATTGATTTCCTGGCTGAGTGATATTCCATTGTACATAAGGACCACAACTTCTTTATCCATTTTTCTCCTTCCTGGGATATTTAAGGTGGAATGAAGTGGAGGTCCTTGTCAACAGAGCAGCCCTAAACTTTGGGGTGCTTGTGTCTTGCTGATTTTTAATTTTCCCAATTTATACCCCCATGAGTGGAAGTGCCCTATGCTCTCTAAGCTGTGTTTTTCAGATGTTTCAGGACACACCGTACACTTCTCCAGAGTGGCTGTTGGCTATTTACATCCCGCCCATCAGTGTAGCAAGGCTCCCATTTCTCCATGGCCTGTCCTGCATTTCTGGTTTTGACACTTTTTTCAGCATGGCCCTTTTGACCGATGGGAAGCGAGACTTCTCTGTAGCGCTGATTTGCTTTTCCAGGTTGCTTGGTTGGCCAAAAAGGGCGTATGCGTTTTTTCCTGAATATATTCAGGAAAAAAACGCATACGCCCTTTTTGGCCAAGGGCATCATTGTCAACGTTTTGCCGCTTTTCATGTGCTTTAAAGGCGATTCGAATCTACCTCCTGAAATCTGTTTCCTGCAATTCTGCCTTGATTTCAAATCCTCTTCTTTGCCTTCCCTCAATATATTTGTGGACGAGAGTTATCATTTATAACTCTGCAGGTTTGTGAATTGCAGTGCCCTGAACCTCCATTTTACAACTCGCTTTTTTGGGAGCTGGCCGCAAAAGCGCAGGATGGCTTCAGGCCCTGTTCTGGTTCCAGGGGGCAGGCTGAGCCTGTGGTTAATTCTTCTTTCTGATGAGAATATAGAGTGACCTGTGCCTGTCCCAACACCAAGAGCTAGTCTCTCGTTGGTTCCACGTCTTCCCGTTTATCCTCAGGACAGATTGCAACCTGTATGGAACAGGAGGTTAAAGGTGCTGATGCTCCAAGTAGGGAGCTTGCTAGTAAAGTGGCTGGAATGGCGAACCCGGGCACAAGGAGATGAGAAATGAGGTGCGTTTTAGAAACCTTTCCCCATCACACGGTGTACCATCTTCTGGGTTTCTCATGCATGTTTTCGATGTAGGAAGATGCCCTTGAACCTGGAGATTTGGGACCCATGCGATGGATACCACGCAGTATTACTTTAAAGGGTCTGCGTTTGCTCACCCAACCTCACCAAACCTCTCAGCCCCAAGAGTGTCCACCCTTATGTCTCACCAGCTGTGGGTCTAGATATGGTCAATCCAGATTGCATCACAGCCCCTGAACGCATTGTGTAAGAATTTCTCTCTCTTTCACTGTCTTTGTTTCATGGGTGTTTCAAAGTAATTTATTTTTATAATGGGGTTTAGCTGCTTTTCACTGCTGTGTTTATGCCGCTTTACACCCACTTGACACACTAACAGAGAGATATCAATACATAGGTTTTACGATTATTATTAGTCAGATATATTCTTGTGCGGTGAATAGGGCGTGTTGAGTCCAGTTCTCTGAGCAAGGAGTAGGTCTTGTCTATTACATATTGGGTTTATGGAACGGTATCTGAGCTAATTTGATACCCTTGTTTTATGTATCACCCCACCTCACCTTTCCCGTTAAGCAGCCATAGTGTGTTTTCTGCATGTGTGACTCTGTTCTGTTTTGTAATTCAGTTCAAGTGTAACGGTTTTTACATTCCCTCTATCAGTGATACCTTATGAGAAGTGTCCTTTTCTGTGTGACTTATTTCACTTAGAATCGTCGTACCTAAATCCACTCATCATGCTGCTACTAACCTTACGACATTGATTTCATGGCTGAGTGATATTCCATTGTACATAAGGACCACAACTTCTTTATCCATTTTTCTCTTTCCTGGGATATTTAAGGTGGAATGAAGTGGAGGTCCTGGTCAACAGAGCAGCCCTAAACTTTGGGGTGCTTGTGTCTTGCTGATTTTTAATTTTCCCAATTTATAACCCCATGAGTGGAAGTGCCCTATGCTCTCTAAGCTGTGTTTTTCAGATGTTTCAGGACTCACCGGACACTTCTCCAGAGTGGCTCTTGGCAATTTACATCCCGCCCATCAGTGTAGCAAGGCTCCCATTTCTCCATGGCCTGTCCTGCATTTCTGGTTTTGACACTTTTTTCAGCATGGCCCTTTTGACCGATGGGAAGCGAGACTTCTTTGTAGCGCTGATTTGCCTTTCCAGGTTGCTTGGTTGGCCAAAAAGGGCGTATGCGTTTTTTCCTGAATATATTCAGGAAAAAACGCATACGCCCTTTTTGGCCAAGGGCATCATTGTCAACGTTTTGCCGCTTTTCATGTGCTTTAAAGGCGATTCGAATCTACCTCCTGAAATCTGTTTCCTGCAATTCTGCCTTGATTTCAAACCTCTTCTTTGCCTTCCCTCAATATATTTGTGGACGAGAGTTATCATTTATAACTCTGCAGGTTTGTGAATTGCAGTGCCCTGAACCTCCATTTTACAACTCGCTTTTTTGGGAGCTGGCCGCAAAAGCGCAGGATGGCTTCAGGCCCTGTTCTGGTTCCGGGGGGCAGGCTGAGCCTGTGGTTAATTCTTCTTTCTGATGGGAAAATAGAGTGACCTGTGCCTGTCCCAACACCAAGAGCTAGTCTCTCGTTGGTTCCACGTCTTCCCGTTCATCCTCAGGACAAATTGCAACCTGTACGGAACAGGAGGTGAAAGGTGCTGATGCTCCAAGTAGGGAGATTGCTAGCAAAGCGGATGGAATGGCGAACCCGGGCACAAGGAGATGAGAAATGAGGTGCGTTTTAGAAACCTTTCCCCATCACACGGTGTACCATCTTCTGGGTTTCTCATGCATGTTTTCGATGTAGGAAGATGCCCTTGAACCTAGAGATTTGGGACCCATGCGATGGGTACCACGCAGTATTACTTTAAAGGGTCTGCGTTTGCTCACCCAACCTCACCAAACCTCTCAGCCCCAAGAGTGTCCACCCTTATGTCTCATCCAGCTGTGCGTCTAGATATGGTCAATCCAGGTTGCATCACAGCCCCTGAACGCATTGTGTAAGAATTTCTCTCTCTTTCACTGTCTTTGTTTCATGGGTGTTTCAAAGTAATTTATTTTTATAATGGGGTTTAGCTGCTTTTCACTGCTGTGTTTATGCCGCTTTACACCCACTTGACACACTAACAGAGAGATATCAGTACATAGGTTTTAAGATTATTACTAGTCAGATATATTCTTGTGCGGTGAATAGGGCGTGTTGAGTCCAGTTCTCTGAGCAAGGAGTAGGTCTTGTCTATTACATATTGGGTTTATGGAAGGGTATCTGAGCTAATTTGAAACCCTTGTTTTATGTATCACCCCACCTCACCTTTCCCGTTAAGCAGCCATAGTGTGTTTTCTGCATGTGTGACTCTGTTCTGTTTTGTAATTCAGTTCAAGTGTAACGGTTTTTACATTCCCTCTATCAGTGATACCTTATGAGAAGTGTCCTTTTCTGTGTGACTTATTTCACTTAGAGTCGTCGTACCTAAATCCACTCATCATGCTGCTACTAACCTTACGACATTGATTTCACGGCTGAGTGATATTCCATTGTACATAAGGACCACAACTTCTTTATCCATTTTTCTCTTTCCTGGGATATTTAAGGTGGAATGAAGTGGAGGTCCTGGTCAACAGAGCAGCCCTAAACTTTGGGGTGCTTGTGTCTTGCTGATTTTTAATTTTCCCAATTTATACCCCCATGAGTGGAAGTGCCCTATGCTCTCTAAGCTGTGTTTTTCAGATGTTTCAGGACTCACCGGACGCTTCTCCAGAGTGGCTGTTGGCAATTTACATCCCGCCCATCAGTGTAGCAAGGCTCCCATTTCTCCATGGCCTGTCCTGCATTTCTGGTTTTGACACTTTTTTCAGCATGGCCCTTTTGACCGATGGGAAGCGAGACTTCTTTGTCGCGCTGATTTGCCTTTCCAGGTTGCTTGGTTGGCCAAAAAGGGCGTATGCGTTTTTTCCTGAATATATTCAGGAAAAAACGCATACGCCCTTTTTGGCCAAGGGCATCATTGTCAACGTTTTGCCGCTTTTCATGTGCTTTAAAGGCGATTCGAATATACCTCCTGAAATCTGTTTCCTGCAATTCTGCCTTGATTTCAAATCCTCTTCTTTGCCTTCCCTCAATATATTTGTGGACGAGAGTTATCATTTATAACTCTGCAGGTTTGTGAATTGCAGTGCCCTGAACCTCCATTTTACAACTCGTTTTTAAGGGAGCTGGCCGCAAAATCGCAGAATGGCTTCAGGCCCTGTTCTGGTTCCGGGGGGCAGGGGGAGCCTGTGGTTAATTCTTCTTTCTGATGGGAATATAGAGTGACCTGTGCCTGTCCCAACACCAAGAGCTAGTCTCTCGTTGGTTCCATGTCTTCCCGTTTATCCTCAGGACAGATTGCAACCTGTATGGAACAGGAGGTTAAAGGTGCTGATGCTCCAAGAAGGGAGCTTTCTAGTAAAGCGGCTGGAATGGCGAACCCGGGCACAAGGAGATGAGAAATGAGGTGCGTTTTAGAAACCTTTCCCCATCACACGGTGTACCATCTTCTGGGTTTCTCATGCATGTTTTCGATGTAGGAAGATGCCCTTGAACCTGGAGATTTGGGACCCATGCGATGGGTACCACGCAGTATTACTTTAAAGGGTCTGTGTTTGCTCACCCAACCTCACCAAACCTCTCAGCCCCAAGAGTGTCCACCCTTATGTCTCATCCAGCTGTGGGTCTAGATATGGTCAATCCAGGTTGCATCATAGGCCCTGAACGCATTGTGTAAGAATTTCTCTCTCTTTCACTGTCTTTCTTTCATGGGTGTTTCAAAGTAATTTATTTTTATAATGGGGTTTAGCTGCTTTTCACTGCTGTGTTTATGCCGCTTTACACCCACTTGACACACTAACAGAGAGATATCAATACATAGGTTTTACGATTATTATTAGTCAGATATATTCTTGTGTGGTGAATAGGGCGTGTTGAGTCCAGTTCTCTGAGCAAGGAGTAGGTCTTGTCTATTACATATTGGGTTTATGGAACGGTATCTGAGCTAATTTGATACCCTTGTTTTATGTATCACCCCACCTCACCTTTCCCGTTAAGCAGCCATAGTGTGTTTTCTGCATGTGTGACTCTGTTCTGTTTTGTAATTCAGTTCAAGTGTAACGGTTTTTACATTCCCTCTATCAGTGATACCTTATGAGAAGTGTCCTTTTCTGTGTGACTTATTTCACTTAGAATCGTCGTACCTAAATCCACTCATCATGCTGCTACTAACCTTACGACATTGATTTCATGGCTGAGTGATATTCCATTGTACATAAGGACCACAACTTCTTTATCCATTTTTCTCTTTCCTGGGATATTTAAGGTGGAATGAAGTGGAGGTCCTGGTCAACAGAGCAGCCCTAAACTTTGGGGTGCTTGTGTCTTGCTGATTTTTAATTTTCCCAATTTATACCCCCATGAGTGGAAGTGCCCTATGCTCTCTAAGCTGTGTTTTTCAGATGTTTCAGGACTCACCGGACACTTCTCCAGAGTGGCTCTTGGCAATTTACATCCCGCCCATCAGTGTAGCAAGGCTCCCATTTCTCCATGGCCTGTCCTGCATTTCTGGTTTTGACACTTTTTTCAGCATGGCCCTTTTGACCGATGGGAAGCGAGACTTCTTTGTAGCGCTGATTTGCCTTTCCAGGTTGCTTGGTTGGCCAAAAAGGGCGTATGCGTTTTTTCCTGAATATATTCAGGAAAAAACGCATACGCCCTTTTTGGCCAAGGGCATCATTTTCAACGTTTTGCCGCTTTTCATGTGCTTTAAATGCGATTTGAATCTACCTCCTGAAATCTGTTTCCTGCAATTCTGCCTTGATTTCAAATCCTCTTCTTTGCCTTCCCTCAATATATTTGTGGACGAGAGTTATCATTTATAACTCTGCAGGTTTGTGAATTGCAGTGCCCTGAACCTCCATTTTACAACTCGTTTTTAAGGGAGCTGGCCGCAAAATCGCAGAATGGCTTCAGGCCCTGTTCTGGTTCCGGGGGGCAGCGGGAGCCTGTGGTTAATTCTTCTTTCTGATGGGAATATAGAGTGACCTGTGCCTGTCCCAACACCAAGAGCTAGTCTCTCGTTGGTTCCACGTCTTCCCGTTTATCCTCAGGACAGTTTGCAACCTGTATGGAACAGGAGGTTAAAGGTGCTGATGCTCCAAGAAGGGAGCTTTCTAGTAAAGCGGCTGGAATGGCGAACCCAGGCACAAGGAGATGAGAAATGAGGTGCCTTTTAGAAACCTTTCCCCATCACACGGTGTACCATCTTCTGGGTTTCTCATGCATGTTTTCGATGTAGGAAGATGCCCTTGAACCTGGAGATTTGGGACCCATGCGATGGGTACCACGCAGTATTACTTTAAAGGGTCTGTGTTTGCTCACCCAACCTCACCAAACCTCTCAGCCCCAAGAGTGTCCACCCTTATGTCTCATCCAGCTGTGGGTCTAGATATGGTCAATCCAGGTTGCATCATAGGCCCTGAACGCATTGTGTAAGAATTTCTCTCTCTTTCACTGTCTTTCTTTCATGGGTGTTTCAAAGTAATTTATTTTTATAATGGGGTTTAGCTGCTTTTCACTGCTGTGTTTATGCCGCTTTACACCCACTTGACACACTAACAGAGAGATATCAATACATAGGTTTTACGATTATTATTAGTCAGATATATTCTTGTGTGGTGAATAGGGCGTGTTGAGTCCAGTTCTCTGAGCAAGGAGTAGGTCTTGTCTATTACATATTGGGTTTATGGAACGGTATCTGAGCTAATTTGATACCCTTGTTTTATGTATCACCCCACCTCACCTTTCCCGTTAAGCAGCCATAGTGTGTTTTCTGCATGTGTGACTCTGTTCTGTTTTGTAATTCAGTTCAAGTGTAACGGTTTTTACATTCCCTCTATCAGTGATACCTTATGAGAAGTGTCCTTTTCTGTGTGACTTATTTCACTTAGAATCGTCGTACCTAAATCCACTCATCATGCTGCTACTAACCTTACGACATTGATTTCATGGCTGAGTGATATTCCATTGTACATAAGGACCACAACTTCTTTATCCATTTTTCTCTTTCCTGGGATATTGAAGGTGGAATGAAGTGGAGGTCCTGGTCAACAGAGCAGCCCTAAACTTTGGGGTGCTTGTGTCTTGCTGATTTTTAATTTTCCCAATTTATACCCCCATGAGTGGAAGTGCCCTATGCTCTCTAAGCTGTGTTTTTCAGATGTTTCAGGACTCACCGGACACTTCTCCAGAGTGGCTCTTGGCAATTTACATCCCGCCCATCAGTGTAGCAAGGCTCCCATTTCTCCATGGCCTGTCCTGCATTTCTGGTTTTGACACTTTTTTCAGCATGGCCCTTTTGACCGATGGGAAGCGAGACTTCTTTGTAGCGCTGATTTGCCTTTCCAGGTTGTTTGGTTGGTCAAAAAGGGCGTATGCGTTTTTTCCTGAATATATTCAGGAAAAAACGCATACGCCCTTTTTGGCCAAGGGCATCATTGTCAACGTTTTGCTGCTTTTCATGTGCTTTAAAGGCGATTCGTATCTACCTCCTGAAATCTTTTTCCGGCAAATCTGCCTTGATTTCAAATCCTCTTCTTTGCCTTCCCTCAATATATTTGTGGACGAGAGTTATCATTTATAACTCTGCAGGTTTGTGAATTGCAGTGCCCTGAACCTCCATTTTACAACTCGCTTTTTGGTAGCTGGCCGTAAAAGCGCAGGATGGCTTCAGGCCCTGTTCTGGTTCCGGGGGGCAGGCTGAGCCTGTGGTTAATTCTTCTTCCTGATGGGAAAATAGAGTGACCTGTGCCTGTCCCAACACCAAGAGCTAGTCTCTCGTTGGTTCCACGTCTTCCCGTTCATCCTCAGGACAAATTGCAACCTGTACGGAACAGGAGGTTAAAGGTGCTGATGCTCCAAGTAGGGAGATTGCTAGTAAAGCGGCTGGAATGGCGAACCCGGGCACAATGAGATGAGAAATGAGGTGCGTTTTAGAAACCATTCCCCATCACACGGTGTACCATCTTCTGGGTTTCTCATGCATGTTTTCGATGTAGGAAGATGCCCTTGAACCTGGAGATTTGGGACCCATGCGATGGGTACCACGCAGTATTACTTTAAAGGGTCTGTGTTTGCTCACCCAACCTCACCAAACCTCTCAGCCCCAAGAGTGTCCACCCTTATGTCTCATCCAGCTGTGGGTCTAGATATGGTCAATCCAGGTTGCATCACAGGCCCTGAACGCATTGTGTAAGAATTTCTCTCTCTTTCACTGTCTTTGTTTCATGGGTTTTTCAAAGTAATTTATTTTCATAATGGGATTTAGCTGCTTTTCACTGCTGTGTTTATGCCGCTTTACACCCACTTGACACACTAACAGAGAGATATCAATACATAGGTTTTACGATTATTACTAGTCAGATATATTCTTGTGCCGTGAATAGGGCGTGTTGAGTCCAGTTCTCTGAGCAAGGAGTAGGTCTTGTCTATTACATATTGGGTTTATGGAACGGTATCTGAGCTAATTTGATACCCTTGTTTTATGTATCACCCCACCTCACCTTTCCCGTTAAGCAGCCATAGTGTGTTTTCTGCATGTGTGACTCTGTTCTGTTTTGTAATTCAGTTCAAGTGTAACGGTTTTTACATTCCCTCTATCAGTGATACCTTATGAGAAGTGTCCTTTTCTGTGTGACTTATTTCACTTAGAATCGTCGTACCTAAATCCACTCATCATGCTGCTACTAGCCTTATGACATTGATTTCATGGCTGAGTGATATTCCATTGTACATAAGGACCACAACTTCTTTATCCATTTTTCTCTTTCCTCGGATATTGAAGGTGGAATGAAGTGGAGGTCCTTGTCAACAGAGCAGCCCTAAACTTTGGGGGCTTGTGTCTTGCTGATTTTAATTTTCCCAATTTATACCCCCATGAGTGGAAGTGCCCTATGCTCTCTAAGCTGTGTTTTTCAGATGTTTCAGGACTCACCGTACACTTCTCCACAGTGGCTGTTGGCAATTTACATGCCACCCATCAGTGTAGCAAGGCTCCCATTTCTCCACGGCCTCTCCTGCATTTCTGGTTTTGACACTTTTTTCAGCATGGCCCTTTTGACCGATGGGAAGCGAGACTTCTTTGTAGCGCTGATTTGCCTTTCCAGGTTGCTTGGTTGGCCAAAAAGGGCGTATGCGTTTTTTCCTGAATATATTCAGGAAAAAACGCATACGCCCTTTTTGGCCAAGGGCATCATTGTCAACGTTTTGCCGCTTTTCATGTGCTTTAAAGGCGATTCGAATCTACCTCCTGAAATCTTTTTCCGGCAAATCTGCCTTGATTTCAAATCCTCTTCTTTGCCTTCCCTCAATATATTTGTGGACGAGAGTTATCATTTATAACTCTGCAGGTTTGTGAATTGCAGTGCCCTGAACCTCCATTTTACAACTCGCTTTTTTGGGAGCTGGCCGCAAAAGCGCAGGATGGCTTCAGGCCCTGTTCTGGTTCCGGGGGGGCAGGCTGAGCCTGTGGTTAATTCTACTTCCTGATGGGAAAATAGAGTGACCTGTGCCTGTCCCAACAGCAAGAGCTAGTCTTTCATTGGTTCCACGTCTTCCCGTTCATCCTCAGGACAAATTGCAACCTGTACGGAACAGGAGGTGAAAGGTGCTGATGCTCCAAGTAGGGAGATTGCTAGCAAAGCGGCTGGAATGGCGAACCCGGGCACAAGGAGATGAGAAATGAGGTGCGTTTTAGAAACCTTTCCCCATCACACGGTGTACCATCTTCTGGGTTTCTCATGCATGTTTTTGATGTAGGAAGATGCCCTTGAACCTGGAGATTTGGGACCCATGCAATGGGTACCACGCAGTATTACTTTAAAGGGTCTGCGTTTGCTCACCCAACCTCACCAAACCTCTCAGCCCCAAGAGTGTCCACCCTTATGTCTCATCCAGCTGTGGGTCTAGATATGGTCAATCCAGGTTGCATCACAGCCCCTGAACGCATTGTGTAAGAATTTCTATCTCTTTCACTGTCTTTGTTTCATGGGTTTTTCAAATAATTTATTTTCATTATGGGATTTAGCTGCTTTTAACTGCTATGTTTATGCCGCTTTACACCCACTTGACACACTAACAGAGAGATATCAATACATAGGTTTTACGATTATTACTAGTCAGATATATTCTTGTGCCGTGAATAGGGCGTGTTGAGTCCAGTTCTCTGAGCAAGGAGTAGGTCTTGTCTATTACATATTGGGTTTATGGAACGGTATCTGAGCTAACTTGAAACCCTTGTTTTATGTATCACCCCACCTCACCTTTCCCGTTAAGCAGCCATAGTGTGTTTTCTGCATGTGTGACTCTGTTCTGTTTTGTAATTCAGTTCAAGTGTAACGGTTTTTACATTCCCTCTATCAGTGATACCTTATGAGAAGTGTCGTTTTCTGTGTGACTTATTTCACTTAGAATCGTCGTACCTAAATCCACTCATCATGCTGCTACTAACCTTACGACATTGATTTCACGGCTGAGTGATATTCCATTGTACATAAGGACCACAACTTCTTTATCCATTTTTCTCTTTCCTGGGATATTTAAGGTGGAATGAAGTGGAGGTCCTGGTCAACAGAGCAGCCCTAAACTTTGGGGTGCTTGTGTCTTGCTGATTTTTAATTTTCCCAATTTATACCCCCATGAGTGGAAGTGCCCTATGCTCTCTAAGCTGTGTTTTTCAGATGTTTCAGGACTCACCGGACGCTTCTCCAGAGTGGCTGTTGGCAATTTACATCCCGCCCATCAGTGTAGCAAGGCTCCCATTTCTCCATGGCCTGTCCTGCATTTCTGGTTTTGACACTTTTTTCAGCATGGCCCTTTTGACCGATGGGAAGCGAGACTTCTTTGTCGCGCTGATTTGCCTTTCCAGGTTGCTTGGTTGGCCAAAAAGGGCGTATGCGTTTTTTCCTGAATATATTCAGGAAAAAACGCATACGCCCTTTTTGGCCAAGGGCATCATTGTCAACGTTTTGCCGCTTTTCATGTGCTTTAAAGGCGATTCGAATATACCTCCTGAAATCTTTTTCCGGCAATTCTGCCTTGATTTCAAATCCTCTTCTTTGCCTTCCCTCAATATATTTGTGGACAAGAGTTATCATTTATAACTCTGCAGGTTTGTGAATTGCAGTGCCCTGAACCTCCATTTTACAACTCGTTTTTATGGGAGCTGGCCGTAAAATCGCAGAATGGCTTCAGGCCCTGTTCTCGTTCCGGGGGGGCAGGCTGAGCCTGTGGTTAATTCTTCTTCCTGATGGGAAAATACAGTGACCTGTGCCTGTCCCAACACCAAGAGCTAGTCTCTCGTTGGTTCCACGTCTTCCCGTTTATCCTCAGGACAGATTGCAACCTGTATGGAACAGGAGGTTAAAGGTGCTGATGCTCCAAGTAGGGAGCTTTCTAGTAAAGCGGCTGGAATGGCGAACCCGGGCACAAGGAGATGAGAAATGAGGTGCCTTTTAGAAACCTTTCCCCATCACACGGTGTACCATCTTCTGGGTTTCTCATGCATGTTTTCGATGTAGGAAGATGCCCTTGAACCTGGAGATTTGGGACCCATGCGATGGGTACCACACAGTATTACTTTAAAGGGTCTGTGTTTGCTCACCCAACCTCACCAAACCTCTCAGCCCCAAGAGTGTCCACCCTTATGTCTCATCCAGCTGTGGGTCTAGATATGGTCAATCCAGGTTGCATCACAGCCCCTGAACGCATTGTGTAAGAATTTCACTCTCTTTCACTGTCTTTCTTTCATGGGTGTTTCAAAGTAATTTATTTTTATAATGGGGTTTAGCTGCTTTTCACTGCTGTGTTTATGCCGCTTTACACCCACTTGACACACTAACAGAGAGATATCAATACATAGGTTTTACGATTATTATTAGTCAGATATATTCTTGTGTGGTGAATAGGGCGTGTTGAGTCCAGTTCTCTGAGCAAGGAGTAGGTCTTGTCTATTACATATTGGGTTTATGGAACGGTATCTGAGCTAATTTGATACCCTTGTTTTATGTATCACCCCACCTCACCTTTCCCGTTAAGCAGCCATAGTGTGTTTTCTGCATGTGTGACTCTGTTCTGTTTTGTAATTCAGTTCAAGTGTAACGGTTTTTACATTCCCTCTATCAGTGATACCTTATGAGAAGTGTCCTTTTCTGTGTGACTTATTTCACTTAGAATCGTCGTACCTAAATCCACTCATCATGCTGCTACTAACCTTACGACATTGATTTCATGGCTGAGTGATATTCCAATGTACATAAGGACCACAACTTCTTTATCCATTTTTCTCTTTCCTGGGATATTTAAGGTGGAATGAAGTGGAGGTCCTGGTCAACAGAGCAGCCCTAAACTTTGGGGTGCTTGTGTCTTGCTGATTTTTCATTTTCCCAATTTATACCCCCATGAGTGGAAGTGCCCTATGCTCTCTAAGCTGTGTTTTTCAGATGTTTCAGGACTCACCGGACACTTCTCCAGAGTGGCTCTTGGCAATTTACATCCCGCCCATCAGTGTAGCAAGGCTCCCATTTCTCCATGGCCTGTCCTGCATTTCTGGTTTTGACACTTTTTTCAGCATGGCCCTTTTGACCGATGGGAAGCGAGACTTTTTGTAGCGCTGATTTGCCTTTCCAGGTTGTTTGGTTGGCCAAAAAGGGCGTATGCGTTTTTTCCTGAATATATTCAGGAAAAAACGCATACGCCCTTTTTGGCCAAGGGCATCATTGTCAACGTTTTGCCGCTTTTCATGTGCTTTAAAGGCGATTGGTATCTAGCTCCTGAAATCTGTTTCCTGCAATTCTGCCTTGATTTCAAATCCTCTTCTTTGCCTTCCCTCAATATATTTGTGGACGAGAGTTATCATTTATAACTCTGCAGGTTTGTGAATTGCAGTGCCCTGAACCTCCATTTTACAACTCGCTTTTTTGGTAGCTGGCCGCAAAAGTGCAGGATGGCTTCAGGCCCTGTTCTGGTTCCGGGGGGCAGGATGAGCCTGTGGTTAATTCTTCTTTCTGATGGGAATATAGAGTGACCTGTGCCTGTCCCAACACCAAGAGCTAGTCTCTAGTTGGTTCCACGTCTTCCCGTTTATCCTCAGGACAGATTGCAACCTGTATGGAACAGGAGGTTAAAGGTGCTGATGCTCCAAGTAGGGAGCTTGCTAGTAAAGTGGCTGGAATGGCGAACCCGGGCACAAGGAGATGAGAAATGAGGTGCGTTTTAGAAACCTTTCCCCATCACACGGTGTACCATCTTCTGGGTTTCTCATGCATGTTTTTGATGTAGGAAGATGCCCTTGAACCTGGAGATTTGGGACCCATGCGATGGGTACCACGCAGTATTACTTTAAAGGGTCTGTGTTTGCTCACCCAACCTCACCAAACCTCTCAGCCCCAAGAGTGTCCACCCTTATGTCTCATCCAGCTGTGAGTCTAGATATGGTCAATCCAGGTTGCATCACAGCCCCTGAACGCATTGTGTAAGAATTTCTCTCTCTTTCACTGTCTTTCTTTCATGGGTGTTTCAAAGTAATTTATTTTTATAATGGGGTTTAGCTGCTTTTCACTGCTGTGTTTATGCCGCTTTACACCCACTTGACACACTAACAGAGAGATATCAATACATACGTTTTACGATTATTATTAGTCAGATATATTCTTGTGTGGTGAATAGGGCGTGTTGAGTCCAGTTCTCTGAGCAAGGAGTAGGTCTTGTCTATTACATATTGGGTTTATGGAACGGTATCTGAGCTAATTTGAAACCCTTGTTTTATGTATCACCCCACCTCACCTTTCCCGTTAAGCAGCCATAGTGTGTTTTCTGCATGTGTGACTCTGTTCTGTTTTGTAATTCAGTTCAAGTGTAACGTTTTTTACATTCCCTCTATCAGTGATACCTTATGAGAAGTGTCGTTTTCTGTGTGACTTATTTTACTTAGAATCGTCGTACCTAAATCCACTCATCATGCTGCTACTAACCTTACGACATTGATTTCATGGCTGAGTGATATTCCATTGTACATAAGGACCACAACTTCTTTATCCATTTTTCTCTTTCCTGGGATATTTAAGGTGGAATGAAGTGGAGGTCCTGGTCAACAGAGCAGCCCTAAACTTTGGGGTGCTTGTGTCTTGCTGATTTTTAATTTTCCCAATTTATACCCCCATGAGTGGGAGTGCCCTATGCTCTCTAAGCTGTGTTTTTCAGATGTTTCAGGACTCACCGGACACTTCTCCAGAGTGGCTCTTGGCAATTTACATCCCGCCCATCAGTGTAGCAAGGCTCCCATTTCTCCATGGCCTGTCCTGCATTTCTGGTTTTGACACTTTTTTCAGCATGGCCCTTTTGACCGATGGGAAGCGAGACTTCTTTGTAGCGCTGATTTGCCTTTCCAGGTTGCTTGGTTGGCCAAAAAGGGCGTATGCCTTTTTTCCTGAATATATTCAGGAAAAAACGCATACGCCCTTTTTGGCCAAGGGCATCATTGTCAACGTTTTGCCGCTTTTCATGTGCTTTAAAGGCGATTCGTATCTACCTCCTGAAATCTGTTTCCTGCAATTCTGCCTTGATTTCAAATCCTCTTCTTTGCCTTCCCTCAATATATTTGTGGACGAGAGTTATCATTTATAACTCTGCAGGTTTGTGAATTGCAGTGCCCTGAACCTCCATTTTACAACTCGCTTTTTTGGTAGCTGGGCGCAAAAGTGCAGGATGGCTTCAGGCCCTGTTCTGGTTCCGGGGGGCAGGATGAGCCTGTGGTTAATTCTTCTTTCTGATGGGAATATAGAGTGACCTGTGCCTGTCCCAACACCAAGAGCTAGTCTCTCGTTGGTTCCACGTCTTCCCGTTTATCCTCAGGACAGATTGCAACCTGTATGGAACAGGAGGTTAAAAGTGCTGATGCTCCAAGTAGGGAGATTGCTAGTAAAGTGGATGGAATGGCGAACCCGGGCACAAGGAGATGAGAAATGAGGTGCGTTTTAGAAACCTTTCCCCATCACACGGTGTACCATCTTCTGGGTTTCTCATGCATGTTTTCGATGTAGGAAGATGCCCTTGAACCTGGTGATTTGGGACCCATGCGATGGGTACCACGCAGTATTACTTTAAAGGGTCTGCATTTGCTCACCCAACCTCACCAAACCTCTCAGCCCCAAGAGTGTCCACCCTTATGTCTCATCCAGCTGTGCGTCTAGATATGGTCAATCCAGGTTGCATCACAGCCCCTGAACGCATTGTGTAAGAATTTCTCTCTCTTTCACTGTCTTTGTTTCATGGGTGTTTCAAAGTAATTTATTTTTATAATGGGGTTTAGCTGCTTTTCACTGCTGTGTTTATGCCGCTTTACACCCACTTGACACACTAACAGAGAGATATCAATACATAGGTTTTACGATTATTATTAGTCAGATATATTCTTGTGCGGTGAATAGGGCGTGTTGAGTCCAGTTCTCTGAGCAAGGAGTAGGTCTTGTCTATTACATATTGGGTTTATGGAACGGTATCTGAGCTAATTTGATACCCTAGTTTTATGTATCACCCCACCTCACCTTTTCCGTTAAGCAGCCATAGTGTGTTTTCTGCATGTGTGACTCTGTTCTGTTTTGTAATTCAGTTCAAGTGTAACAGTTTTTACATTCCCTCTATCCGTGATACCTTATGAGAAGTGTCCTTTTCTGTGTGACTTATTTCACTTAGAATCGTCGTACCTAAATCCACTCATCATGCTGCTACTAACCTTACGACATTGATTTCATGGCTGAGTGATATTCCATTGTACATAAGGACCACAACTTCTTTATCCATTTTTCTCTTTCCTGGGATATTTAAGGTGGAATGAAGTGGAGGTCCTGGTCAACAGAGCAGCCCTAAACTTTGGGGTGCTTGTGTCTTGCTGATTTTTAATTTTCCCAATTTATACCCCCATGAGTGGAAGTGCCCTATGCTCTCTAAGCTGTGTTTTTCAGATGTTTCAGGACTCACCGGACACTTCTCCAGAGTGGCTCTTGGCAATTTACATCCCGCCCATCAGTGTAGCAAGGCTCCCATTTCTCCATGGCCTGTCCTGCATTTCTGGTTTTGACTCTTTTTTCAGCATGGCCCTTTTGACCAATGGGAAGCGAGACTTCTTTGTAGAGCTGATTTGCCTTTCCAGGTTGCTTGGTTGGCCAAAAAGGGCGTATGCGTTTTTTCCTGAATATATTCAGGAAAAAACGCATACGCCCTTTTTGGCCAAGGGCATCATTGTCAACGTTTTGCCGCTTTTCATGTACTTTAAAGGCGATTCGAATCTACCTCCTGAAATCTGTTTCCTGCAATTCTTCCTTTATTTCAAATCCTCTTCTTTGCCTTCCCTCAATATATTTGTGGACGAGAGTTATCATTTATAACTCTGCAGGTTTGTGAATTGCAGTGCCCTGAACCTCCATTTTACAACTCGCTTTTTTGGGAGCTGGCCGCAAAAGCGCAGGATGGCTTCAGGCCCTGTTCTGGTTCCGGGAGGCAGGCTGAGCCTGTGGTTAATTCTTCTTCCTGATGGGAAAATAAATTGACCTTTGCCTGTCCCAACACCAAGAGCTAGTCTCTCGTTGGTTCCACCTCTTCCCGTTCATCCTCAGGACAAATTGCAACCTGTATGGAACAGGAGGCTAAAGGTGCTGATGCTCCAAGTAGGGAGATTGCTAGTAAAGCGGCTGGAATGGCGAACCCGGGCACAAGGAGATGAGAAATGAGGTGCGTTTTAGAAACCTTTCCCCATCACACGGTGTACCATCTTCTGGGTTTCTCATGCATGTTTTCGATGTAGGAAGATGCCCTTGAACCTGGAGATTTGGGACCCATGCGATGGGTACCACGCAGTATTACTTTAAAGGGTCTGCGTTTGCTCACCCAACCTCACCAAACCTCTCAGCCCCAAGAGTGTCCACCCTTATGTCTCATCCAGCTGTGGGTCTAGATATGGTCAATCCAGGTTGCATCACAGCCCCTGAACTCATTGTGTAAGAATTTCTATCTCTTTCACTGTCATTGTTTCATGGGTTTTTCAAAGTAATTTATTTTCATAATGGGGTTTAGCTGCTTTTCACGGCTGTGTTTATGCCGCTTTACACCCACTTGACACACTAACAGAGAGATATCAATACATAGGTTTTAAGATTATTACTAGTCAGATATATTCTTGTGCGGTGAATAGGGCGTGTTGAGTACAGTTCTCTGAGCAAGGAGTAGGTCTTGTCTACTACATATTGGGTTTATGGAACGGTATCTGAGCTAATTTGATACCCTTGTTTTATGTATCACCCCACCTCACCTTTCCCGTTAAGCAGCCATAGTGTGTTTTCTGCAAGTGTGACTCTGTTCTGTTTTGTAATTCAGTTCAAGTGTAACGGTTTTTACATTCCCTCTATAAGTGATACCTTATGAGAAGTGTCCTTTTCTGTGTGACTTATTTCACTTAGAATCGTCGTACCTAAATCCACTCATCATGCTGCTCCTAACCTTATGACATTGATTTCATGGCTGAGTGATATTCCATTGTACATAAGGACCACAACTCCTTTATCCATTTTTCTCTTTCCTGGGATATTTAAGGTGGAATGAAGTGGAGGTCCTGGTCAACAGAGCAGCCCTAAACTTTGGGGTGCTTGTGTCTTGCTGATTTTTAATTTTCCCAATTTATACCCCCATGAGTGGGAGTGCCCTATGCTCTCTAAGCTGTGTTTTTCAGATGTTTCAGGACTCACCGTACACTTCTCCACAGTGGCTGTTGGCAATTTACATGCCACCCATCAGTGTAGCAATGCTCCCATTTCTCCACGGCCTGTCCTGCATTTCTGGTTTTGACACTTTTTTCAGCATGGCCCTTTTGACCGATGGGAAGCGAGACTTCTTTGTAGCGCTGATTTGCCTTTCCAGGTTGCTTGGTTGGCCAAAAAGGCCGTATGCGTTTTTTCCTGTATATATTCAGGAAAAAACGCATACGCCCTTTTTGGCCAAGGGCATCATTGTCAACGTTTTGCCGCTTTTCATGTGCTTTAAAGGCGATTCGAATCTACCTCCTGAAATCTTTTTCCGGCAATTCTGCCTTGATTTCAAATCCTCTTCTTTGCCTTCCCTCAATATATTTGTGGACAAGAGTTATCATTTATAACTCTGCAGGTTTGTGAATTGCAGTGCCCTGAACCTCCATTTTACAACTCGTTTTTATGGGAGCTGGCCGTAAAATCGCAGAATGGCTTCAGGCCCTGTTCTCGTTCCGGGGGGGCAGGCTGAGCCTGTGGTTAATTCTTCTTCCTGATGGGAAAATACAGTGACCTGTGCCTGTCCCAACACCAAGAGCTAGTCTCTCGTTGGTTCCACGTCTTCCCGTTTATCCTCAGGACAGATTGCAACCTGTATGGAACAGGAGGTTAAAGGTGCTGATGCTCCAAGTAGGGAGCTTTCTAGTAAAGCGGCTGGAATGGCGAACCCGGGCACAAGGAGATGAGAAATGAGGTGCCTTTTAGAAACCTTTCCCCATCACACGGTGTACCATCTTCTGGGTTTCTCATGCATGTTTTCGATGTAGGAAGATGCCCTTGAACCTGGAGATTTGGGACCCATGCGATGGGTACCACGCAGTATTACTTTAAAGGGTCTGCGTTTGCTCACCCAACCTCACCAAACCTCTCAGCCCCAAGAGTGTCCACCCTTATGTCTCATCCAGCTGTGGGTCTAGATATGGTCAATCCAGGTTGCATCACAGCCCCTGAACTCATTGTGTAAGAATTTCTATCTCTTTCACTGTCATTGTTTCATGGGTTTTTCAAAGTAATTTATTTTCATAATGGGGTTTAGCTGCTTTTCACGGCTGTGTTTATGCCGCTTTACACCCACTTGACACACTAACAGAGAGATATCAATACATAGGTTTTAAGATTATTACTAGTCAGATATATTCTTGTGCGGTGAATAGGGCGTGTTGAGTACAGTTCTCTGAGCAAGGAGTAGGTCTTGTCTACTACATATTGGGTTTATGGAACGGTATCTGAGCTAATTTGATACCCTTGTTTTATGTATCACCCCACCTCACCTTTCCCGTTAAGCAGCCATAGTGTGTTTTCTGCAAGTGTGACTCTGTTCTGTTTTGTAATTCAGTTCAAGTGTAACGGTTTTTACATTCCCTCTATAAGTGATACCTTATGAGAAGTGTCCTTTTCTGTGTGACTTATTTCACTTAGAATCGTCGTACCTAAATCCACTCATCATGCTGCTCCTAACCTTATGACATTGATTTCATGGCTGAGTGATATTCCATTGTACATAAGGACCACAACTCCTTTATCCATTTTTCTCTTTCCTGGGATATTTAAGGTGGAATGAAGTGGAGGTCCTGGTCAACAGAGCAGCCCTAAACTTTGGGGTGCTTGTGTCTTGCTGATTTTTAATTTTCCCAATTTATACCCCCATGAGTGGGAGTGCCCTATGCTCTCTAAGCTGTGTTTTTCAGATGTTTCAGGACTCACCGTACACTTCTCCACAGTGGCTGTTGGCAATTTACATGCCACCCATCAGTGTAGCAAGGCTCCCATTTCTCCACGGCCTGTCCTGCATTTCTGGTTTTGACACTTTTTTCAGCATGGCCCTTTTGACCGATGGGAAGCGAGACTTCTTTGTAGCGCTGATTTGCCTTTCCAGGTTGCTTGGTTGGCCAAAAAGGCCGTATGCGTTTTTTCCTGTATATATTCAGGAAAAAACGCATACGCCCTTTTTGGCCAAGGGCATCATTGTCAACGTTTTGCCGCTTTTCATGTGCTTTAAAGGCGATTCGAATCTACCTCCTGAAATCTTTTTCCGGCAATTCTGCCTTGATTTCAAATCCTCTTCTTTGCCTTCCCTCAATATATTTGTGGACAAGAGTTATCATTTATAACTCTGCAGGTTTGTGAATTGCAGTGCCCTGAACCTCCATTTTACAACTCGTTTTTATGGGAGCTGGCCGTAAAATCGCAGAATGGCTTCAGGCCCTGTTCTCGTTCCGGGGGGGCAGGCTGAGCCTGTGGTTAATTCTTCTTCCTGATGGGAAAATACAGTGACCTGTGCCTGTCCCAACACCAAGAGCTAGTCTCTCGTTGGTTCCACGTCTTCCCGTTTATCCTCAGGACAGATTGCAACCTGTATGGAACAGGAGGTTAAAGGTGCTGATGCTCCAAGTAGGGAGCTTTCTAGTAAAGCGGCTGGAATGGCGAACCCGGGCACAAGGAGATGAGAAATGAGGTGCCTTTTAGAAACCTTTCCCCATCACACGGTGTACCATCTTCTGGGTTTCTCATGCATGTTTTCGATGTAGGAAGATGCCCTTGAACCTGGAGATTTGGGACCCATGCGATGGGTACCACACAGTATTACTTTAAAGGGTCTGTGTTTGCTCACCCAACCTCACCAAACCTCTCAGCCCCAAGAGTGTCCACCCTTATGTCTCATCCAGCTGTGGGTCTAGATATGGTCAATCCAGGTTGCATCACAGCCCCTGAACGCATTGTGTAAGAATTTCACTCTCTTTCACTGTCTTTCTTTCATGGGTGTTTCAAAGTAATTTATTTTTATAATGGGGTTTAGCTGCTTTTCACTGCTGTGTTTATGCCGCTTTACACCCACTTGACACACTAACAGAGAGATATCAATACATAGGTTTTACGATTATTATTAGTCAGATATATTCTTGTGTGGTGAATAGGGCGTGTTGAGTCCAGTTCTCTGAGCAAGGAGTAGGTCTTGTCTATTACATATTGGGTTTATGGAACGGTATCTGAGCTAATTTGATACCCTTGTTTTATGTATCACCCCACCTCACCTTTCCCGTTAAGCAGCCATAGTGTGTTTTCTGCATGTGTGACTCTGTTCTGTTTTGTAATTCAGTTCAAGTGTAACGGTTTTTACATTCCCTCTATCAGTGATACCTTATGAGAAGTGTCCTTTTCTGTGTGACTTATTTCACTTAGAATCGTCGTACCTAAATCCACTCATCATGCTGCTACTAACCTTACGACATTGATTTCATGGCTGAGTGATATTCCAATGTACATAAGGACCACAACTTCTTTATCCATTTTTCTCTTTCCTGGGATATTTAAGGTGGAATGAAGTGGAGGTCCTGGTCAACAGAGCAGCCCTAAACTTTGGGGTGCTTGTGTCTTGCTGATTTTTCATTTTCCCAATTTATACCCCCATGAGTGGAAGTGCCCTATGCTCTCTAAGCTGTGTTTTTCAGATGTTTCAGGACTCACCGGACACTTCTCCAGAGTGGCTCTTGGCAATTTACATCCCGCCCATCAGTGTAGCAAGGCTCCCATTTCTCCATGGCCTGTCCTGCATTTCTGGTTTTGACACTTTTTTCAGCATGGCCCTTTTGACCGATGGGAAGCGAGACTTTTTGTAGCGCTGATTTGCCTTTCCAGGTTGTTTGGTTGGCCAAAAAGGGCGTATGCGTTTTTTCCTGAATATATTCAGGAAAAAACGCATACGCCCTTTTTGGCCAAGGGCATCATTGTCAACGTTTTGCCGCTTTTCATGTGCTTTAAAGGCGATTGGTATCTAGCTCCTGAAATCTGTTTCCTGCAATTCTGCCTTGATTTCAAATCCTCTTCTTTGCCTTCCCTCAATATATTTGTGGACGAGAGTTATCATTTATAACTCTGCAGGTTTGTGAATTGCAGTGCCCTGAACCTCCATTTTACAACTCGCTTTTTTGGTAGCTGGCCGCAAAAGTGCAGGATGGCTTCAGGCCCTGTTCTGGTTCCGGGGGGCAGGATGAGCCTGTGGTTAATTCTTCTTTCTGATGGGAATATAGAGTGACCTGTGCCTGTCCCAACACCAAGAGCTAGTCTCTAGTTGGTTCCACGTCTTCCCGTTTATCCTCAGGACAGATTGCAACCTGTATGGAACAGGAGGTTAAAGGTGCTGATGCTCCAAGTAGGGAGCTTGCTAGTAAAGTGGCTGGAATGGCGAACCCGGGCACAAGGAGATGAGAAATGAGGTGCGTTTTAGAAACCTTTCCCCATCACACGGTGTACCATCTTCTGGGTTTCTCATGCATGTTTTTGATGTAGGAAGATGCCCTTGAACCTGGAGATTTGGGACCCATGCGATGGGTACCACGCAGTATTACTTTAAAGGGTCTGTGTTTGCTCACCCAACCTCACCAAACCTCTCAGCCCCAAGAGTGTCCACCCTTATGTCTCATCCAGCTGTGAGTCTAGATATGGTCAATCCAGGTTGCATCACAGCCCCTGAACGCATTGTGTAAGAATTTCTCTCTCTTTCACTGTCTTTCTTTCATGGGTGTTTCAAAGTAATTTATTTTTATAATGGGGTTTAGCTGCTTTTCACTGCTGTGTTTATGCCGCTTTACACCCACTTGACACACTAACAGAGAGATATCAATACATACGTTTTACGATTATTATTAGTCAGATATATTCTTGTGTGGTGAATAGGGCGTGTTGAGTCCAGTTCTCTGAGCAAGGAGTAGGTCTTGTCTATTACATATTGGGTTTATGGAACGGTATCTGAGCTAATTTGAAACCCTTGTTTTATGTATCACCCCACCTCACCTTTCCCGTTAAGCAGCCATAGTGTGTTTTCTGCATGTGTGACTCTGTTCTGTTTTGTAATTCAGTTCAAGTGTAACGGTTTTTACATTCCCTCTATCAGTGATACCTTATGAGAAGTGTCGTTTTCTGTGTGACTTATTTCACTTAGAATCGTCGTACCTAAATCCACTCATCATGCTGCTACTAACCTTACGACATTGATTTCATGGCTGAGTGATATTCCATTGTACATAAGGACCACAACTTCTTTATCCATTTTTCTCTTTCCTGGGATATTTAAGGTGGAATGAAGTGGAGGTCCTGGTCAACAGAGCAGCCCTAAACTTTGGGGTGCTTGTGTCTTGCTGATTTTTAATTTTCCCAATTTATACCCCCATGAGTGGGAGTGCCCTATGCTCTCTAAGCTGTGTTTTTCAGATGTTTCAGGACTCACCGGACACTTCTCCAGAGTGGCTCTTGGCAATTTACATCCCGCCCATCAGTGTAGCAAGGCTCCCATTTCTCCATGGCCTGTCCTGCATTTCTGGTTTTGACACTTTTTTCAGCATGGCCCTTTTGACCGATGGGAAGCGAGACTTCTTTGTAGCGCTGATTTGCCTTTCCAGGTTGCTTGGTTGGCCAAAAAGGGCGTATGCCTTTTTTCCTGAATATATTCAGGAAAAAACGCATACGCCCTTTTTGGCCAAGGGCATCATTGTCAACGTTTTGCCGCTTTTCATGTGCTTTAAAGGCGATTCGTATCTACCTCCTGAAATCTGTTTCCTGCAATTCTGCCTTGATTTCAAATCCTCTTCTTTGCCTTCCCTCAATATATTTGTGGACGAGAGTTATCATTTATAACTCTGCAGGTTTGTGAATTGCAGTGCCCTGAACCTCCATTTTACAACTCGCTTTTTTGGTAGCTGGCCGCAAAAGTGCAGGATGGCTTCAGGCCCTGTTCTGGTTCCGGGGGGCAGGATGAGCCTGTGGTTAATTCTTCTTTCTGATGGGAATATAGAGTGACCTGTGCCTGTCCCAACACCAAGAGCTAGTCTCTCGTTGGTTCCACGTCTTCCCGTTTATCCTCAGGACAGATTGCAACCTGTATGGAACAGGAGGTTAAAAGTGCTGATGCTCCAAGTAGGGAGATTGCTAGTAAAGTGGATGGAATGGCGAACCCGGGCACAAGGAGATGAGAAATGAGGTGCGTTTTAGAAACCTTTCCCCATCACACGGTGTACCATCTTCTGGGTTTCTCATGCATGTTTTCGATGTAGGAAGATGCCCTTGAACCTGGAGATTTGGGACCCATGCGATGGGTACCACGCAGTATTACTTTAAAGGGTCTGCATTTGCTCACCCAACCTCACCAAACCTCTCAGCCCCAAGAGTGTCCACCCTTATGTCTCATCCAGCTGTGCGTCTAGATATGGTCAATCCAGGTTGCATCACAGCCCCTGAACGCATTGTGTAAGAATTTCTCTCTCTTTCACTGTCTTTGTTTCATGGGTGTTTCAAAGTAATTTATTTTTATAATGGGGTTTAGCTGCTTTTCACTGCTGTGTTTATGCCGCTTTACACCCACTTGACACACTAACAGAGAGATATCAATACATACGTTTTACGATTATTATTAGTCAGATATATTCTTGTGCGGTGAATAGGGCGTGTTGAGTCCAGTTCTCTGAGCAAGGAGTAGGTCTTGTCTATTACATATTGGGTTTATGGAACGGTATCTGAGCTAATTTGATACCCTAGTTTTATGTATCACCCCACCTCACCTTTTCCGTTAAGCAGCCATAGTGTGTTTTCTGCATGTGTGACTCTGTTCTGTTTTGTAATTCAGTTCAAGTGTAACAGTTTTTACATTCCCTCTATCCGTGATACCTTATGAGAAGTGTCCTTTTCTGTGTGACTTATTTCACTTAGAATCGTCGTACCTAAATCCACTCATCATGCTGCTACTAACCTTACGACATTGATTTCATGGCTGAGTGATATTCCATTGTACATAAGGACCACAACTTCTTTATCCATTTTTCTCTTTCCTGGGATATTTAAGGTGGAATGAAGTGGAGGTCCTGGTCAACAGAGCAGCCCTAAACTTTGGGGTGCTTGTGTCTTGCTGATTTTTAATTTTCCCAATTTATACCCCCATGAGTGGAAGTGCCCTATGCTCTCTAAGCTGTGTTTTTCAGATGTTTCAGGACTCACCGGACACTTCTCCAGAGTGGCTCTTGGCAATTTACATCCCGCCCATCAGTGTAGCAAGGCTCCCATTTCTCCATGGCCTGTCCTGCATTTCTGGTTTTGACTCTTTTTTCAGCATGGCCCTTTTGACCAATGGGAAGCGAGACTTCTTTGTAGCGCTGATTTGCCTTTCCAGGTTGCTTGGTTGGCCAAAAAGGGCGTATGCGTTTTTTCCTGAATATATTCAGGAAAAAACGCATACGCCCTTTTTGGCCAAGGGCATCATTGTCAACGTTTTGCCGCTTTTCATGTACTTTAAAGGCGATTCGAATCTACCTCCTGAAATCTGTTTCCTGCAATTCTTCCTTTATTTCAAATCCTCTTCTTTGCCTTCCCTCAATATATTTGTGGACGAGAGTTATCATTTATAACTCTGCAGGTTTGTGAATTGCAGTACCCTGAACCTCCATTTTACAACTCGCTTTTTTGGGAGCTGGCCGCAAAAGCGCAGGATGGCTTCAGGCCCTGTTCTGGTTCCGGGAGGCAGGCTGAGCCTGTGGTTAATTCTTCTTCCTGATGGGAAAATAAATTGACCTTTGCCTGTCCCAACACCAAGAGCTAGTCTCTCGTTGGTTCCACCTCTTCCCGTTCATCCTCAGGACAAATTGCAACCTGTATGGAACAGGAGGTTAAAGGTGCTGATGCTCCAAGTAGGGAGATTGCTAGTAAAGCGGCTGGAATGGCGAACCCGGGCACAAGGAGATGAGAAATGAGGTGCGTTTTAGAAACCTTTCCCCATCACACGGTGTACCATCTTCTGGGTTTCTCATGCATGTTTTCGATGTAGGAAGATGCCCTTGAACCTGGAGATTTGGGACCCATGCGATGGGTACCACGCAGTATTACTTTAAAGGGTCTGCGTTTGCTCACCCAACCTCACCAAACCTCTCAGCCCCAAGAGTGTCCACCCTTATGTCTCATCCAGCTGTGGGTCTAGATATGGTCAATCCAGGTTGCATCACAGCCCCTGAACTCATTGTGTAAGAATTTCTATCTCTTTCACTGTCATTGTTTCATGGGTTTTTCAAAGTAATTTATTTTCATAATGGGGTTTAGCTGCTTTTCACGGCTGTGTTTATGCCGCTTTACACCCACTTGACACACTAACAGAGAGATATCAATACATAGGTTTTAAGATTATTACTAGTCAGATATATTCTTGTGCGGTGAATAGGGCGTGTTGAGTACAGTTCTCTGAGCAAGGAGTAGGTCTTGTCTACTACATATTGGGTTTATGGAACGGTATCTGAGCTAATTTGATACCCTTGTTTTATGTATCACCCCACCTCACCTTTCCCGTTAAGCAGCCATAGTGTGTTTTCTGCAAGTGTGACTCTGTTCTGTTTTGTAATTCAGTTCAAGTGTAACGGTTTTTACATTCCCTCTATAAGTGATACCTTATGAGAAGTGTCCTTTTCTGTGTGACTTATTTCACTTAGAATCGTCGTACCTAAATCCACTCATCATGCTGCTCCTAACCTTATGACATTGATTTCATGGCTGAGTGATATTCCATTGTACATAAGGACCACAACTCCTTTATCCATTTTTCTCTTTCCTGGGATATTTAAGGTGGAATGAAGTGGAGGTCCTGGTCAACAGAGCAGCCCTAAACTTTGGGGTGCTTGTGTCTTGCTGATTTTTAATTTTCCCAATTTATACCCCCATGAGTGGGAGTGCCCTATGCTCTCTAAGCTGTGTTTTTCAGATGTTTCAGGACTCACCGTACACTTCTCCACAGTGGCTGTTGGCAATTTACATGCCACCCATCAGTGTAGCAAGGCTCCCATTTCTCCACGGCCTGTCCTGCATTTCTGGTTTTGACACTTTTTTCAGCATGGCCCTTTTGACCGATGGGAAGCGAGACTTCTTTGTAGCGCTGATTTGCCTTTCCAGGTTGCTTGGTTGGCCAAAAAGGCCGTATGCGTTTTTTCCTGTATATATTCAGGAAAAAACGCATACGCCCTTTTTGGCCAAGGGCATCATTGTCAACGTTTTGCCGCTTTTCATGTGCTTTAAAGGCGATTCGAATCTACCTCCTGAAATCTTTTTCCGGCAATTCTGCCTTGATTTCAAATCCTCTTCTTTGCCTTCCCTCAATATATTTGTGGACAAGAGTTATCATTTATAACTCTGCAGGTTTGTGAATTGCAGTGCCCTGAACCTCCATTTTACAACTCGTTTTTATGGGAGCTGGCCGTAAAATCGCAGAATGGCTTCAGGCCCTGTTCTCGTTCCGGGGGGGCAGGCTGAGCCTGTGGTTAATTCTTCTTCCTGATGGGAAAATACAGTGACCTGTGCCTGTCCCAACACCAAGAGCTAGTCTCTCGTTGGTTCCACGTCTTCCCGTTTATCCTCAGGACAGATTGCAACCTGTATGGAACAGGAGGTTAAAGGTGCTGATGCTCCAAGTAGGGAGCTTTCTAGTAAAGCGGCTGGAATGGCGAACCCGGGCACAAGGAGATGAGAAATGAGGTGCCTTTTAGAAACCTTTCCCCATCACACGGTGTACCATCTTCTGGGTTTCTCATGCATGTTTTCGATGTAGGAAGATGCCCTTGAACCTGGAGATTTGGGACCCATGCGATGGGTACCACACAGTATTACTTTAAAGGGTCTGTGTTTGCTCACCCAACCTCACCAAACCTCTCAGCCCCAAGAGTGTCCACCCTTATGTCTCATCCAGCTGTGGGTCTAGATATGGTCAATCCAGGTTGCATCACAGCCCCTGAACGCATTGTGTAAGAATTTCACTCTCTTTCACTGTCTTTCTTTCATGGGTGTTTCAAAGTAATTTATTTTTATAATGGGGTTTAGCTGCTTTTCACTGCTGTGTTTATGCCGCTTTACACCCACTTGACACACTAACAGAGAGATATCAATACATAGGTTTTACGATTATTATTAGTCAGATATATTCTTGTGTGGTGAATAGGGCGTGTTGAGTCCAGTTCTCTGAGCAAGGAGTAGGTCTTGTCTATTACATATTGGGTTTATGGAACGGTATCTGAGCTAATTTGATACCCTTGTTTTATGTATCACCCCACCTCACCTTTCCCGTTAAGCAGCCATAGTGTGTTTTCTGCATGTGTGACTCTGTTCTGTTTTGTAATTCAGTTCAAGTGTAACGGTTTTTACATTCCCTCTATCAGTGATACCTTATGAGAAGTGTCCTTTTCTGTGTGACTTATTTCACTTAGAATCGTCGTACCTAAATCCACTCATCATGCTGCTACTAACCTTACGACATTGATTTCATGGCTGAGTGATATTCCAATGTACATAAGGACCACAACTTCTTTATCCATTTTTCTCTTTCCTGGGATATTTAAGGTGGAATGAAGTGGAGGTCCTGGTCAACAGAGCAGCCCTAAACTTTGGGGTGCTTGTGTCTTGCTGATTTTTCATTTTCCCAATTTATACCCCCATGAGTGGAAGTGCCCTATGCTCTCTAAGCTGTGTTTTTCAGATGTTTCAGGACTCACCGGACACTTCTCCAGAGTGGCTCTTGGCAATTTACATCCCGCCCATCAGTGTAGCAAGGCTCCCATTTCTCCATGGCCTGTCCTGCATTTCTGGTTTTGACACTTTTTTCAGCATGGCCCTTTTGACCGATGGGAAGCGAGACTTTTTGTAGCGCTGATTTGCCTTTCCAGGTTGTTTGGTTGGCCAAAAAGGGCGTATGCGTTTTTTCCTGAATATATTCAGGAAAAAACGCATACGCCCTTTTTGGCCAAGGGCATCATTGTCAACGTTTTGCCGCTTTTCATGTGCTTTAAAGGCGATTGGTATCTAGCTCCTGAAATCTGTTTCCTGCAATTCTGCCTTGATTTCAAATCCTCTTCTTTGCCTTCCCTCAATATATTTGTGGACGAGAGTTATCATTTATAACTCTGCAGGTTTGTGAATTGCAGTGCCCTGAACCTCCATTTTACAACTCGCTTTTTTGGTAGCTGGCCGCAAAAGTGCAGGATGGCTTCAGGCCCTGTTCTGGTTCCGGGGGGCAGGATGAGCCTGTGGTTAATTCTTCTTTCTGATGGGAATATAGAGTGACCTGTGCCTGTCCCAACACCAAGAGCTAGTCTCTAGTTGGTTCCACGTCTTCCCGTTTATCCTCAGGACAGATTGCAACCTGTATGGAACAGGAGGTTAAAGGTGCTGATGCTCCAAGTAGGGAGCTTGCTAGTAAAGTGGCTGGAATGGCGAACCCGGGCACAAGGAGATGAGAAATGAGGTGCGTTTTAGAAACCTTTCCCCATCACACGGTGTACCATCTTCTGGGTTTCTCATGCATGTTTTTGATGTAGGAAGATGCCCTTGAACCTGGAGATTTGGGACCCATGCGATGGGTACCACGCAGTATTACTTTAAAGGGTCTGTGTTTGCTCACCCAACCTCACCAAACCTCTCAGCCCCAAGAGTGTCCACCCTTATGTCTCATCCAGCTGTGAGTCTAGATATGGTCAATCCAGGTTGCATCACAGCCCCTGAACGCATTGTGTAAGAATTTCTCTCTCTTTCACTGTCTTTCTTTCATGGGTGTTTCAAAGTAATTTATTTTTATAATGGGGTTTAGCTGCTTTTCACTGCTGTGTTTATGCCGCTTTACACCCACTTGACACACTAACAGAGAGATATCAATACATACGTTTTACGATTATTATTAGTCAGATATATTCTTGTGTGGTGAATAGGGCGTGTTGAGTCCAGTTCTCTGAGCAAGGAGTAGGTCTTGTCTATTACATATTGGGTTTATGGAACGGTATCTGAGCTAATTTGAAACCCTTGTTTTATGTATCACCCCACCTCACCTTTCCCGTTAAGCAGCCATAGTGTGTTTTCTGCATGTGTGACTCTGTTCTGTTTTGTAATTCAGTTCAAGTGTAACGGTTTTTACATTCCCTCTATCAGTGATACCTTATGAGAAGTGTCGTTTTCTGTGTGACTTATTTCACTTAGAATCGTCGTACCTAAATCCACTCATCATGCTGCTACTAACCTTACGACATTGATTTCATGGCTGAGTGATATTCCATTGTACATAAGGACCACAACTTCTTTATCCATTTTTCTCTTTCCTGGGATATTTAAGGTGGAATGAAGTGGAGGTCCTGGTCAACAGAGCAGCCCTAAACTTTGGGGTGCTTGTGTCTTGCTGATTTTTAATTTTCCCAATTTATACCCCCATGAGTGGGAGTGCCCTATGCTCTCTAAGCTGTGTTTTTCAGATGTTTCAGGACTCACCGGACACTTCTCCAGAGTGGCTCTTGGCAATTTACATCCCGCCCATCAGTGTAGCAAGGCTCCCATTTCTCCATGGCCTGTCCTGCATTTCTGGTTTTGACACTTTTTTCAGCATGGCCCTTTTGACCGATGGGAAGCGAGACTTCTTTGTAGCGCTGATTTGCCTTTCCAGGTTGCTTGGTTGGCCAAAAAGGGCGTATGCCTTTTTTCCTGAATATATTCAGGAAAAAACGCATACGCCCTTTTTGGCCAAGGGCATCATTGTCAACGTTTTGCCGCTTTTCATGTGCTTTAAAGGCGATTCGTATCTACCTCCTGAAATCTGTTTCCTGCAATTCTGCCTTGATTTCAAATCCTCTTCTTTGCCTTCCCTCAATATATTTGTGGACGAGAGTTATCATTTATAACTCTGCAGGTTTGTGAATTGCAGTGCCCTGAACCTCCATTTTACAACTCGCTTTTTTGGTAGCTGGCCGCAAAAGTGCAGGATGGCTTCAGGCCCTGTTCTGGTTCCGGGGGGCAGGATGAGCCTGTGGTTAATTCTTCTTTCTGATGGGAATATAGAGTGACCTGTGCCTGTCCCAACACCAAGAGCTAGTCTCTCGTTGGTTCCACGTCTTCCCGTTTATCCTCAGGACAGATTGCAACCTGTATGGAACAGGAGGTTAAAAGTGCTGATGCTCCAAGTAGGGAGATTGCTAGTAAAGTGGATGGAATGGCGAACCCGGGCACAAGGAGATGAGAAATGAGGTGCGTTTTAGAAACCTTTCCCCATCACACGGTGTACCATCTTCTGGGTTTCTCATGCATGTTTTCGATGTAGGAAGATGCCCTTGAACCTGGAGATTTGGGACCCATGCGATGGGTACCACGCAGTATTACTTTAAAGGGTCTGCATTTGCTCACCCAACCTCACCAAACCTCTCAGCCCCAAGAGTGTCCACCCTTATGTCTCATCCAGCTGTGCGTCTAGATATGGTCAATCCAGGTTGCATCACAGCCCCTGAACGCATTGTGTAAGAATTTCTCTCTCTTTCACTGTCTTTGTTTCATGGGTGTTTCAAAGTAATTTATTTTTATAATGGGGTTTAGCTGCTTTTCACTGCTGTGTTTATGCCGCTTTACACCCACTTGACACACTAACAGAGAGATATCAATACATAGGTTTTACGATTATTATTAGTCAGATATATTCTTGTGCGGTGAATAGGGCGTGTTGAGTCCAGTTCTCTGAGCAAGGAGTAGGTCTTGTCTATTACATATTGGGTTTATGGAACGGTATCTGAGCTAATTTGATACCCTAGTTTTATGTATCACCCCACCTCACCTTTTCCGTTAAGCAGCCATAGTGTGTTTTCTGCATGTGTGACTCTGTTCTGTTTTGTAATTCAGTTCAAGTGTAACAGTTTTTACATTCCCTCTATCCGTGATACCTTATGAGAAGTGTCCTTTTCTGTGTGACTTATTTCACTTAGAATCGTCGTACCTAAATCCACTCATCATGCTGCTACTAACCTTACGACATTGATTTCATGGCTGAGTGATATTCCATTGTACATAAGGACCACAACTTCTTTATCCATTTTTCTCTTTCCTGGGATATTTAAGGTGGAATGAAGTGGAGGTCCTGGTCAACAGAGCAGCCCTAAACTTTGGGGTGCTTGTGTCTTGCTGATTTTTAATTTTCCCAATTTATACCCCCATGAGTGGAAGTGCCCTATGCTCTCTAAGCTGTGTTTTTCAGATGTTTCAGGACTCACCGGACACTTCTCCAGAGTGGCTCTTGGCAATTTACATCCCGCCCATCAGTGTAGCAAGGCTCCCATTTCTCCATGGCCTGTCCTGCATTTCTGGTTTTGACTCTTTTTTCAGCATGGCCCTTTTGACCAATGGGAAGCGAGACTTCTTTGTAGCGCTGATTTGCCTTTCCAGGTTGCTTGGTTGGCCAAAAAGGGCGTATGCGTTTTTTCCTGAATATATTCAGGAAAAAACGCATACGCCCTTTTTGGCCAAGGGCATCATTGTCAACGTTTTGCCGCTTTTCATGTACTTTAAAGGCGATTCGAATCTACCTCCTGAAATCTGTTTCCTGCAATTCTTCCTTTATTTCAAATCCTCTTCTTTGCCTTCCCTCAATATATTTGTGGACGAGAGTTATCATTTATAACTCTGCAGGTTTGTGAATTGCAGTGCCCTGAACCTCCATTTTACAACTCGCTTTTTTGGGAGCTGGCCGCAAAAGCGCAGGATGGCTTCAGGCCCTGTTCTGGTTCCGGGAGGCAGGCTGAGCCTGTGGTTAATTCTTCTTCCTGATGGGAAAATAAATTGACCTTTGCCTGTCCCAACACCAAGAGCTAGTCTCTCGTTGGTTCCACCTCTTCCCGTTCATCCTCAGGACAAATTGCAACCTGTATGGAACAGGAGGTTAAAGGTGCTGATGCTCCAAGTAGGGAGATTGCTAGTAAAGCGGCTGGAATGGCGAACCCGGGCACAAGGAGATGAGAAATGAGGTGCGTTTTAGAAACCTTTCCCCATCACACGGTGTACCATCTTCTGGGTTTCTCATGCATGTTTTCGATGTAGGAAGATGCCCTTGAACCTGGAGATTTGGGACCCATGCGATGGGTACCACGCAGTATTACTTTAAAGGGTCTGCGTTTGCTCACCCAACCTCACCAAACCTCTCAGCCCCAAGAGTGTCCACCCTTATGTCTCATCCAGCTGTGGGTCTAGATATGGTCAATCCAGGTTGCATCACAGCCCCTGAACTCATTGTGTAAGAATTTCTATCTCTTTCACTGTCATTGTTTCATGGGTTTTTCAAAGTAATTTATTTTCATAATGGGGTTTAGCTGCTTTTCACGGCTGTGTTTATGCCGCTTTACACCCACTTGACACACTAACAGAGAGATATCAATACATAGGTTTTAAGATTATTACTAGTCAGATATATTCTTGTGCGGTGAATAGGGCGTGTTGAGTACAGTTCTCTGAGCAAGGAGTAGGTCTTGTCTACTACATATTGGGTTTATGGAACGGTATCTGAGCTAATTTGATACCCTTGTTTTATGTATCACCCCACCTCACCTTTCCCGTTAAGCAGCCATAGTGTGTTTTCTGCAAGTGTGACTCTGTTCTGTTTTGTAATTCAGTTCAAGTGTAACGGTTTTTACATTCCCTCTATAAGTGATACCTTATGAGAAGTGTCCTTTTCTGTGTGACTTATTTCACTTAGAATCGTCGTACCTAAATCCACTCATCATGCTGCTCCTAACCTTATGACATTGATTTCATGGCTGAGTGATATTCCATTGTACATAAGGACCACAACTCCTTTATCCATTTTTCTCTTTCCTGGGATATTTAAGGTGGAATGAAGTGGAGGTCCTGGTCAACAGAGCAGCCCTAAACTTTGGGGTGCTTGTGTCTTGCTGATTTTTAATTTTCCCAATTTATACCCCCATGAGTGGGAGTGCCCTATGCTCTCTAAGCTGTGTTTTTCAGATGTTTCAGGACTCACCGTACACTTCTCCACAGTGGCTGTTGGCAATTTACATGCCACCCATCAGTGTAGCAAGGCTCCCATTTCTCCACGGCCTGTCCTGCATTTCTGGTTTTGACACTTTTTTCAGCATGGCCCTTTTGACCGATGGGAAGCGAGACTTCTTTGTAGCGCTGATTTGCCTTTCCAGGTTGCTTGGTTGGCCAAAAAGGCCGTATGCGTTTTTTCCTGTATATATTCAGGAAAAAACGCATACGCCCTTTTTGGCCAAGGGCATCATTGTCAACGTTTTGCCGCTTTTCATGTGCTTTAAAGGCGATTCGAATCTACCTCCTGAAATCTTTTTCCGGCAATTCTGCCTTGATTTCAAATCCTCTTCTTTGCCTTCCCTCAATATATTTGTGGACAAGAGTTATCATTTATAACTCTGCAGGTTTGTGAATTGCAGTGCCCTGAACCTCCATTTTACAACTCGTTTTTATGGGAGCTGGCCGTAAAATCGCAGAATGGCTTCAGGCCCTGTTCTCGTTCCGGGGGGGCAGGCTGAGCCTGTGGTTAATTCTTCTTCCTGATGGGAAAATACAGTGACCTGTGCCTGTCCCAACACCAAGAGCTAGTCTCTCGTTGGTTCCACGTCTTCCCGTTTATCCTCAGGACAGATTGCAACCTGTATGGAACAGGAGGTTAAAGGTGCTGATGCTCCAAGTAGGGAGCTTTCTAGTAAAGCGGCTGGAATGGCGAACCCGGGCACAAGGAGATGAGAAATGAGGTGCCTTTTAGAAACCTTTCCCCATCACACGGTGTACCATCTTCTGGGTTTCTCATGCATGTTTTCGATGTAGGAAGATGCCCTTGAACCTGGAGATTTGGGACCCATGCGATGGGTACCACACCGTATTACTTTAAAGGGTCTGTGTTTGCTCACCCAACCTCACCAAACCTCTCAGCCCCAAGAGTGTCCACCCTTATGTCTCATCCAGCTGTGGGTCTAGATATGGTCAATCCAGGTTGCATCACAGCCCCTGAACGCATTGTGTAAGAATTTCACTCTCTTTCACTGTCTTTCTTTCATGGGTGTTTCAAAGTAATTTATTTTTATAATGGGGTTTAGCTGCTTTTCACTGCTGTGTTTATGCCGCTTTACACCCACTTGACACACTAACAGAGAGATATCAATACATAGGTTTTACGATTATTATTAGTCAGATATATTCTTGTGTGGTGAATAGGGCGTGTTGAGTCCAGTTCTCTGAGCAAGGAGTAGGTCTTGTCTATTACATATTGGGTTTATGGAACGGTATCTGAGCTAATTTGATACCCTTGTTTTATGTATCACCCCACCTCACCTTTCCCGTTAAGCAGCCATAGTGTGTTTTCTGCATGTGTGACTCTGTTCTGTTTTGTAATTCAGTTCAAGTGTAACGGTTTTTACATTCCCTCTATCAGTGATACCTTATGAGAAGTGTCCTTTTCTGTGTGACTTATTTCACTTAGAATCGTCGTACCTAAATCCACTCATCATGCTGCTACTAACCTTACGACATTGATTTCATGGCTGAGTGATATTCCAATGTACATAAGGACCACAACTTCTTTATCCATTTTTCTCTTTCCTGGGATATTTAAGGTGGAATGAAGTGGAGGTCCTGGTCAACAGAGCAGCCCTAAACTTTGGGGTGCTTGTGTCTTGCTGATTTTTCATTTTCCCAATTTATACCCCCATGAGTGGAAGTGCCCTATGCTCTCTAAGCTGTGTTTTTCAGATGTTTCAGGACTCACCGGACACTTCTCCAGAGTGGCTCTTGGCAATTTACATCCCGCCCATCAGTGTAGCAAGGCTCCCATTTCTCCATGGCCTGTCCTGCATTTCTGGTTTTGACACTTTTTTCAGCATGGCCCTTTTGACCGATGGGAAGCGAGACTTTTTGTAGCGCTGATTTGCCTTTCCAGGTTGTTTGGTTGGCCAAAAAGGGTGTATGCGTTTTTTCCTGAATATATTCAGGAAAAAACGCATACGCCCTTTTTGGCCAAGGGCATCATTGTCAACGTTTTGCCGCTTTTCATGTGCTTTAAAGGCGATTGGTATCTAGCTCCTGAAATCTGTTTCCTGCAATTCTGCCTTGATTTCAAATCCTCTTCTTTGCCTTCCCTCAATATATTTGTGGACGAGAGTTATCATTTATAACTCTGCAGGTTTGTGAATTGCAGTGCCCTGAACCTCCATTTTACAACTCGCTTTTTTGGTAGCTGGCCGCAAAAGTGCAGGATGGCTTCAGGCCCTGTTCTGGTTCCGGGGGGCAGGATGAGCCTGTGGTTAATTCTTCTTTCTGATGGGAATATAGAGTGACCTGTGCCTGTCCCAACACCAAGAGCTAGTCTCTCGTTGGTTCCACGTCTTCCCGTTTATCCTCAGGACAGATTGCAACCTGTATGGAACAGGAGGTTAAAAGTGCTGATGCTCCAAGTAGGGAGATTGCTAGTAAAGTGGATGGAATGGCGAACCCGGGCACAAGGAGATGAGAAATGAGGTGCGTTTTAGAAACCTTTCCCCATCACACGGTGTACCATCTTCTGGGTTTCTCATGCATGTTTTCGATGTAGGAAGATGCCCTTGAACCTGGAGATTTGGGACCCATGCGATGGGTACCACGCAGTATTACTTTAAAGGGTCTGCATTTGCTCACCCAACCTCACCAAACCTCTCAGCCCCAAGAGTGTCCACCCTTATGTCTCATCCAGCTGTGCGTCTAGATATGGTCAATCCAGGTTGCATCACAGCCCCTGAACGCATTGTGTAAGAATTTCTCTCTCTTTCACTGTCTTTGTTTCATGGGTGTTTCAAAGTAATTTATTTTTATAATGGGGTTTAGCTGCTTTTCACTGCTGTGTTTATGCCGCTTTACACCCACTTGACACACTAACAGAGAGATATCAATACATAGGTTTTACGATTATTATTAGTCAGATATATTCTTGTGCGGTGAATAGGGCGTGTTGAGTCCAGTTCTCTGAGCAAGGAGTAGGTCTTGTCTATTACATATTGGGTTTATGGAACGGTATCTGAGCTAATTTGATACCCTAGTTTTATGTATCACCCCACCTCACCTTTTCCGTTAAGCAGCCATAGTGTGTTTTCTGCATGTGTGACTCTGTTCTGTTTTGTAATTCAGTTCAAGTGTAACAGTTTTTACATTCCCTCTATCCGTGATACCTTATGAGAAGTGTCCTTTTCTGTGTGACTTATTTCACTTAGAATCGTCGTACCTAAATCCACTCATCATGCTGCTACTAACCTTACGACATTGATTTCATGGCTGAGTGATATTCCATTGTACATAAGGACCACAACTTCTTTATCCATTTTTCTCTTTCCTGGGATATTTAAGGTGGAATGAAGTGGAGGTCCTGGTCAACAGAGCAGCCCTAAACTTTGGGGTGCTTGTGTCTTGCTGATTTTTAATTTTCCCAATTTATACCCCCATGAGTGGAAGTGCCCTATGCTCTCTAAGCTGTGTTTTTCAGATGTTTCAGGACTCACCGGACACTTCTCCAGAGTGGCTCTTGGCAATTTACATCCCGCCCATCAGTGTAGCAAGGCTCCCATTTCTCCATGGCCTGTCCTGCATTTCTGGTTTTGACTCTTTTTTCAGCATGGCCCTTTTGACCAATGGGAAGCGAGACTTCTTTGTAGCGCTGATTTGCCTTTCCAGGTTGCTTGGTTGGCCAAAAAGGGCGTATGCGTTTTTTCCTGAATATATTCAGGAAAAAACGCATACGCCCTTTTTGGCCAAGGGCATCATTGTCAACGTTTTGCCGCTTTTCATGTACTTTAAAGGCGATTCGAATCTACCTCCTGAAATCTGTTTCCTGCAATTCTTCCTTTATTTCAAATCCTCTTCTTTGCCTTCCCTCAATATATTTGTGGACGAGAGTTATCATTTATAACTCTGCAGGTTTGTGAATTGCAGTGCCCTGAACCTCCATTTTACAACTCGCTTTTTTGGGAGCTGGCCGCAAAAGCGCAGGATGGCTTCAGGCCCTGTTCTGGTTCCGGGAGGCAGGCTGAGCCTGTGGTTAATTCTTCTTCCTGATGGGAAAATAAATTGACCTTTGCCTGTCCCAACACCAAGAGCTAGTCTCTCGTTGGTTCCACCTCTTCCCGTTCATCCTCAGGACAAATTGCAACCTGTATGGAACAGGAGGTTAAAGGTGCTGATGCTCCAAGTAGGGAGATTGCTAGTAAAGCGGCTGGAATGGCGAACCCGGGCACAAGGAGATGAGAAATGAGGTGCGTTTTAGAAACCTTTCCCCATCACACGGTGTACCATCTTCTGGGTTTCTCATGCATGTTTTCGATGTAGGAAGATGCCCTTGAACCTGGAGATTTGGGACCCATGCGATGGGTACCACGCAGTATTACTTTAAAGGGTCTGCGTTTGCTCACCCAACCTCACCAAACCTCTCAGCCCCAAGAGTGTCCACCCTTATGTCTCATCCAGCTGTGGGTCTAGATATGGTCAATCCAGGTTGCATCACAGCCCCTGAACTCATTGTGTAAGAATTTCTATCTCTTTCACTGTCATTGTTTCATGGGTTTTTCAAAGTAATTTATTTTCATAATGGGGTTTAGCTGCTTTTCACGGCTGTGTTTATGCCGCTTTACACCCACTTGACACACTAACAGAGAGATATCAATACATAGGTTTTAAGATTATTACTAGTCAGATATATTCTTGTGCGGTGAATAGGGCGTGTTGAGTACAGTTCTCTGAGCAAGGAGTAGGTCTTGTCTACTACATATTGGGTTTATGGAACGGTATCTGAGCTAATTTGATACCCTTGTTTTATGTATCACCCCACCTCACCTTTCCCGTTAAGCAGCCATAGTGTGTTTTCTGCAAGTGTGACTCTGTTCTGTTTTGTAATTCAGTTCAAGTGTAACGGTTTTTACATTCCCTCTATAAGTGATACCTTATGAGAAGTGTCCTTTTCTGTGTGACTTATTTCACTTAGAATCGTCGTACCTAAATCCACTCATCATGCTGCTCCTAACCTTATGACATTGATTTCATGGCTGAGTGATATTCCATTGTACATAAGGACCACAACTCCTTTATCCATTTTTCTCTTTCCTGGGATATTTAAGGTGGAATGAAGTGGAGGTCCTGGTCAACAGAGCAGCCCTAAACTTTGGGGTGCTTGTGTCTTGCTGATTTTTAATTTTCCCAATTTATACCCCCATGAGTGGGAGTGCCCTATGCTCTCTAAGCTGTGTTTTTCAGATTTTCAGGACTCACCGTACACTTCTCCACAGTGGCTGTTGGCAATTTACATGCCACCCATCAGTGTAGCAAGGCTCCCATTTCTCCACGGCCTGTCCTGCATTTCTGGTTTTGACACTTTTTTCAGCATGGCCCTTTTGACCGATGGGAAGCGAGACTTCTTTGTAGCGCTGATTTGCCTTTCCAGGTTGCTTGGTTGGCCAAAAAGGCCGTATGCGTTTTTTCCTGTATATATTCAGGAAAAAACGCATACGCCCTTTTTGGCCAAGGGCATCATTGTCAACGTTTTGCCGCTTTTCATGTGCTTTAAAGGCGATTCGAATCTACCTCCTGAAATCTTTTTCCGGCAATTCTGCCTTGATTTCAAATCCTCTTCTTTGCCTTCCCTCAATATATTTGTGGACAAGAGTTATCATTTATAACTCTGCAGGTTTGTGAATTGCAGTGCCCTGAACCTCCATTTTACAACTCGTTTTTATGGGAGCTGGCCGTAAAATCGCAGAATGGCTTCAGGCCCTGTTCTCGTTCCGGGGGGGCAGGCTGAGCCTGTGGTTAATTCTTCTTCCTGATGGGAAAATACAGTGACCTGTGCCTGTCCCAACACCAAGAGCTAGTCTCTCGTTGGTTCCACGTCTTCCCGTTTATCCTCAGGACAGATTGCAACCTGTATGGAACAGGAGGTTAAAGGTGCTGATGCTCCAAGTAGGGAGCTTTCTAGTAAAGCGGCTGGAATGGCGAACCCGGGCACAAGGAGATGAGAAATGAGGTGCCTTTTAGAAACCTTTCCCCATCACACGGTGTACCATCTTCTGGGTTTCTCATGCATGTTTTCGATGTAGGAAGATGCCCTTGAACCTGGAGATTTGGGACCCATGCGATGGGTACCACACAGTATTACTTTAAAGGGTCTGTGTTTGCTCACCCAACCTCACCAAACCTCTCAGCCCCAAGAGTGTCCACCCTTACGTCTCATCCAGCTGTGGGTCTAGATATGGTCAATCCAGGTTGCATCACAGCCCCTGAACGCATTGTGTAAGAATTTCACTCTCTTTCACTGTCTTTCTTTCATGGGTGTTTCAAAGTAATTTATTTTTATAATGGGGTTTAGCTGCTTTTCACTGCTGTGTTTATGCCGCTTTACACCCACTTGACACACTAACAGAGAGATATCAATACATAGGTTTTACGATTATTATTAGTCAGATATATTCTTGTGTGGTGAATAGGGCGTGTTGAGTCCAGTTCTCTGAGCAAGGAGTAGGTCTTGTCTATTACATATTGGGTTTATGGAACGGTATCTGAGCTAATTTGATACCCTTGTTTTATGTATCACCCCACCTCACCTTTCCCGTTAAGCAGCCATAGTGTGTTTTCTGCATGTGTGACTCTGTTCTGTTTTGTAATTCAGTTCAAGTGTAACGGTTTTTACATTCCCTCTATCAGTGATACCTTATGAGAAGTGTCCTTTTCTGTGTGACTTATTTCACTTAGAATCGTCGTACCTAAATCCACTCATCATGCTGCTACTAACCTTACGACATTGATTTCATGGCTGAGTGATATTCCAATGTACATAAGGACCACAACTTCTTTATCCATTTTTCTCTTTCCTGGGATATTTAAGGTGGAATGAAGTGGAGGTCCTGGTCAACAGAGCAGCCCTAAACTTTGGGGTGCTTGTGTCTTGCTGATTTTTCATTTTCCCAATTTATACCCCCATGAGTGGAAGTGCCCTATGCTCTCTAAGCTGTGTTTTTCAGATGTTTCAGGACTCACCGGACACTTCTCCAGAGTGGCTCTTGGCAATTTACATCCCGCCCATCAGTGTAGCAAGGCTCCCATTTCTCCATGGCCTGTCCTGCATTTCTGGTTTTGACACTTTTTTCAGCATGGCCCTTTTGACCGATGGGAAGCGAGACTTTTTGTAGCGCTGATTTGCCTTTCCAGGTTGCTTGGTTGGCCAAAAAGGGCGTATGCGTTTTTTCCTGAATATATTCAGGAAAAAACGCATACGCCCTTTTTGGCCAAGGGCATCATTGTCAACGTTTTGCCGCTTTTCATGTGCTTTAAAGGCGATTGGTATCTAGCTCCTGAAATCTGTTTCCTGCAATTCTGCCTTGATTTCAAATCCTCTTCTTTGCCTTCCCTCAATATATTTGTGGACGAGAGTTATCATTTATAACTCTGCAGGTTTGTGAATTGCAGTGCCCTGAACCTCCATTTTACAACTCGCTTTTTTGGTAGCTGGCCGCAAAAGTGCAGGATGGCTTCAGGCCCTGTTCTGGTTCCGGGGGGCAGGATGAGCCTGTGGTTAATTCTTCTTTCTGATGGGAATATAGAGTGACCTGTGCCTGTCCCAACACCAAGAGCTAGTCTCTAGTTGGTTCCACGTCTTCCCGTTTATCCTCAGGACAGATTGCAACCTGTATGGAACAGGAGGTTAAAGGTGCTGATGCTCCAAGTAGGGAGCTTGCTAGTAAAGTGGCTGGAATGGCGAACCCGGGCACAAGGAGATGAGAAATGAGGTGCGTTTTAGAAACCTTTCCCCATCACACGGTGTACCATCTTCTGGGTTTCTCATGCATGTTTTCGATGTAGGAAGATGCCCTTGAACCTGGAGATTTGGGACCCATGCGATGGGTACCACGCAGTATTACTTTAAAGGGTCTGCATTTGCTCACCCAACCTCACCAAACCTCTCAGCCCCAAGAGTGTCCACCCTTATGTCTCATCCAGCTGTGCGTCTAGATATGGTCAATCCAGGTTGCATCACAGCCCCTGAACGCATTGTGTAAGAATTTCTCTCTCTTTCACTGTCTTTGTTTCATGGGTGTTTCAAAGTAATTTATTTTTATAATGGGGTTTAGCTGCTTTTCACTGCTGTGTTTATGCCGCTTTACACCCACTTGACACACTAACAGAGAGATATCAATACATAGGTTTTACGATTATTATTAGTCAGATATATTCTTGTGCGGTGAATAGGGCGTGTTGAGTCCAGTTCTCTGAGCAAGGAGTAGGTCTTGTCTATTACATATTGGGTTTATGGAACGGTATCTGAGCTAATTTGATACCCTAGTTTTATGTATCACCCCACCTCACCTTTTCCGTTAAGCAGCCATAGTGTGTTTTCTGCATGTGTGACTCTGTTCTGTTTTGTAATTCAGTTCAAGTGTAACAGTTTTTACATTCCCTCTATCCGTGATACCTTATGAGAAGTGTCCTTTTCTGTGTGACTTATTTCACTTAGAATCGTCGTACCTAAATCCACTCATCATGCTGCTACTAACCTTACGACATTGATTTCATGGCTGAGTGATATTCCATTGTACATAAGGACCACAACTTCTTTATCCATTTTTCTCTTTCCTGGGATATTTAAGGTGGAATGAAGTGGAGGTCCTGGTCAACAGAGCAGCCCTAAACTTTGGGGTGCTTGTGTCTTGCTGATTTTTAATTTTCCCAATTTATACCCCCATGAGTGGAAGTGCCCTATGCTCTCTAAGCTGTGTTTTTCAGATGTTTCAGGACTCACCGGACACTTCTCCAGAGTGGCTCTTGGCAATTTACATCCCGCCCATCAGTGTAGCAAGGCTCCCATTTCTCCATGGCCTGTCCTGCATTTCTGGTTTTGACTCTTTTTTCAGCATGGCCCTTTTGACCAATGGGAAGCGAGACTTCTTTGTAGCGCTGATTTGCCTTTCCAGGTTGCTTGGTTGGCCAAAAAGGGCGTATGCGTTTTTTCCTGAATATATTCAGGAAAAAACGCATACGCCCTTTTTGGCCAAGGGCATCATTGTCAACGTTTTGCCGCTTTTCATGTACTTTAAAGGCGATTCGAATCTACCTCCTGAAATCTGTTTCCTGCAATTCTTCCTTTATTTCAAATCCTCTTCTTTGCCTTCCCTCAATATATTTGTGGACGAGAGTTATCATTTATAACTCTGCAGGTTTGTGAATTGCAGTGCCCTGAACCTCCATTTTACAACTCGCTTTTTTGGGAGCTGGCCGCAAAAGCGCAGGATGGCTTCAGGCCCTGTTCTGGTTCCGGGAGGCAGGCTGAGCCTGTGGTTAATTCTTCTTCCTGATGGGAAAATAAATTGACCTTTGCCTGTCCCAACACCAAGAGCTAGTCTCTCGTTGGTTCCACCTCTTCCCGTTCATCCTCAGGACAAATTGCAACCTGTATGGAACAGGAGGTTAAAGGTGCTGATGCTCCAAGTAGGGAGATTGCTAGTAAAGCGGCTGGAATGGCGAACCCGGGCACAAGGAGATGAGAAATGAGGTGCGTTTTAGAAACCTTTCCCCATCACACGGTGTACCATCTTCTGGGTTTCTCATGCATGTTTTCGATGTAGGAAGATGCCCTTGAACCTGGAGATTTGGGACCCATGCGATGGGTACCACGCAGTATTACTTTAAAGGGTCTGCGTTTGCTCACCCAACCTCACCAAACCTCTCAGCCCCAAGAGTGTCCACCCTTATGTCTCATCCAGCTGTGGGTCTAGATATGGTCAATCCAGGTTGCATCACAGCCCCTGAACTCATTGTGTAAGAATTTCTATCTCTTTCACTGTCATTGTTTCATGGGTTTTTCAAAGTAATTTATTTTCATAATGGGGTTTAGCTGCTTTTCACGGCTGTGTTTATGCCGCTTTACACCCACTTGACACACTAACAGAGAGATATCAATACATAGGTTTTAAGATTATTACTAGTCAGATATATTCTTGTGCGGTGAATAGGGCGTGTTGAGTACAGTTCTCTGAGCAAGGAGTAGGTCTTGTCTACTACATATTGGGTTTATGGAACGGTATCTGAGCTAATTTGATACCCTTGTTTTATGTATCACCCCACCTCACCTTTCCCGTTAAGCAGCCATAGTGTGTTTTCTGCAAGTGTGACTCTGTTCTGTTTTGTAATTCAGTTCAAGTGTAACGGTTTTTACATTCCCTCTATAAGTGATACCTTATGAGAAGTGTCCTTTTCTGTGTGACTTATTTCACTTAGAATCGTCGTACCTAAATCCACTCATCATGCTGCTCCTAACCTTATGACATTGATTTCATGGCTGAGTGATATTCCATTGTACATAAGGACCACAACTCCTTTATCCATTTTTCTCTTTCCTGGGATATTTAAGGTGGAATGAAGTGGAGGTCCTGGTCAACAGAGCAGCCCTAAACTTTGGGGTGCTTGTGTCTTGCTGATTTTTAATTTTCCCAATTTATACCCCCATGAGTGGGAGTGCCCTATGCTCTCTAAGCTGTGTTTTTCAGATGTTTCAGGACTCACCGTACACTTCTCCACAGTGGCTGTTGGCAATTTACATGCCACCCATCAGTGTAGCAAGGCTCCCATTTCTCCACGGCCTGTCCTGCATTTCTGGTTTTGACACTTTTTTCAGCATGGCCCTTTTGACCGATGGGAAGCGAGACTTCTTTGTAGCGCTGATTTGCCTTTCCAGGTTGCTTGGTTGGCCAAAAAGGCCGTATGCGTTTTTTCCTGTATATATTCAGGAAAAAACGCATACGCCCTTTTTGGCCAAGGGCATCATTGTCAACGTTTTGCCGCTTTTCATGTGCTTTAAAGGCGATTCGAATCTACCTCCTGAAATCTTTTTCCGGCAATTCTGCCTTGATTTCAAATCCTCTTCTTTGCCTTCCCTCAATATATTTGTGGACAAGAGTTATCATTTATAACTCTGCAGGTTTGTGAATTGCAGTGCCCTGAACCTCCATTTTACAACTCGTTTTTATGGGAGCTGGCCGTAAAATCGCAGAATGGCTTCAGGCCCTGTTCTCGTTCCGGGGGGGCAGGCTGAGCCTGTGGTTAATTCTTCTTCCTGATGGGAAAATACAGTGACCTGTGCCTGTCCCAACACCAAGAGCTAGTCTCTCGTTGGCTCCACGTCTTCCCGTTTATCCTCAGGACAGATTGCAACCTGTATGGAACAGGAGGTTAAAGGTGCTGATGCTCCAAGTAGGGAGCTTTCTAGTAAAGCGGCTGGAATGGCGAACCCGGGCACAAGGAGATGAGAAATGAGGTGCCTTTTAGAAACCTTTCCCCATCACACGGTGTACCATCTTCTGGGTTTCTCATGCATGTTTTCGATGTAGGAAGATGCCCTTGAACCTGGAGATTTGGGACCCATGCGATGGGTACCACACAGTATTACTTTAAAGGGTCTGTGTTTGCTCACCCAACCTCACCAAACCTCTCAGCCCCAAGAGTGTCCACCCTTATGTCTCATCCAGCTGTGGGTCTAGATATGGTCAATCCAGGTTGCATCACAGCCCCTGAACGCATTGTGTAAGAATTTCACTCTCTTTCACTGTCTTTCTTTCATGGGTGTTTCAAAGTAATTTATTTTTATAATGGGGTTTAGCTGCTTTTCACTGCTGTGTTTATGCCGCTTTACACCCACTTGACACACTAACAGAGAGATATCAATACATAGGTTTTACGATTATTATTAGTCAGATATATTCTTGTGTGGTGAATAGGGCGTGTTGAGTCCAGTTCTCTGAGCAAGGAGTAGGTCTTGTCTATTACATATTGGGTTTATGGAACGGTATCTGAGCTAATTTGAAACCCTTGTTTTATGTATCACCCCACCTCACCTTTCCCGTTAAGCAGCCATAGTGTGTTTTCTGCAAGTGTGACTCTGTTCTGTTTTGTAATTCAGTTCAAGTGTAACGGTTTTTACATTCCCTCTATAAGTGATACCTTATGAGAAGTGTCCTTTTCTGTGTGACTTATTTCACTTAGAATCGTCGTACCTAAATCCACTCATCATGCTGCTCCTAACCTTATGACATTGATTTCATGGCTGAGTGATATTCCATTGTACATAAGGACCACAACTCCTTTATCCATTTTTCTCTTTCCTGGGATATTTAAGGTGGAATGAAGTGGAGGTCCTGGTCAACAGAGCAGCCCTAAACTTTGGGGTGCTTGTGTCTTGCTGATTTTTAATTTTCCCAATTTATACCCCCATGAGTGGGAGTGCCCTATGCTCTCTAAGCTGTGTTTTTCAGATGTTTCAGGACTCACCGTACACTTCTCCACAGTGGCTGTTGGCAATTTACATGCCACCCATCAGTGTAGCAAGGCTCCCATTTCTCCACGGCCTGTCCTGCATTTCTGGTTTTGACACTTTTTTCAGCATGGCCCTTTTGACCGATGGGAAGCGAGACTTCTTTGTAGCGCTGATTTGCCTTTCCAGGTTGCTTGGTTGGCCAAAAAGGCCGTATGCGTTTTTTCCTGTATATATTCAGGAAAAAACGCATACGCCCTTTTTGGCCAAGGGCATCATTGTCAACGTTTTGCCACTTTTCATGTGCTTTAAAGGCGATTCGAATCTACCTCCTGAAATCTTTTTCCGGCAATTCTGCCTTGATTTCAAATCCTCTTCTTTGCCTTCCCTCAATATATTTGTGGACAAGAGTTATCATTTATAACTCTGCAGGTTTGTGAATTGCAGTGCCCTGAACCTCCATTTTACAACTCGTTTTTATGGGAGCTGGCCGTAAAATCGCAGAATGGCTTCAGGCCCTGTTCTCGTTCCGGGGGGGCAGGCTGAGCCTGTGGTTAATTCTTCTTCCTGATGGGAAAATACAGTGACCTGTGCCTGTCCCAACACCAAGAGCTAGTCTCTCGTTGGTTCCACGTCTTCCCGTTTATCCTCAGGACAGATTGCAACCTGTATGGAACAGGAGGTTAAAGGTGCTGATGCTCCAAGTAGGGAGCTTTCTAGTAAAGCGGCTGGAATGGCGAACCCGGGCACAAGGAGATGAGAAATGAGGTGCCTTTTAGAAACCTTTCCCCATCACACGGTGTACCATCTTCTGGGTTTCTCATGCATGTTTTCGATGTAGGAAGATGCCCTTGAACCTGGAGATTTGGGACCCATGCGATGGGTACCACACAGTATTACTTTAAAGGGTCTGTGTTTGCTCACCCAACCTCACCAAACCTCTCAGCCCCAAGAGTGTCCACCCTTATGTCTCATCCAGCTGTGGGTCTAGATATGGTCAATCCAGGTTGCATCACAGCCCCTGAACGCATTGTGTAAGAATTTCACTCTCTTTCACTGTCTTTCTTTCATGGGTGTTTCAAAGTAATTTATTTTTATAATGGGGTTTAGCTGCTTTTCACTGCTGTGTTTATGCCGCTTTACACCCACTTGACACACTAACAGAGAGATATCAATACATAGGTTTTACGATTATTATTAGTCAGATATATTCTTGTGTGGTGAATAGGGCGTATTGAGTCCAGTTCTCTGAGCAAGGAGTAGGTCTTGTCTATTACATATTGGGTTTATGGAACGGTATCTGAGCTAATTTGATACCCTTGTTTTATGTATCACCCCACCTCACCTTTCCCGTTAAGCAGCCATAGTGTGTTTTCTGCATGTGTGACTCTGTTCTGTTTTGTAATTCAGTTCAAGTGTAACGGTTTTTACATTCCCTCTATCAGTGATACCTTATGAGAAGTGTCCTTTTCTGTGTGACTTATTTCACTTAGAATCGTCGTACCTAAATCCACTCATCATGCTGCTACTAACCTTACGACATTGATTTCATGGCTGAGTGATATTCCAATGTACATAAGGACCACAACTTCTTTATCCATTTTTCTCTTTCCTGGGATATTTAAGGTGGAATGAAGTGGAGGTCCTGGTCAACAGAGCAGCCCTAAACTTTGGGGTGCTTGTGTCTTGCTGATTTTTCATTTTCCCAATTTATACCCCCATGAGTGGAAGTGCCCTATGCTCTCTAAGCTGTGTTTTTCAGATGTTTCAGGACTCACCGGACACTTCTCCAGAGTGGCTCTTGGCAATTTACATCCCGCCCATCAGTGTAGCAAGGCTCCCATTTCTCCATGGCCTGTCCTGCATTTCTGGTTTTGACACTTTTTTCAGCATGGCCCTTTTGACCGATGGGAAGCGAGACTTTTTGTAGCGCTGATTTGCCTTTCCAGGTTGCTTGGTTGGCCAAAAAGGGCGTATGCGTTTTTTCCTGAATATATTCAGGAAAAAACGCATACGCCCTTTTTGGCCAAGGGCATCATTGTCAACGTTTTGCCGCTTTTCATGTGCTTTAAAGGCGATTGGTATCTAGCTCCTGAAATCTGTTTCCTGCAATTCTGCCTTGATTTCAAATCCTCTTCTTTGCCTTCCCTCAATATATTTGTGGACGAGAGTTATCATTTATAACTCTGCAGGTTTGTGAATTGCAGTGCCCTGAACCTCCATTTTACAACTCGCTTTTTTGGTAGCTGGCCGCAAAAGTGCAGGATGGCTTCAGGCCCTGTTCTGGTTCCGGCGGGCAGGATGAGCCTGTGGTTAATTCTTCTTTCTGATGGGAATATAGAGTGACCTGTGCCTGTCCCAACACCAAGAGCTAGTCTCTAGTTGGTTCCACGTCTTCCCGTTTATCCTCAGGACAGATTGCAACCTGTATGGAACAGGAGGTTAAAGGTGCTGATGCTCCAAGTAGGGAGCTTGCTAGTAAAGTGGCTGGAATGGCGAACCCGGGCACAAGGAGATGAGAAATGAGGTGCGTTTTAGAAACCTTTCCCCATCACACGGTGTACCATCTTCTGGGTTTCTCATGCATGTTTTTGATGTAGGAAGATGCCCTTGAACCTGGAGATTTGGGACCCATGCGATGGGTACCATGCAGTATTACTTTAAAGGGTCTGTGTTTGCTCACCCAACCTCACCAAACCTCTCAGCCCCAAGAGTGTCCACCCTTATGTCTCATCCAGCTGTGATTCTAGATATGGTCAATCCAGGTTGCATCACAGCCCCTGAACGCATTGTGTAAGAATTTCTCTCTCTTTCACTGTCTTTCTTTCATGGGTGTTTCAAAGTAATTTATTTTTATAATGGGGTTTAGCTGCTTTTCACTGCTGTGTTTATGCCGCTTTACACCCACTTGACACACTAACAGAGAGATATCAATACATACGTTTTACGATTATTATTAGTCAGATATATTCTTGTGTGGTGAATAGGGCGTGTTGAGTCCAGTTCTCTGAGCAAGGAGTAGGTCTTGTCTATTACATATTGGGTTTATGGAACGGTATCTGAGCTAATTTGAAACCCTTGTTTTATGTATCACCCCACCTCACCTTTCCCGTTAAGAAGCCATAGTGTGATTTCTGCATGTGTGACTCTGTTCTGTTTTGTAATTCAGTTCAAGTGTAACGGTTTTTACATTCCCTCTATAAGTGATACCTTATGAGAAGTGTCCTTTTCTGTGTGACTTATTTCACTTAGAATCGTCGTAACTAAATCCACTCATCCTGCTGCTACTAACCTTACGACATTGATTTCATGGCTGAGTGATATTCCATTGTACATAAGGACCACAACTTCTTTATCCATTTTTCTCTTTCCTGGGATATTTAAGGTGGAATGAAGTGAAGGTCCTTGTCAACAGAGCAGCCCTCAACTTTGGGGTGCTTGTGTCTTGCTGATTTTTAATTTTCCCAATTTATACCCCCATGAGTGGAAGTGCACTATGCTCTCTAAGCTGTGTTTTTCAGATGTTTCAGGACACACCGTACACTTCTCCAGAGTGGCTGTTGGCAATTTACATCCCGCCCATCAGTGTAGCAAGGCTCCCATTTCTCCATGGCCTGTCCTGCATTTCTGGTTTTGACACTTTTTTCAGCATGGCCCTTTGACCGATGGGAAGCGAGACTTCTCTGTAGCGCTGATTTGCCTTTCCAGGTTGCTTGGTTGGCCAAAAAGGGCGTATGCGTTTTTTCCTGAATATATTCAGGAAAAAACGCATACGCCCTTTTTGGCCAAGGGCATCATTGTCAACGTTTTGCCGCTTTTCATGTGCTTTAAAGGCGATTCGTATCTACCTCCTGAAATCTGTTTCGTGCAATTCTGCCTTGATTTCAAATCCTCTTCTTTGCCTTCCCTCAATATATTTGTGGACGAGAGTTATCATTTATAACTCTGCAGGTTTGTGAATTGCAGTGCCCTGAACCTCCATTTTACAACTCGCTTTTTTGGGAGCTGGCCGCAAAAGCGCAGGATGGCTTCAGGCCCTGTTCTGGTTCCGGGGGGCAGGCTGAGCCTGTGGTTAATTCTTCTTCCTGATGGGAAAATAGAGTGACCTGTGCCTGTCCCGACACCAAGAGCTAGTCTCTCGTTGGTTCCCCGTTTTCCCGTTCATCCTAAGGACAAATTGCAACCTGTACGGAACAGGAGGTTAAAGGTGCTGATGCTCCAAGTAGGGAGATTGCTAGTAAAGCGGCTGGAATGGCGAACCCGGGCACAAGGAGATGAGAAATGAGGTGCGTTTTAGAAACCTTTCCCCATCACACGGTGTACCATCTTCTGGGTTTCTCATGCATGTTTTCGATGTAGGAAGATGCCCTTGAACCTGGAGATTTGGGACCCATGCGATGGGTACCACGCAGTATTACTTTAAAGGGTCTGCGTTTGCTCACCCAACCTCACCAAACCTCTCAGCCCCAAGAGTGTCCACCCTTAGGTCTCATCCAGCTGTGCGTCTAGATATGGTCAATCCAGGTTGCATCACAGCCCCTGAACGCATTGTGTAAGAATTTCTCTCTCTTTCACTGTCTTTGTTTCATGAGTTTTTCAAAGTAATTTATTTTCATAATGGGATTTAGCTGCTTTTCACTGCTGTGTTTATGCCGCTTTACACCCACTTGACACACTAACAGAGAGATATCAATACATAGGTTTTACGATTATTACTAGTCAGATATATTCTTGTGCGGTGAATAGGGCGTGTTGAGTCCAGTTCTCTGAGCAAGGAGTAGGTCTTGTCTATTACATACTGGGTTTATGGAATGGTATCTGAGCTAATTTGAAACCCTTGTTTTATGTATCACCCCACCTCACCTTTCCCGTTAAGCAGCCATAGTGTGTTTTCTGCATGTGTGACTCTGTTCTGTTTTGTAATTCAGTTCAAGTGTAACGGTTTTTACATTCCCTCTATCAGTGATACCTTATGAGAAGTGTCCTTTTCTGTGTGACTTATTTCACTTAGAATCGTCGTACCTAAATCCACTCATCATGCTGCTACTAACCTTACGACATTGATTTCATGGCTGAGTGATATTCCATTGTACATAAGGACCACAACTTCTTTATCCATTTTTCTCTTTCCTGGGATATTTAAGGTGGAATGAAGTGGAGGTCCTGGTCAACAGAGCAGCCCTAAACTTTGGGGTGCTTGTGTCTTGCTGATTTTTAATTTTCCCAATTTATACCCCCATGAGTGGAAGTGCCCTATGCTCTCTAAGCTGTGTTTTTCAGATGTTTCAGGACTCACCGGACACTTCTCCAGAGTGGCTCTTGGCAATTTACATCCCGCCCATCAGTGTAGCAAGGCTCCCATTTCTCCATGGCCTGTCCTGCATTTCTGGTTTTGACACTTTTTTCAGCATGGCCCTTTTGACCGATGGGAAGCGAGACTTCTTTGTAGCGCTGATTTGCCTTTCCAGGTTGCTTGGTTGGCCAAAAAGGGCGTATGCGTTTTTTCCTGAATATATTCAGGAAAAAAACGCATACGCCCTTTTTGGCCAAGGGCATCATTGTCAACGTTTTGCCGCTTTTCATGTGCTTTAAAGGCGATTCGAATCTACCTCCTGAAATCTGTTTCCTGCAATTCTGCCTTGATTTCAAATCCTCTTCTTTGCCTTCCCTCAATATATTTGTGGACGAGAGTTATCATTTATAACTCTGCAGGTTTGTGAATTGCAGTGCCCTGAACCTCCATTTTACAACTCGTTTTTATGGGAGCTGGCCGCAAAATCGCAGAATGGCTTCAGGCCCTGTTCTGGTTCTGGGGGGCAGGCTGAGCCTGTGGTTAATTCTTCTTTCTGATGGGAATATAGAGTGACCTGTGCCTGTCCCAACACCAAGAGCTAGTCTCTCGTTGGTTCCACGTCTTCCCGTTTATCCTCAGGACAGATTGCAACCTGTATGGAACAGGAGGTTAAAGGTGCTGATGCTCCAAGTAGGGAGCTTGCTAGTAAAGTGGCTGGAATGGCGAACCCGGGCACAAGGAGATGAGAAATGAGGTGCGTTTTAGAAACCTTTCCCCATCACACGGTGTACCATCTTCTGGGATTCTCATGCATGTTTTCGATGTAGGAAGATGCCCTTGAACCTGGAGATTTGGGACCCATGCGATGGGTACCACGCAGTATTACTTTAAAGGGTCTGCGTTTGCTCACCCAACCTCACCAAACCTCTCAGCCCCAAGAGTGTCCACCCTTATGTCTCATCCAGCTGTGCGTCTAGATATGGTCAATCCAGGTTGCATCACAGCCCCTGAACGCATTGTGTAAGAATTTCTCTCTCTTTCACTGTCTTTGTTTCATGGGTGTTTCAAAGTAATTTATTTTTATAATGGGGTTTAGCTGCTTTTCACTGCTGTGTTTATGCCGCTTTACACCCACTTGACACACTAACAGAGAGATATCAATACATAGGTTTTACGATTATTACTAGTCAGATATATTCTTGTGCGGTGAATAGGGCGTGTTGAGTCCAGTTCTCTGAGCAAGGAGTAGGTCTTGTCTATTACATATTGGGTTTATGGAACGGTATCTGAGCTAGTTTGATACCCTTGTTTTATGTATCACCCCACCTCACCTTTCCCGTTAAGCAGCCATAGTGTGTTTTCTGCATGTGTGACTCTGTTCTGTTTTGTAATTCAGTTCAAGTGTAACGGTTTTTACATTCCCTCTATCAGTGATACCTTATGAGAAGTGTCCTTTTCTGTGTGACTTATTTCACTTAGAATCGTCGTACCTAAATCCACTCATCATGCTGCTACTAACCTTACGACATTGATTTCATGGCTGAGTGATATTCCATTGTACATAAGGACCACAACTTCTTTATCCATTTTTCTCTTTCCTGGGATATTTAAGGTGGAATGAAGTGGAGGTCCTGGTCAACAGAGCAGCCCTAAACTTTGGGGTGCTTGTGTCTTGCTGATTTTTAATTTTCCCAATTTATAACCCCATGAGTGGAAGTGCCCTATGCTCTCTAAGCTGTGTTTTTCAGATGTTTCAGGACTCACCGGACACTTCTCCAGAGTGGCTCTTGGCAATTTACATCCCGCCCATCAGTGTAGCAAGGCTCCCATTTCTCCATGGCCTGTCCTGCATTTCTGGTTTTGACACTTTTTTCAGCATGGCCCTTTTGACCGATGGGAAGCGAGACTTCTTTGTAGCGCTGATTTGCCTTTCCAGGTTGCTTGGTTGGCCAAAAAGGGCGTATGCGTTTTTTCCTGAATATATTCAGGAAAAAACGCATACGCCCTTTTTGGCCAAGGGCATCATTGTCAACGTTTTGCCGCTTTTCATGTACTTTAAAGGCGATTCGAATCTACCTCCTGAAATCTGTATCGTGCAATTCTGCCTTGATTTCAAATCCTCTTCTTTGCCTTCCCTCAATATATTTGTGGACGAGAGTTATCATTTATAACTCTGCAGGTTTGTGAATTGCAGTGCCCTGAACCTCCATTTTACAACTCGCTTTTTTGGGAGCTGGCCGCAAAAGCACAGGATGGCTTCAGGCCCTGTTCTGGTTCCGGGGGGCAGGCTGAGCCTGTGGTTAATTCTTCTTTCTGATGGGAAAATAGAGTGACCTGTACCTGTCCCAACACCAAGAGCTAGTCTCTCGTTGGTTCCACGTCTTCCCGTTCATCCTCAGGACAAATTGCAACCTGTACGGAACAGGAGGTGAAAGGTGCTGATGCTCCAAGTAGGGGGATTGCTAGCAAAGCGGCTGGAATGGCGAACCCGGGCACAAGGAGATGAGAAATGAGGTGCGTTTTAGAAACCTTTCCCCATCACACGGTGTACCATCTTCTGGGTTTCTCATGCATGTTTTCGATGTAGGAAGATGCCCTTGAACCTGGAGATTTGGGACCCATGCAATGGGTACCACGCAGTATTACTTTAAAGGGTCTGCGTTTGCTCACCCAACCTCACCAAACCTCTCAGCCCCAAGAGTGTCCACCCTTATGTCTCATCCAGCTGTGCGTCTAGATATGGTCAATCCAGGTTGCATCACAGCCCCTGAACGCATTGTGTAAGAATTTCTCTCTCTTTCACTGTCTTTGTTTCATGGGTTTTTCAAATAATTTATTTTCATTATGGGATTTAGCTGCTTTTAACTGCTGTGTTTATGCCGCTTTACACCCACTTGACACACTAACAGAGAGATATCAATACATAGGTTTTACGATTATTTCTAGTCAGATATATTCTTGTGCCGTGAATAGGGCGTGTTGAGTCCAGTTCTCTGAGCAAGGAGTAGGTCTTGTCTATTACATATTGGGTTTATGGAACGGTATCTGAGCTAATTTGAAACCCTTGTTTTATGTATCACCCCACCTCACCTTTCCCGTTAAGCAGCCATAGTGTGTTTTCTGCATGTGTGACTCTGTTCTGTTTTGTAATTCAGTTCAAGTGTAACGGTTTTTACATTCCCTCTATCAGTGATACCTTATGAGAAGTGTCCTTTTCTGTGTGACTTATTTCACTTAGAATCGTCGTACCTAAATCCACTCATCATGCTGCTACTAACCTTACGACATTGATTTCATGGCTGAGTGATATTCCATTGTACATAAGGACCACAACTTCTTTATCCATTTTTCTCTTTCCTGGGATATTTAAGGTGGAATGAAGTGGAGGTCCTGGTCAACAGAGCAGCCCTAAACTTTGGGGTGCTTGTGTCTTGCTGATTTTTAATTTTCCCCATTTATACCCCCATGAGTGGAAATGCCCTATGCTCTCTAAGCTGTGTTTTTCAGATGTTTCAGGACTCACCGGACACTTCTCCAGAGTGGCTCTTGGCAATTTACATCCCGCCCATCAGTGTAGCAAGGCTCCCATTTCTCCATGGCCTGTCCTGCATTTCTGGTTTTGACACTTTTTTCAGCATGGCCCTTTTGACCGATGGGAAGCGAGACATCTTTGTAGCGCTGATTTGCCTTTCCAGGTTGCTTGGTTGGCCAAAAAGGGCGTATGCGTTTTTTCCTGAATATATTCAGGAAAAAACGCATACGCCCTTTTTGGCCAAGGGCATCATTGTCAACGTTTTGCCGCTTTTCATGTGCTTTAAAGGCGATTCGAATCTACCTCCTGAAATCTGTTTCCTGCAATTCTGCCTTGATTTCAAATTCTCTTCTTTGCCTTCCCTCAATATATTTGTGGACGAGAGTTATCATTTATAACTCTGCAGGTTTGTGAATTGCAGTGCCCTGAACCTCCATTTTACAACTCGTTTTTATGGGAGCTGGCCGCAAAATCGCAGAATGGCTTCAGGCCCTGTTCTGGTTCCGGGGGGCAGGCTGAGCCTGTGGTTAATTCTTCTTTCTGATGGGAATATAGAGTGACCTGTGCCTGTCCCAACACCAAGAGCTAGTCTCTCGTTGGTTCCACGTCTTCCCGTTTATCCTCAGGACAGATTGCAACCTGTATGGAACAGGAGTTTAAAGGTGCTGATGCTCCAAGTAGGGAGCTTGCTAGTAAAGTGGCTGGAATGGCGAACCCGGGCACAAGGAGATGAGAAATGAGGTGCCTTTTAGAAACCTTTCCCCATCACACGGTGTACCATCTTCTGGGTTTCTCATGCATGTTTTCGATGTAGGAAGATGCCCTTGAACCTGGAGATTTGGGACCCATGCGATGGGTACCACGCAGTATTACTTTAAAGGGTCTGCGTTTGCTCACCCAACCTCACCAAACCTCTCAGCCCCAAGAGTGTCCACCCTTATGTCTCATCCAGCTGTGCGTCTAGATATGGTCAATCCAGGTTGCATCACAGCCCCTGAACGCATTGTGTAAGAATTTCTCTCTCTTTCACTGTCTTTGTTTCATGGGTGTTTCAAAGTAATTTATTTTTATAATGGGGTTTAGCTGCTTTTCACTGCTGTGTTTATGCCGCTTTACACCCACTTGACACACTAACAGAGAGATATCAATACATAGGTTTTACGATTATTAGTAGTCAGATATATTCTTGTGCGGTGAATAGGGCGTGTTGAGTCCAGTCCTCTGAGCAAGGAGTAGGTCTTGTCTATTACATATTGGGTTTATGGAACGGTATCTGAGCTAATTTGAAACCCTTGTTTTATGTATCACCCCACCTCACCTTTCCCGTTAAGCAGCCATAGTGTGTTTTCTGCATGTGTGACTCTGTTCTGTTTTGTAATTCAGTTCAAGTGTAACGGTTTTTACATTCCCTCTATCAGTGATACCTTATGAGAAGTGTCCTTTTCTGTGTGACTTATTTCACTTAGAATCGTCGTACCTAAATCCACTCATCATGCTGCTACTAACCTTACGACATTGATTTCATGGCTGAGTGATATTCCATTGTACATAAGGACCACAACTTCTTTATCCATTTTTCTCTTTCCTGGGATATTTAAGGTGGAATGAAGTGGAGGTCCTGGTCAACAGAGCAGCCCTAAACTTTGGGGTGCTTGTGTCTTGCTGATTTTTAATTTTCCCAATTTATAACCCCATGAGTGGAAGTGCCCTATGCTCTCTAAGCTGTGTTTTTCAGATGTTTCAGGACTCACCGGACACTTCTCCAGAGTGGCTCTTGGCAATTTACATCCCGCCCATCAGTGTAGCAAGGCTCCCATTTCTCCATGGCCTGTCCTGCATTTCTGGTTTTGACACTTTTTTCAGCATGGCCCTTTTGACCGATGGGAAGCGAGACTTCTTTGTAGCGCTGATTTGCCTTTCCAGGTTGCTTGGTTGGCCAAAAAGGGCGTATGCGTTTTTTCCTGAATATATTCAGGAAAAAACGCATACGCCCTTTTTGGCCAAGGGCATCATTGTCAACGTTTTGCCGCTTTTCATGTACTTTAAAGGCGATTCGAATCTACCTCCTGAAATCTGTTTCCTGCAATTCTGCCTTGATTTCAAACCTCTTCTTTGCCTTCCCTCAATATATTTGTGGACGAGAGTTATCATTTATAACTCTGCAGGTTTGTGAATTGCAGTGCCCTGAACCTCCATTTTACAACTCGCTTTTTTGGGAGCTGGCCGCAAAAGCACAGGATGGCTTCAGGCCCTGTTCTGGTTCCGGGGGGCAGGCTGAGCCTGTGGTTAATTCTTCTTTCTGATGGGAAAATAGAGTGACCTGTACCTGTCCCAACACCAAGAGCTAGTCTCTCGTTGGTTCCACGTCTTCCCGTTCATCCTCAGGACAAATTGCAACCTGTATGGAACAGGAGTTTAAAGGTGCTGATGCTCCAAGTAGGGAGCTTGCTAGTAAAGTGGCTGGAATGGCGAACCCGGGCACAAGGAGATGAGAAATGAGGTGCCTTTTAGAAACCTTTCCCCATCACACGGTGTACCATCTTCTGGGTTTCTCATGCATGTTTTCGATGTAGGAAGATGCCCTTGAACCTGGAGATTTGGGACCCATGCGATGGGTACCACGCAGTATTACTTTAAAGGGTCTGCGTTTGCTCACCCAACCTCACCAAACCTCTCAGCCCCAAGAGTGTCCACCCTTATGTCTCATCCAGCTGTGCGTCTAGATATGGTCAATCCAGGTTGCATCACAGCCCCTGAACGCATTGTGTAAGAATTTCTCTCTCTTTCACTGTCTTTGTTTCATGGGTGTTTCAAAGTAATTTATTTTTATAATGGGGTTTAGCTGCTTTTCACTGCTGTGTTTATGCCGCTTTACACCCACTTGACACACTAACAGAGAGATATCAATACATAGGTTTTACGATTATTAGTAGTCAGATATATTCTTGTGCGGTGAATAGGGCGTGTTGAGTCCAGTCCTCTGAGCAAGGAGTAGGTCTTGTCTATTACATATTGGGTTTATGGAACGGTATCTGAGCTAATTTGAAACCCTTGTTTTATGTATCACCCCACCTCACCTTTCCCGTTAAGCAGCCATAGTGTGTTTTCTGCATGTGTGACTCTGTTCTGTTTTGTAATTCAGTTCAAGTGTAACGGTTTTTACATTCCCTCTATCAGTGATACCTTATGAGAAGTGTCCTTTTCTGTGTGACTTATTTCACTTAGAATCGTCGTACCTAAATCCACTCATCATGCTGCTACTAACCTTACGACATTGATTTCATGGCTGAGTGATATTCCATTGTACATAAGGACCACAACTTCTTTATCCATTTTTCTCTTTCCTGGGATATTTAAGGTGGAATGAAGTGGAGGTCCTGGTCAACAGAGCAGCCCTAAACTTTGGGGTGCTTGTGTCTTGCTGATTTTTAATTTTCCCAATTTATAACCCCATGAGTGGAAGTGCCCTATGCTCTCTAAGCTGTGTTTTTCAGATGTTTCAGGACTCACCGGACACTTCTCCAGAGTGGCTCTTGGCAATTTACATCCCGCCCATCAGTGTAGCAAGGCTCCCATTTCTCCATGGCCTGTCCTGCATTTCTGGTTTTGACACTTTTTTCAGCATGGCCCTTTTGACCGATGGGAAGCGAGACTTCTTTGTAGCGCTGATTTGCCTTTCCAGGTTGCTTGGTTGGCCAAAAAGGGCGTATGCGTTTTTTCCTGAATATATTCAGGAAAAAACGCATACGCCCTTTTTGGCCAAGGGCATCATTGTCAACGTTTTGCCGCTTTTCATGTACTTTAAAGGCGATTCGAATCTACCTCCTGAAATCTGTTTCCTGCAATTCTGCCTTGATTTCAAACCTCTTCTTTGCCTTCCCTCAATATATTTGTGGACGAGAGTTATCATTTATAACTCTGCAGGTTTGTGAATTGCAGTGCCCTGAACCTCCATTTTACAACTCGCTTTTTTGGGAGCTGGCCGCAAAAGCACAGGATGGCTTCAGGCCCTGTTCTGGTTCCGGGGGGCAGGCTGAGCCTGTGGTTAATTCTTCTTTCTGATGGGAAAATAGAGTGACCTGTACCTGTCCCAACACCAAGAGCTAGTCTCTCGTTGGTTCCACGTCTTCCCGTTCATCCTCAGGACAAATTGCAACCTGTACGGAACAGGAGGTGAAAGGTGCTGATGCTCCAAGTAGGGGGATTGCTAGCAAAGCGGCTGGAATGGCGAACCCGGGCACAAGGAGATGAGAAATGAGGTGCGTTTTAGAAACCTTTCCCCATCACACGGTGTACCATCTTCTGGGTTTCTCATGCATGTTTTCGATGTAGGAAGATGCCCTTGAACCTGGAGATTTGGGACCCATGCAATGGGTACCACGCAGTATTACTTTAAAGGGTCTGCGTTTGCTCACCCAACCTCACCAAACCTCTCAGCCCCAAGAGTGTCCACCCTTATGTCTCATCCAGCTGTGCGTCTAGATATGGTCAATCCAGGTTGCATCACAGCCCCTGAACGCATTGTGTAAGAATTTCTCTCTCTTTCACTGTCTTTGTTTCATGGGTTTTTCAAATAATTTATTTTCATTATGGGATTTAGCTGCTTTTAACTGCTGTGTTTATGCTGCTTTACACCCACTTGACACACTAACAGAGAGATATCAATACATAGGTTTTACGATTATTTCTAGTCAGATATATTCTTGTGCCGTGAATAGGGCGTGTTGAGTCCAGTTCTCTGAGCAAGGAGTAGGTCTTGTCTATTACATATTGGGTTTATGGAACGGTATCTGAGCTAATTTGAAACCCTTGTTTTATGTATCACCCCACCTCACCTTTCCCGTTAAGCAGCCATAGTGTGTTTTCTGCATGTGTGACTCTGTTCTGTTTTGTAATTCAGTTCAAGTGTAACGGTTTTTACATTCCCTCTATCAGTGATACCTTATGAGAAGTGTCCTTTTCTGTGTGACTTATTTCACTTAGAATCGTCGTACCTAAATCCACTCATCATGCTGCTACTAACCTTACGACATTGATTTCATGGCTGAGTGATATTCCATTGTACATAAGGACCACAACTTCTTTATCCATTTTTCTCTTTCCTGGGATATTTAAGGTGGAATGAAGTGGAGGTCCTGGTCAACAGAGCAGCCCTAAACTTTGGGGTGCTTGTGTCTTGCTGATTTTTAATTTTCCCCATTTATACCCCCATGAGTGGAAATGCCCTATGCTCTCTAAGCTGTGTTTTTCAGATGTTTCAGGACTCACCGGACACTTCTCCAGAGTGGCTCTTGGCAATTTACATCCCGCCCATCAGTGTAGCAAGGCTCCCATTTCTCCATGGCCTGTCCTGCATTTCTGGTTTTGACACTTTTTTCAGCATGGCCCTTTTGACCGATGGGAAGCGAGACTTCTTTGTAGCGCTGATTTGCCTTTCCAGGTTGCTTGGTTGGCCAAAAAGGGCGTATGCGTTTTTTCCTGAATATATTCAGGAAAAAACGCATACGCCCTTTTTGGCCAAGGGCATCATTGTCAACGTTTTGCCGCTTTTCATGTGCTTTAAAGGCGATTCGAATATACCTCCTGAAATCTGTTTCCTGCAATTCTGCCTTGATTTCAAATTCTCTTCTTTGCCTTCCCTCAATATATTTGTGGACGAGAGTTATCATTTATAACTCTGCAGGTTTGTGAATTGCAGTGCCCTGAACCTCCATTTTACAACTCGTTTTTATGGGAGCTGGCCGCAAAATCGCAGAATGGCTTCAGGCCCTGTTCTGGTTCCGGGGGGCAGGCTGAGCCTGTGGTTAATTCTTCTTTCTGATGGGAATATAGAGTGACCTGTGCCTGTCCCAACACCAAGAGCTAGTCTCTCGTTGGTTCCACGTCTTCCCGTTTATCCTCAGGACAGACTGCAACCTGTATGGAACAGGAGTTTAAAGGTGCTGATGCTCCAAGTAGGGAGCTTGCTAGTAAAGTGGCTGGAATGGCGAACCCGGGCACAAGGAGATGAGAAATGAGGTGCCTTTTAGAAACCTTTCCCCATCACACGGTGTACCATCTTCTGGGTTTCTCATGCATGTTTTCGATGTAGGAAGATGCCCTTGAACCTGGAGATTTGGGACCCATGCGATGGGTACCACGCAGTATTACTTTAAAGGGTCTGCGTTTGCTCACCCAACCTCACCAAACCTCTCAGCCCCAAGAGTGTCCACCCTTATGTCTCATCCAGCTGTGCGTCTAGATATGGTCAATCCAGGTTGCATCACAGCCCCTGAACGCATTGTGTAAGAATTTCTCTCTCTTTCACTGTCTTTGTTTCATGGGTGTTTCAAAGTAATTTATTTTTATAATGGGGTTTAGCTGCTTTTCACTGCTGTGTTTATGCCGCTTTACACCCACTTGACACACTAACAGAGAGATATCAATACATAGGTTTTACGATTATTAGTAGTCAGATATATTCTTGTGCGGTGAATAGGGCGTGTTGAGTCCAGTCCTCTGAGCAAGGAGTAGGTCTTGTCTATTACATATTGGGTTTATGGAACGGTATCTGAGCTAATTTGAAACCCTTGTTTTATGTATCACCCCACCTCACCTTTCCCGTTAAGCAGCCATAGTGTGTTTTCTGCATGTGTGACTCTGTTCTGTTTTGTAATTCAGTTCAAGTGTAACGGTTTTTACATTCCCTCTATCAGTGATACCTTATGAGAAGTGTCCTTTTCTGTGTGACTTATTTCACTTAGAATCGTCGTACCTAAATCCACTCATCATGCTGCTACTAACCTTACGACATTGATTTCATGGCTGAGTGATATTCCATTGTACATAAGGACCACAACTTCTTTATCCATTTTTCTCTTTCCTGGGATATTTAAGGTGGAATGAAGTGGAGGTCCTGGTCAACAGAGCAGCCCTAAACTTTGGGGTGCTTGTGTCTTGCTGATTTTTAATTTTCCCAATTTATACCCCCATGAGTGGAAGTGCCCTATGCTCTCTAAGCTGTGTTTTTCAGATGTTTCAGGACTCACCGGACACTTCTCCAGAGTGGCTCTTGGCAATTTACATCCCGCCCATCAGTGTAGCAAGGCTCCCATTTCTCCATGGCCTGTCCTGCATTTCTGGTTTTGACTCTTTTTTCAGCATGGCCCTTTTGACCGATGGGAAGCGAGACTTCTTTGTAGCGCTGATTTGCCTTTCCAGGTTGCTTGGTTGGCCAAAAAGGGCGTATGCGTTTTTTCCTGAATATATTCAGGAAAAAACGCATACGCCCTTTTTGGCCAAGGGCATCATTGTCAACGTTTTGCCGCTTTTCATGTGCTTTAAAGGCGATTCGAATCTACCTCCTGAAATCTGTTTCCTGCAATTCTGCCTTGATTTCAAATCCTCTTCTTTGCCTTCCCTCAATATATTTGTGGACGAGAGTTATCATTTATAACTCTGCAGGTTTGTGAATTGCAGTGCCCTGAACCTCCATTTTACAACTCGCTTTTTTGGGAGCTGGCCGCAAAAGCGCAGGATGGCTTCAGGCCCTGTTCTGGTTCCGGGAGGCAGGCTGAGCCTGTGGTTAATTCTTCTTCCTGATGGGAAAATAGATTGACCTGTGCCTGTCCCAACACCAAGAGCTAGTCTCTCGTTGGTTCCACGTCTTCCCGTTCATCCTCAGGACAAATTGCAACCTGTATGGAACAGGAGGTTAAAGGTGCTGATGCTCCAAGTAGGGAGATTGCTAGTAAAGTGGCTGGAATGGCGAACCCGGGCACAAGGAGATGAGAAATGAGGTGCGTTTTAGAAACCTTTCCCCATCACACGGTGTACCATCTTCTGGGTTTCTCATGCATGTTTTCGATGTAGGAAGATGCCCTTGAACCTGGAGATTTGGGACCCATGCGATGGGTACCACGCAGTATTACTTTAAAGGGTCTGCGTTTGCTCACCCAACCTCACCAAACCTCTCAGCCCCAAGAGTGTCCACCCTTAGGTCTCATCCAGCTGTGGGTCTAGATATGGTCAATCCAGGTTGCATCACAGCCCCTGAACGCATTGTGTAAGAATTTCTCTCTCTTTCACTGTCTTTGTTTCATGGGTGTTTCAAAGTAATTTATTTTTATAATGGGGTTTAGCTGCTTTTCACTGCTGTGTTTATGCCGCTTTACACCCACTTGACACACTAACAGAGAGATATCAATACATAGGTTTTACGATTATTATTAGTCAGATATATTCTTGTGCGGTGAATAGGGCGTGTTGAGTCCAGTTCTCTGAGCAAGGAGTAGGTCTTGTCTATTACATATTGGGTTTATGGAACGGTATCTGAGCTAATTTGATACCCTTGTTTTATGTATCACCCCACCTCACCTTTCCCGTTAAGCAGCCATAGTGTGTTTTCTGCATGTGTGACTCTGTTCTGTTTTGTAATTCAGTTCAAGTGTAACGGTTTTTACATTCCCTCTATCAGTGATACCTTATGAGAAGTGTCCTTTTCTGTGTGACTTATTTCACTTAGAATCGTCGTACCTAAATCCACTCATCATGCTGCTACTAACCTTACGACATTGATTTCATGGCTGAGTGATATTCCATTGTACATAAGGACCACAACTTCTTTATCCATTTTTCTCTTTCCTGGGATATTTAAGGTGGAATGAAGTGGAGGTCCTGGTCAACAGAGCAGCCCTAAACTTTGGGGTGCTTGTGTCTTGCTGATTTTTAATTTTCCCAATTTATAACCCCATGAGTGGAAGTGCCCTATGCTCTCTAAGCTGTGTTTTTCAGATGTTTCAGGACTCACCGGACACTTCTCCAGAGTGGCTCTTGGCAATTTACATCCCGCCCATCAGTGTAGCAAGGCTCCCATTTCTCCATGGCCTGTCCTGCATTTCTGGTTTTGTCACTTTTTTAAGCATGGCCCTTTTGACCGATGGGAAGCGAGACTTCTTTGTAGCGCTGATTTGCCTTTCCAGGTTGCTTGGTTGGCCAAAAAGGGCGTATGGGTTTTTTCCTGAATATATTCAGGAAAAAACGCATACGCCCTTTTTGGCCAAGGGCATCATTGTCAACGTTTTGCCGCTTTTCATGTACTTTAAAGGCGATTCGAATCTACCTTCTGAAATCTGTTTCCTGCAATTCTGCCTTGATTTCAAACCTCTTCTTTGCCTTCCCTCAATATATTTGTGGACGAGAGTTATCATTTATAACTCTGCAGGTTTGTGAATTGCAGTGCCCTGAACCTCCATTTTACAACTCGCTTTTTAGGGAGCTGGCCGCAAAAGCGCAGGATGGCTTCAGGCCCTGTTCTGGTTCCGGGGGGCAGGCTGAGCCTGTGGTTAATTCTTCTTTCTGATGGGAAAATAGAGTGACCTGTGCCTGTCCCAACACCAAGAGCTAGTCTCTCGTTGTTTCCACGTGTTCCCGTTCATCCTCAGGACAAATTGCAACCTGTACGGAACAGGAGGTGAAAGGTGCTGATGCTCCAAGTAGGGAGATTGCTAGCAAAGCGGCTGGAATGGCGAACCCGGGCACAAGGAGATGAGAAATGAGGTGCGTTTTAGAAACCTTTCCCCATCACACGGTGTACCATCTTCTGGGTTTCTCATGCATGTTTTCGATGTAGGAAGATGCCCTTGAACCTGGAGATTTGGGACCCATGCAATGGGTACCACGCAGTATTACTTTAAAGGGTCTGCGTTTGCTCACCCAACCTCACCAAACCTCTCAGCCCCAAGAGTGTCCACCCTTATGTCTCATCCAGCTGTGCGTCTAGATATGGTCAATCCAGGTTGCATCACAGCACCTGAACGCATTGTGTAAGAATTTCTCTCTCTTTCACTGTCTTTGTTTCATGGGTTTTTCAAATAATTTATTTTCATTATGGGATTTAGCTGCTTTTCACTGCTGTGTTTATGCCGCTTTACACCCACTTGACACACTAACAGAGAGATACAATACATAGGTTTTACGATTATTACTAGTCAGATATATTCTTGTGCCGTGAATAGGGCGTGTTGAGTCCAGTTCTCTGAGCAAGGAGTAGGTCTTGTCTATTACATATTGGGTTTATGGAACGGTATCTGAGCTAATTTGAAACCCTTGTTTTATGTATCACCCCACCTCACCTTTCCCGTTAAGCAGCCAAAGTGTGATTTCTGCATGTGTGACTCTGTTCTGTTTTGTAATTCAGTTCAAGTGTAACGGTTTTTACATTCCCTCTATCAGTGATACCTTATGAGAAGTGTCCTTTTCTGTGTGACTTATTTCACTTAGAATCGTCGTAACTAAATCCACTCATCCTGCTGCTACTAACCTTATGACATTGATTTCATGGCTGAGTGATATTCCATTGTACATAAGGACCACAACTTCTTTATCCATTTTTCTCTTTCCTGGGATATTTAAGGTGGAATGAAGTGAAGGTCCTTGTCAACAGAGCAGCCCTCAACTTTGGGGTGCTTGTGTCTTGCTGATTTTTAATTTTCCCAATTTATACCCCCATGAGTGGAAGTGCACTATGCTCTCTAAGCTGTGTTTTTCAGATGTTTCAGGACACACCGTACACTTCTCCAGAGTGGCTGTTGGCAATTTACATCCCGCCCATCAGTGTAGCAAGGCTCCCATTTCTCCATGGCCTGTCCTGCATTTCTGGTTTTGACACTTTTTTCAGCATGGCCCTTTTGACCGATGGGAAGCGAGACTTCTTTGTAGCGCTGATTTGCCTTTCCAGGTTGCTTGGTTGGCCAAAAAGGGCGTATGCGTTTTTTCCTGAATACATTCAGGAAAAAACGCATACGCCCTTTTTGGCCAAGGGCATCATTGTCAACATTTTGCCGCTTTTCATGTGCTTTAAAGGCGATTCGAATCTACCTCCTGAAATCTGTATCGTGCAATTCTGCCTTGATTTCAAATCCTCTTCTTTGCCTTCCCTCAATATATTTGTGGATGAGAGTTATCATTTACAACTCTGCAGGTTTGTGAATTGCAGTGCCCTGAACCTACATATTTACAACTCGCTTTTTTGGGAGCTGGCCGCAAAAGCGCAGGATGGCTTCAGGCCCTGTTCTGGTTCCGGGGGGCAGGCTGAGCCTGTGGTTAATTCTTCTTCCTGATGGGAAAATAGAGTGACCTGTGCCTGTCCCAACACCAAGAGCTAGTCTCTCGTTGGTTTCCCGTCTTCCCGTTCATCCTCAGGACAAATAGCAACCTGTACGGAACAGGAGGTTAAAAGTGCTGATGCTCCAACTAGGGAGATTGCTAGTAAAGCGGCTGGAATGGCGAACCCGGGCACAAGGAGATGAGAAATGAGGTGCGTTTTAGAAACCTTTCCCCATCACACGGTGTACTATCTTCTGGGTTTCTCATGCATGTTTTCGATGTAGGAAGATGCCCTTGAACCTGGAGATTTGGGACCCATGCGATGGGTACCACGCAGTATTACTTTAAAGGGTCTGCGTTTGCTCACCCAACCTCACCAAACCTCTCAGCCCCAAGAGTGTCCACCCTTATGTCTCATCCAGCTGTGGGTCTAGATATGGTCAATCCAGGTTGCATCACAGCCCCTGAACTCATTGTGTAAGAATTTCTATCTCTTTCACTGTCATTGTTTCATGGGTTTTTCAAAGTAATTTATTTTCATAATGGGGTTTAGCTGCTTTTCACGGCTGTGTTTATGCCGCTTTACACCCACTTGACACACTAACAGAGAGATATCAATACATAGGTTTTAAGATTATTACTAGTCAGATATATTCTTGTGCGGTGAATAGGGCGTGTTGAGTACAGTTCTCTGAGCAAGGAGTAGGTCTTGTCTACTACATATTGGGTTTATGGAACGGTATCTGAGCTAATTTGATACCCTTGTTTTATGTATCACCCCACCTCACCTTTCCCGTTAAGCAGCCATAGTGTGTTTTCTGCAAGTGTGACTCTGTTCTGTTTTGTAATTCAGTTCAAGTGTAACGGTTTTTACATTCCCTCTATAAGTGATACCTTATGAGAAGTGTCCTTTTCTGTGTGACTTATTTCACTTAGAATCGTCGTACCTAAATCCACTCATCATGCTGCTCCTAACCTTATGACATTGATTTCATGGCTGAGTGATATTCCATTGTACATAAGGACCACAATTCCTTTATCCATTTTTCTCTTTCCTTGGATATTTAAGGTGGAATGAAGTGGAGGTCCTTGTCAACAGAGCAGCCCTAAACTTTGGGGTGCTTGTGTCTTGCTGATTTTTCATTTTCCCAATTTATACCCCCATGAGTGGAAGTGCACTATGCTCTCTAAGCTGTGTTTTTCAGATGTTTCAGGAAACACCGTACACTTCTCCAGAGTGGCTGTTGGCAATTTACATCCCGCCCATCAGTGTAGCAAGGCTCCCATTTCTCCATGGCCTGTCCTGCATTTCTGGTTTTGACACTTTTTTCAGCATGGCCCTGTTGACCGATGGGAAGCGAGAATTCTTTGTAGCGCTGATTTGCCTTTCCAGGTTGCTTGGTTGGCCAAAAAGGGCGTATGCGTTTTTTCCTGAATATATTCAGGAAAAAACGCATACGCCCTTTTTGGCCAAGGGCATCATTGTCAACATTTTGCCGCTTTTCATGTGCTTTAAAGGCGATTCGAATCTACCTCCTGAAATCTGTTTCGTGCAATTCTGCCTTGATTTCAAATCCTCTTCTTTGCCTTCCCTCAATATATTTGTGGACGAGAGTTATCATTTATAACTCTGCAGGTTTGTGAATTGCAGTGCCCTGAACCTCCATATTTACAACTCGCTTTTTTGGGAGCTGGCCGCAAAAGCGCAGGATGGCTTCAGGCCCTGTTCTGGTTCCGGGGGGCAGGCTGAGCCTGTGGTTAATTCTTCTTCCTGATGGGAAAATAGAGTGACCTGTGCCTGTCCCAACACCAAGAGCTACTCTCTCGTTGGTTCCCCGTCTTCCCGTTCATCCTCAGGACAAATTGCAACCTGTACGGAACAGGAGGTTAAAGGTGCTGATGCTCCAACTAGGGAGATTGCTAGTAAAGCGGCTGGAATGGCGAACCCGGGCACAAGGAGATGAGAAATGAGGTGCGTTTTAGAAACCTTTCCCCATCACACGGTGTACTATCTTCTGGGTTTCTCATGCATGTTTTCGATGTAGGAAGATGCCCTTGAAGCTGGAGATTTGGGACCCAGGCGATGGGTACCACGAAGTATTACTTTAAAGGGCCTGCGTTTGCTCACCCAACCTCACCAAACCTCTCAGCCCCAAGAGTGTCCACCCTTATGTCTCATCCAGCTGTGGGTCTAGATATGGTCAATCCAGGTTGCATCACAGCCCCTGAACGCATTGTGTAAGAATTTCTCTATCTTTCACTGTCGTTGTTTCATGGGTTTTTCAAAGTAATTTATTTTTATAATGGGGTTTAGCTGCTTTTCACTGCTGTGTTTATGCCGCTTTACACCCACTTGACACACTAACAGAGAGATATTAATACATAGGCTTTAAGATTATTACTAATCAGATATATTCTTGTGCGGTGAATAGGGGGTGTTGAGTCCAGTTCTCTGAGCAAGGAGTAGGTCTTGTCTATTACATATTGGGTTTCTGGAACGGTATCTGAGCTAATTTGAAACCCTTGTTTTATGTATCACCCCACCTCACCTTTCCCGTTAAGCAGCCAAAGTGTGATTTCTGCATGTGTGACTCTGTTCTGTTTTGTAATTCAGTTCAAGTGTAACGGTTTTTACATTCCCTCTATCAGTGATACCTTATGAGAAGTGTCCTTTTCTGTGTGACTTATTTCACTTAGAATCGTCGTAACTAAATCCACTCATCCTGCTGCTACTAACCTTATGACATTGATTTCATGGCTGAGTGATATTCCATTGTACATAAGGACCACAACTTCTTTATCCATTTTTCTCTTTCCTGGGATATTTAAGGTGGAATGAAGTGAAGGTCCTTGTCAACAGAGCAGCCCTCAACTTTGGGGTGCTTGTGTCTTGCTGATTTTTAATTTTCCCAATTTATACCCCCATGAGTGGAAGTGCACTATGCTCTCTAAGCTGTGTTTTTCAGATGTTTCAGGACACACCGTACACTTCTCCAGAGTGGCTGTTGGCAATTTACATCCCGCCCATCAGTGTAGCAAGGCTCCCATTTCTCCATGGCCTGTCCTGCATTTCTGGTTTTGACACTTTTTTCAGCATGGCCCTTTTGACCGATGGGAAGCGAGACTTCTTTGTAGCGCTGATTTGCCTTTCCAGGTTGCTTGGTTGGCCAAAAAGGGCGTATGCGTTTTTTCCTGAATACATTCAGGAAAAAACGCATACGCCCTTTTTGGCCAAGGGCATCATTGTCAACATTTTGCCGCTTTTCATGTGCTTTAAAGGCGATTCGAATCTACCTCCTGAAATCTGTATCGTGCAATTCTGCCTTGATTTCAAATCCTCTTCTTTGCCTTCCCTCAATATATTTGTGGATGAGAGTTATCATTTATAACTCTGCAGGTTTGTGAATTGCAGTGCCCTGAACCTACATATTTACAACTCGCTTTTTTGGGAGCTGGCCGCAAAAGCGCAGGATGGCTTCAGGCCCTGTTCTGGTTCCGGGGGGCAGGCTGAGCCTGTGGTTAATTCTTCTTCCTGATGGGAAAATAGAGTGACCTGTGCCTGTCCCAACACCAAGAGCTAGTCTCTCGTTGGTTTCCCGTCTTCCCGTTCATCCTCAGGACAAATAGCAACCTGTACGGAACAGGAGGTTAAAAGTGCTGATGCTCCAACTAGGGAGATTGCTAGTAAAGCGGCTGGAATGGCGAACCCGGGCACAAGGAGATGAGAAATGAGGTGCGTTTTAGAAACCTTTCCCCATCACACGGTGTACTATCTTCTGGGTTTCTCATGCATGTTTTCGATGTAGGAAGATGCCCTTGAAGCTGGAGATTTGGGACCCAGGCGATGGGTACCACGAAGTATTACTTTAAAGGGCCTGCGTTTGCTCACCCAACCTCACCAAACCTCTCAGCCCCAAGAGTGTCCACCCTTATGTCTCATCCAGCTGTGGGTCTAGATATGGTCAATCCAGGTTGCATCACAGCCCCTGAACGCATTGTGTAAGAATTTCGCTCTCTTTCACTGTCGTTGTTTCATGGGTTTTTCAAAGTAATTTATTTTTATAATGGGGTTTAGCTGCTTTTCACTGCTGTGTTTATGCCGCTTTACACCCACTTGACACACTAACAGAGAGATATTAATACATAGGCTTTAAGATTATTACTAGTCAGATATATTCTTGTGCGGTGAATAGGGGGTGTTGAGTCCAGTTCTCTGAGCAAGGAGTAGGTCTTGTCTATTACATATTGGGTTTCTGGAACGGTATCTGAGCTAATTTGAAACCCTTGTTTTATGTATCACCCCACCTCACCTTTCCCGTTAAGCAGCCATAGTGTGTTTTCTGCATGTGTGACTCTGTTCTGTTTTGTAATTCAGTTCAAGTGTAACGGTTTTTACATTCCCTCTATCAGTGATACCTTATGAGAAGTGTCCTTTTCTGTGTGACTTATTTCACTTAGAATCGTCGTAACTAAATCCACTCATCCTGCTGCTACTAACCTTATGACATTGATTTCATGGCTGAGTGATATTCCATTGTACATAAGGACCACAACTTCTTTATCCATTTTTCTCTTTCCTGGGATATTTAAGGTGGAATGAAGTGAAGGTCCTTGTCAACAGAGCAGCCCTCAACTTTGGGGTGCTTGTGTCTTGCTGATTTTTAATTTTCCCAATTTATACCCCCATGAGTGGAAGTGCACTATGCTCTCTAAGCTGTGTTTTTCAGATGTTTCAGGACACACCGTACACTTCTCCAGAGTGGCTGTTGGCAATTTACATCCCGCCCATCAGTGTAGCAAGGCTCCCATTTCTCCATGGCCTGTCCTGCATTTCTGGTTTTGACACTTTTTTCAGCATGGCCCTTTGACCGATGGGAAGCGAGACTTCTCTGTAGCGCTGATTTGCCTTTCCAGGTTGCTTGGTTGGCCAAAAAGGGCGTATGCGTTTTTTCCTGAATATATTCAGGAAAAAACGCATACGCCCTTTTTGGCCAAGGGCATCATTGTCAACGTTTTGCCGCTTTTCATGTGCTTTAAAGGCGATTCGTATCTACCTCCTGAAATCTGTTTCGTGCAATTCTGCCTTGATTTCAAATCCTCTTCTTTGCCTTCCCTCAATATATTTGTGGACGAGAGTTATCATTTATAACTCTGCAGGTTTGTGAATTGCAGTGCCCTGAACCTCCATTTTACAACTCGCTTTTTTGGGAGCTGGCCGCAAAAGCGCAGGATGGCTTCAGGCCCTGTTCTCGTTCCGGGGGGCAGGCTGAGCCTGTGGTTAATTCTTCTTCCTGATGGGAAAATAGAGTGACCTGTGCCTGTCCCAACACCAAGAGCTAGTCTCTCGTTGGTTCCCCGTTTTCCCGTTCATCCTCAGGACAAATTGCAACCTGTACGGAACAGGAGGTTAAAGGTGCTGATGCTCCAAGTAGGGAGATTGCTAGTAAAGCGGCTGGAATGGCGAACCTGGGCACAAGGAGATGAGAAATGAGGTGCGTTTTAGAAACCTTTCCCCATCACACGGTGTACCATCTTCTGGGTTTCTCATGCATGTTTTCGATGTAGGAAGATGCCCTTGAACCTGGCGATTTGGGACCCATGCGATGGGTACCACGCAGTATTACTTTAAAGGGTCTGCGTTTGCTCACCCAACCTCACCAAACCTCTCAGCCCCAAGAGTGTCCACCCTTATGTCTCATCCAGCTGTGGGTCTAGATATGGTCAATCCAGGTTGCATCACAGCCCCTGAACGCATTGTGTAAGAATTTCTATCTCTTTCACTGTCGTTGTTTCATGGGTTTTTCAAAGTAATTTATTTTCATAATGGGGTTTAGCTGCTTTTCACGGCTGTGTTTATGCCGCTTTACACCCACTTGACACACTAACAGAGAGATATCAATACATAGGTTTTAAGATTATTACTAGTCAGATATATTCTTGTGCGGTGAATAGGGCGTGTTGAGTACAGTTCTCTGAGCAAGGAGTAGGTCTTGTCTACTACATATTGGGTTTATGGAATGGTATCTGAGCTAATTTGATACCCTTGTTTTATGTATCACCCCACCTCACCTTTCCCGTTAAGCAGCCATAGTGTGTTTTCTGCATGTGTGACTCTGTTCTATTTTGTAATTCAGTTCAAGTGTAACGGTTTTTACATTCCCTGTATAAGTGATACCTTATGAGAAGTGTCCTTTTCTGTGTGACTTATTTCACTTAGAATCGTCGTACCTAAATCCACTCATCATGCTGCTACTAACATTATGACATTGATTTCATGGCTGAGTGATATTCCATTGTACATAAGGACCACAACTTCTTTATCCATTTTTCTCTTTCCTGGGATATTTAAGGTGGAATGAAGTGGAGGTCCTTGTCAACAGAGCAGCCCTCAACTTTGGGGTGCTTGTGTCTTGCTGATTTTTCATTTTCCCAATTTATACCCCCATGAGTGGAAGTGCCCTATGCTCTCTAAGCTGTGTTTTTCAGATGTTTCAGGACACACCGTACACTTCCCCAGAGTGGCTGTTGGCAATTTACATCCCGCCCATCAGTGTAGCAAGGCTCCCATTTCTCCATGGCCTGTCCTGCATTTCTGGTTTTGACACTTTTTTCAGCATGGCCCTTTTGACCGATGGGAAGCGAGACTTCTCTGTAGCGCTGATTTGCCTTTCCAGGTTGCTTGGTTGGCCAAAAAGGGCGTATGCGTTTTTTCCTGAATATATTCAGGAAAAAACGCATACGCCCTTTTTGGCCAAGGGCATCATTGTCAACGTTTTGCCGCTTTTCATGTGCTTTAAAGGCGATTCGTATCTACCTCCTGAAATCTGTTTCGTGCAATTCTGCCTTGATTTCAAATCCTCTTCTTTGCCTTCCCTCAATATATTTGTGGACGAGAGTTATCATTTATAACTCTGCAGGTTTGTGAATTGCAGTGCCCTGAACCTCCATTTTATAACTCGCTTTTTTGGGAGCTGGCCGCAAAAGCGCAGGATGGCTTCAGGCCCTGTTCTGGTTCCGGGGGGCAGGCTGAGCCTGTGGTTAATTCTTCTTCCTGATGGGAAAATAGAGTGACCTGTGCCTGTCCCGACACCAAGAGCTAGTCTCTCGTGGGTTCCCCGTTTTCCCGTTCATCCTCAGGACAAATTGCAACCTGTACGGAACAGGAGGTTAAAGGTGCTGATGCTCCAAGTAGGGAGATTGCTAGTAAAGCGGCTGGAATGGCGAACCCGGGCACAAGGAGATGAGAAATGAGGTGCGTTTTAGAAACCTTTCCCCATCACACGGTGTACCATCTTCTGGGTTTCTCATGCATGTTTTCGATGTAGGAAGATGCCCTTGAACCTGGAGATTTGGGACCCATGCGATGGGTACCACGCAGTATTACTTTAAAGGGTCTGCGTTTGCTCACCCAACCTCACCAAACCTCTCAGCCCCAAGAGTGTCCACCCTTATGTCTCATCCAGCTGTGGGTCTAGATATGGTCAATCCAGGTTGCATCACAGCCCCTGAACTCATTGTGTAAGAATTTCTATCTCTTTCACTGTCATTGTTTCATGGGTTTTTCAAAGTAATTTATTTTCATAATGGGGTTTAGCTGCTTTTCACGGCTGTGTTTATGCCGCTTTACACCCACTTGACACACTAACAGAGAGATATCAATACATAGGTTTTAAGATTATTACTAGTCAGATATATTCTTGTGCGGTGAATAGGGCGTGTTGAGTCCAGTTCTCTGAGCAAGGAGTAGGTCTTGTCTACTACATATTGGGTTTATGGAACGGTATCTGAGCTAATTTGATACCCTTGTTTTATGTATCACCCCACCTCACCTTTCCCGTTAAGCAGCCATAGTGTGTTTTCTGCATGTGTGACTCTGTTCCGTTTTGTAATTCAGTTCAAGTGTAACGGTTTTTACATTCCCTCTATAAGTGATACCTTATGAGAAGTGTCCTTTTCTGTGTGACTTATTTCACTTAGAATCGTCGTACCTAAATCCACTCATCATGCTGCTCCTAGCCTTATGACATTGATTTCATGGCTGAGTGATATTCCATTGTACATAAGGACCACAACTTCTTTATCCATTTTTCTCTTTCCTTGGATATTTAAGGTGGAATGAAGTGGAGGTCCTTGTCAACAGAGCAGCCCTAAACTTTGGGGTGCTTGTGTCTTGCTGATTTTTCATTTTCCCAATTTATACCCCCATGAGTGGAAGTGCACTATGCTCTCTAATCTGTGTTTTTCAGATGTTTCAGGAAACACCGTACACTTCTCCAGAGTGGCTGTTGGCAATTTACATCCCGCCCATCAGTGTAGCAAGGCTCCCATTTCTCCATGGCCTGTCCTGCATTTCTGGTTTTGACACTTTTTTCAGCATGGCCCTTTTGACCGATGGGAAGCGAGACTTCTTTGTAGCGCTGATTTGCCTTTCCAGGTTGCTTGGTTGGCCAAAAAGGGCGTATGCGTTTTTTCCTGAATATATTCAGGAAAAAACGCATACGCCCTTTTTGGCCAAGGGCATCATTGTCAACATTTTGCCGCTTTTCATGTGCTTTAAAGGCGATTCGAATCTACCTCCTGAAATCTGTATCGTGCAATTCTGCCTTGATTTCAAATCCTCTTCTTTGCCTTCCCTCAATATATTTGTGGATGAGAGTTATCATTTATAACTCTGCAGGTTTGTGAATTGCAGTGCCCTGAACCTCCATATTTACAACTCGCTTTTTTGGGAGCTGGCCGCAAAAGCGCAGGATGGCTTCAGGCCCTGTTCTGGTTCCGGGAGGCAGGCTGAGCCTGTGGTTAATTCTTCTTCCTGATGGGAAAATAGAGTGACCTGTGCCTGTCCCAACACCAAGAGCTACTCTCTCGTTGGTTCCCCGTCTTCCCGTTCATCCTCAGGACAAATTGCAACCTGTACGGAACAGGAGGTTAAAAGTGCTGATGCTCCAACTAGGGAGATTGCTAGTAAAGCGGCTGGAATGGCGAACCCGGGCACAAGGAGATGAGAAATGAGGTGCGTTTTAGAAACCTTTCCCCATTACACGGTGTACTATCTTCTGGGTTTCTCATGCATGTTTTCGATGTAGGAAGATGCCCTTGAAGCTGGAGATTTGGGACCCAGGCGATGGGTACCACGAAGTATTACTTTAAAGGGCCTGCGTTTGCTCACCCAACCTCACCAAACCTCTCAGCCCCAAGAGTGTCCACCCTTATGTCTCATCCAGCTGTGGGTCTAGATATGGTCAATCCAGGTTGCATCACAGCCCCTGAACGCATTGTGTAAGAATTTCTATCTCTTTCACTGTCGTTGTTTCATGGGTTTTTCAAAGTAATTTATTTTTATAATGGGGTTTAGCTGCTTTTCACTGCTGTGTTTATGCCGCTTTACACCCACTTGACACACTAACAGAGAGATATTAATACATAGGCTTTAAGATTATTACTAGTCAGATATATTCTTGTGCGGTGAATAGGGGGTGTTGAGTCCAGTTCTCTGAGCAAGGAGTAGGTCTCGTCTATTACATATTGGGTTTCTGGAACGGTATCTGAGCTAATTTGAAACCCTTGTTTTATGTATCACCCCACCTCACCTTTCCCGTTAAGCAGCCATAGTGTGTTTTCTGCATGTGTGACTCTGTTCTGTTTTGTAATTCAGTTCAAGTGTAACGGTTTTTACATTCCCTCTATCAGTGATACCTTATGAGAAGTGTCCTTTTCTGTGTGACTTATTTCACTTAGAATCGTCGTAACTAAATCCACTCATCCTGCTGCTACTAACCTTATGACATTGATTTCATGGCTGAGTGATATTCCATTGTACATAAGGACCACAACTTCTTTATCCATTTTTCTCTTTCCTGGGATATTTAAGGTGGAATGAAGTGAAGGTCCTTGTCAACAGAGCAGCCCTCAACTTTGGGGTGCTTGTGTCTTGCTGATTTTTAATTTTCCCAATTTATACCCCCATGAGTGGAAGTGCACTATGCTCTCTAAGCTGTGTTTTTCAGATGTTTCAGGACACACCGTACACTTCTCCAGAGTGGCTGTTGGCAATTTACATCCCGCCCATCATTGTAGCAAGGCTCCCATTTCTCCATGGCCTGTCCTGCATTTCTGGTTTTGACACTTTTTTCAGCATGGCCCTTTGACCGATGGGAAGCGAGACTTCTCTGTAGCGCTGATTTGCCTTTTCAGGTTGCTTGGTTGGCCAAAAAGGGCGTATGCGTTTTTTCCTGAATATATTCAGGAAAAAACGCATACGCCCTTTATGGCCAAGGGCATCATTGTCAACGTTTTGCCGCTTTTCATGTGCTTTAAAGGCGATTCGTATCTACCTCCTGAAATCTGTTTCGTGCAATTCTGCCTTGATTTCAAATCCTCTTCTTTGCCTTCCCTCAATATATTTGTGGACGAGAGTTATCATTTATAACTCTGCAGGTTTGTGAATTGCAGTGCCCTGAACCTCCATTTTACAACTCGCTTTTTTGGGAGCTGGCCGCAAAAGCGCAGGATGGCTTCAGGCCCTGTTCTGGTTCCGGGGGGCAGGCTGAGCCTGTGGTTAATTCTTCTTCCTGATGGGAAAATAGAGTGACCTGTGCCTGTCCCGACACCAAGAGCTAGTCTCTCGTTGGTTCCCTGTCTTCCCGTTCATCCTCAGGACAAATTGCAACCTGTACGGAACAGGAGGTTAAAGGTGCTGATGCTCCAAGTAGGGAGATTGCTAGTAAAGCGGCTGGAATGGCGAACCCGGGCACAAGGAGATGAGAAATGAGGTGCGTTTTAGAAACCTTTCCCCATCACACGGTGTACCATCTTCTGGGTTTCTCATGCATGTTTTCGATGTAGGAAGATGCCCTTGAACCTGGAGATTTGGGACCCATGCGATGGGTACCACGCAGTATTACTTTAAAGGGTCTGCGTTTGCTCACCCAACCTCACCAAACCTCTCAGCCCCAAGAGTGTCCACCCTTATGTCTCATCCAGCTGTGGGTCTAGATATGGTCAATCCAGGTTGCATCACAGCCCCTGAACTCATTGTGTAAGAATTTCTATCTCTTTCACTGTCGTTGTTTCATGGGTTTTTCAAAGTAATTTATTTTCATAATGGGGTTTAGCTGCTTTTCACGGCTGTGTTTATGCCGCTTTACACCCACTTGACACACTAACAGAGAGATATCAATACATAGGTTTCAAGATTATTACTAGTCAGATATATTCTTGTGCGGTGAATAGGGCGTGTTGAGTCCAGTTCTCTGAGCAAGGAGTAGGTCTTGTCTACTACATATTGGGTTTATGGAACGGTATCTGAGCTAATTTGATACCCTTGTTTTATGTATCACCCCACCTCACCTTTCCCGCTAAGCAGCCATAGTGTGTTTTCTGCATGTGTGACTCTGTTCTGTTTTGTAATTCAGTTCAAGTGTAACGGTTTTTACATTCCCTCTATAAGTGATACCTTATGAGAAGTGTCCTTTTCTGTGTGACTTATTTCACTTAGAATCGTCGTACCTAAATCCACTCATCATGCTGCTCCTAACCTTATGACATTGATTTCATGGCTGAGTGATATTCCATTGTACATAAGGACCACATCTTCTTTATCCATTTTTCTCTTTCCTTGGATATTTAAGGTGGAATGAAGTAGAGGTCCTTGTCAACAGAGCAGCCCTAAACTTTGGGGTGCTTGTGTCTTGCTGATTTTTCATTTTCCCAATTTATACCCCCATGAGTGGAAGTGCACTATGCTCTCTAAGCTGTGTTTTTCAGATGTTTCAGGAAACACCGTACACTTCTCCAGAGTGGCTGTTGGCAATTTACATCCCGCCCATCAGTGTAGCAAGGCTCCCATTTCTCCATGGCCTGTCCTGCATTTCTGGTTTTGACACTTTTTTCAGCATGGCCCTTTTGACCGATGGGAAGCGAGACTTCTTTGTAGCGCTGATTTGCCTTTCCAGGTTGCTTGGTTGGCCAAAAAGGGCGTATGCGTTTTTTCCTGAATATATTCAGGAAAAAACGCATACGCCCTTTTTGGCCAAGGGCATCATTGTCAACATTTTGCCGCTTTTCATGTGCTTTAAAGGCGATTCGAATCTACCTCCTGAAATCTGTATCGTGCAATTCTGCCTTGATTTCAAATCCTCTTCTTTGCCTTCCCTCAATATATTTGTGGATGAGAGTTATCATTTATAACTCTGCAGGTTTGTGAATTGCAGTGCCCTGAACCTCCATATTTACAACTCGCTTTTTTGGGAGCTGGCCGCAAAAGCGCAGGATGGCTTCAGGCCCTGTTCTGGTTCCGGGAGGCAGGCTGAGCCTGTGGTTAATTCTTCTTCCTGATGGGAAAATAGAGTGACCTGTGCCTGTCCCAACACCAAGAGCTACTCTCTCGTTGGTTCCCCGTCTTCCCGTTCATCCTCAGGACAAATTGCAACCTGTACGGAACAGGAGGTTAAAAGTGCTGATGCTCCAACTAGGGAGATTGCTAGTAAAGCGGCTGGAATGGCGAACCCGGGCACAAGGAGATGAGAAATGAGGTGCGTTTTAGAAACCTTTCCCCATTACACGGTGTACTATCTTCTGGGTTTCTCATGCATGTTTTCGATGTAGGAAGATGCCCTTGAAGCTGGAGATTTGGGACCCAGGCGATGGGTACCACGAAGTATTACTTTAAAGGGCCTGCGTTTGCTCACCCAACCTCACCAAACCTCTCAGCCCCAAGAGTGTCCACCCTTATGTCTCATCCAGCTGTGGGTCTAGATATGGTCAATCCAGGTTGCATCACAGCCCCTGAACGCATTGTGTAAGAATTTCTATCTCTTTCACTGTCGTTGTTTCATGGGTTTTTCAAAGTAATTTATTTTTATAATGGGGTTTAGCTGCTTTTCACTGCTGTGTTTATGCCGCTTTACACCCACTTGACACACTAACAGAGAGATATTAATACATAGGCTTTAAGATTATTACTAGTCAGATATATTCTTGTGCGGTGAATAGGGGGTGTTGAGTCCAGTTCTCTGAGCAAGGAGTAGGTCTCGTCTATTACATATTGGGTTTCTGGAACGGTATCTGAGCTAATTTGAAACCCTTGTTTTATGTATCACCCCACCTCACCTTTCCCGTTAAGCAGCCATAGTGTGTTTTCTGCATGTGTGACTCTGTTCTGTTTTGTAATTCAGTTCAAGTGTAACGGTTTTTACATTCCCTCTATCAGTGATACCTTATGAGAAGTGTCCTTTTCTGTGTGACTTATTTCACTTAGAATCGTCGTAACTAAATCCACTCATCCTGCTGCTACTAACCTTATGACATTGATTTCATGGCTGAGTGATATTCCATTGTACATAAGGACCACAACTTCTTTATCCATTTTTCTCTTTCCTGGGATATTTAAGGTGGAATGAAGTGAAGGTCCTTGTCAACAGAGCAGCCCTCAACTTTGGGGTGCTTGTGTCTTGCTGATTTTTAATTTTCCCAATTTATACCCCCATGAGTGGAAGTGCACTATGCTCTCTAAGCTGTGTTTTTCAGATGTTTCAGGACACACCGTACACTTCTCCAGAGTGGCTGTTGGCAATTTACATCCCGCCCATCATTGTAGCAAGGCTCCCATTTCTCCATGGCCTGTCCTGCATTTCTGGTTTTGACACTTTTTTCAGCATGGCCCTTTGACCGATGGGAAGCGAGACTTCTCTGTAGCGCTGATTTGCCTTTTCAGGTTGCTTGGTTGGCCAAAAAGGGCGTATGCGTTTTTTCCTGAATATATTCAGGAAAAAACGCATACGCCCTTTATGGCCAAGGGCATCATTGTCAACGTTTTGCCGCTTTTCATGTGCTTTAAAGGCGATTCGTATCTACCTCCTGAAATCTGTTTCGTGCAATTCTGCCTTGATTTCAAATCCTCTTCTTTGCCTTCCCTCAATATATTTGTGGACGAGAGTTATCATTTATAACTCTGCAGGTTTGTGAATTGCAGTGCCCTGAACCTCCATTTTACAACTCGCTTTTTTGGGAGCTGGCCGCAAAAGCGCAGGATGGCTTCAGGCCCTGTTCTGGTTCCGGGGGGCAGGCTGAGCCTGTGGTTAATTCTTCTTCCTGATGGGAAAATAGAGTGACCTGTGCCTGTCCCGACACCAAGAGCTAGTCTCTCGTTGGTTCCCTGTCTTCCCGTTCATCCTCAGGACAAATTGCAACCTGTACGGAACAGGAGGTTAAAGGTGCTGATGCTCCAAGTAGGGAGATTGCTAGTAAAGCGGCTGGAATGGCGAACCCGGGCACAAGGAGATGAGAAATGAGGTGCGTTTTAGAAACCTTTCCCCATCACACGGTGTACCATCTTCTGGGTTTCTCATGCATGTTTTCGATGTAGGAAGATGCCCTTGAACCTGTAGATTTGGGACCCATGCGATGGGTACCACGCAGTATTACTTTAAAGGGTCTGCGTTTGCTCACCCAACCTCACCAAACCTCTCAGCCCCAAGAGTGTCCACCCTTATGTCTCATCCAGCTGTGGGTCTAGATATGGTCAATCCAGGTTGCATCACAGCCCCTGAACTCATTGTGTAAGAATTTCTATCTCTTTCACTGTCGTTGTTTCATGGGTTTTTCAAAGTAATTTATTTTCATAATGGGGTTTAGCTGCTTTTCACGGCTGTGTTTATGCCGCTTTACACCCACTTGACACACTAACAGAGAGATATCAATACATAGGTTTCAAGATTATTACTAGTCAGATATATTCTTGTGCGGTGAATAGGGCGTGTTGAGTCCAGTTCTCTGAGCAAGGAGTAGGTCTTGTCTACTACATATTGGGTTTATGGAACGGTATCTGAGCTAATTTGATACCCTTGTTTTATGTATCACCCCACCTCACCTTTCCCGCTAAGCAGCCATAGTGTGTTTTCTGCATGTGTGACTCTGTTCTGTTTTGTAATTCAGTTCAAGTGTAACGGTTTTTACATTCCCTCTATAAGTGATACCTTATGAGAAGTGTCCTTTTCTGTGTGACTTATTTCACTTAGAATCGTCGTACCTAAATCCACTCATCATGCTGCTCCTAACCTTATGACATTGATTTCATGGCTGAGTGATATTCCATTGTACATAAGGACCACATCTTCTTTATCCATTTTTCTCTTTCCTTGGATATTTAAGGTGGAATGAAGTAGAGGTCCTTGTCAACAGAGCAGCCCTAAACTTTGGGGTGCTTGTGTCTTGCTGATTTTTCATTTTCCCAATTTATACCCCCATGAGTGGAAGTGCACTATGCTCTCTAAGCTGTGTTTTTCAGATGTTTCAGGAAACACCGTACACTTCTCCAGAGTGGCTGTTGGCAATTTACATCCCGCCCATCAGTGTAGCAAGGCTCCCATTTCTCCATGGCCTGTCCTGCATTTCTGGTTTTGACACTTTTTTCAGCATGGCCCTTTTGACCGATGGGAAGCGAGACTTCTTTGTAGCGCTGATTTGCCTTTCCAGGTTGCTTGGTTGGCCAAAAAGGGCGTATGCGTTTTTTCCTGAATATATTCAGGAAAAAACGCATACGCCCTTTTTGGCCAAGGGCATCATTGTCAACATTTTTCCGCTTTTCATGTGCTTTAAAGGCGATTCGAATCTACATCCTAATATCTGTTTCGTGCAATTCTGCCTTGATTTCAAATCCTCTTCTTTGCCTTCCCTCAATATATTTGTGGATGAGAGTTATCATTTATAACTCTGCAGGTTTGTGAATTGCAGTGCCCTGAACCTCCATATTTACAACTCGCTTTTTAGGGAGCTGGCCGCAAAAGCGCAGGATGGCTTCAGGCCCTGTTCTGGTTCCGGGGGGCAGGCTGAGCCTGTGGTTAATTCTTCTTCCTGATGGGAAAATAGAGTGACCTGTGCCTGTCCCAACACCAAGAGCTAGTCTCTCGTTGGTTCCCCGTCTTCCCGTTCATCCTCAGGACAAATTGCAACCTGTACGGAACAGGAGGTTAAAGGTGCTGATGCTCCAACTAGGGAGATTGCTAGTAAAGCGGCTGGAATGGCGAACCCGGGCACAAGGAGATGAGAAATGAGGTGCGTTTTAGAAACCTTTCCCCATCACACGGTGTACTATCTTCTGGGTTTCTCATGCATGATTTCGATGTAGGAAGATGCCCTTGAAGCTGGAGATTTGGGACCCAGGCGATGGGTACCACGCAGTATTACTTTAAAGGGCCTGCGTTTGCTCACCCAACCTCACCAAACCTCTCAGCCCCAAGAGTGTCCACCCTTATGTCTCATCCAGCTGTGGGTCTAGATACGGTCAATCCAGGTTGCATCACAGCCCCTGAACGCATTGTGTAAGAATTTCTCTCTCTTTCACTGTCGTTGTTTCATGGGTTTTTCAAAGTAATTTATTTTTATAATGGGGTTTAGCTGCTTTTCACTGCTGTGTTTATGCCGCTTTACACCCACTTGACACACTAACAGAGAGATATTAATACATAGGCTTTAAGATTATTACTAGTCAGATATATTCTTGTGCGGTGAATAGGGGGTGTTGAGTCCAGTTCTCTGAGCAAGGAGTAGGTCTTGTCTATTACATATTGGGTTTCTGGAACGGTATCTGAGCTAATTTGATACCCTTGTTTTATGTATCACCCCACGTCACCTTTCCCGTTAAGCAGCCATAGTGTGTTTTCTGCATGTGTGACTCTGTTCTGTTTTGTAATTCAGTTCAAGTGTAACGGTTTTTACATTCCCTCTATCAGTGATACCTTATGAGAAGTGTCCTTTTCTGTGTGACTTATTTCACTTAGAATCGTCGTAACTAAATCCACTCATCCTGCTGCTACTAACCTTATGACATTGATTTCATGGCTGAGTGATATTCCATTGTACATAAGGACCACAACTTCTTTATCCATTTTTCTCTTTCCTTGGATATTTAAGGTGGAATGAAGTGAAGGTCCTTGTCAACAGAGCAGCCCTCAACTTTGGGGTGCTTGTGTCTTGCTGATTTTTAATTTTCCCAATTTATACCCCCATGAGTGGAAGTGCACTATGCTCTCTAAGCTGTGTTTTTCAGATGTTTCAGGACACACCGTACACTTCTCCAGAGTGGCTGTTGGCAATTTACATCCCGCCCATCAGTGTAGCAAGGCTCCCATTTCTCCATGGCCTGTCTGCATTTCTTGTTTTGACACTTTTTTCAGCATGGCCCTTTGACCGATGGGAAGCGAGACTTCTCTGTAGCCCTGATTTGCCTTTCCAGGTTGCTTGGTTGGCCAAAAAGGGCGTATGCGTTTTTTCCTGAATATATTCAGGAAAAAACGCATACGCCCTTTTTGGCCAAGGGCATCATTGTCAACGTTTTGCCGCTTTTCATGTGCTTTAAAGGCGATTCGTATCTACCTCCTGAAATCTGTTTCGTGCAATTCTGCCTTGATTTCAAATCCTCTTCTTTGCCTTCCCTCAATATATTTGTGGACGAGAGTTATCATTTATAACTCTGCAGGTTTGTGAATTGCAGTGCCCTGAGCCTCCATTTTACAACTCGCTTTTTAGGGAGCTGGCCGCAAAAGCGCAGGATGGCTTCAGGCCCTGTTCTGGTTCCGGGGGGCAGGCTGAGCCTGTGGTTAATTCTTCTTCCTGATGGGAAAATAGAGTGACCTGTGCCTGTCCCGACACCAAGAGCTAGTCTCTCGTTGGTTCCCCGTCTTCCCGTTCATCCTCAGGACAAATTGCAACCTGTACGGAACAGGAGGTTAAAGGTGCTGATGCTCCAAGTAGGGAGATTGCTAGTAAAGCGGCTGGAATGGCGAACCCGGGCACAAGGAGATGAGAAATGAGGTGCGTTTTAGAAACCATTCCCCATCACACGGTGTACCATCTTCTGGGTTTCTCATGCATGTTTTCGATGTAGGAAGATGCCCTTGAACCTGGAGATTTGGGACCCATGCGATGGGTACCACGCAGTATTACTTTAAAGGGTCTGCGTTTGCTCACCCAACCTCACCAAACCTCTCAGCCCCAAGAGTGTCCACCCTTATGTCTCATCCAGCTGTGGGTCTAGATATGGTCAATCCAGGTTGCATCACAGCCCCTGAACTCATTGTGTAAGAATTTCTATCTCTTTCACTGTCGTTGTTTCATGGGTTTTTCAAAGTAATTTATTTTCATAATGGGGTTTAGCTGCTTTTCACGGCTGTGTTTATGCCGCTTTACACCCACTTGACACACTAACAGAGAGATATCAATGCATAGGTTTCAAGATTATTACTAGTCAGATATATTCTTGTGCGGTGAATAGGGCGTGTTGAGTCCAGTTCTCTGAGCAAGGAGTAGGTCTTGTCTACTACATATTGGGTTTATGGAACGGTATCTGAGCTAATTTGATACCCTTGTTTTATGTATCACCCCACCTCACCTTTCCCGCTAAGCAGCCATAGTGTGTTTTCTGCATGTGTGACTCTGTTCTGTTTTGTAATTCAGTTCAAGTGTAACGGTTTTTACATTCCCTCTATAAGTGATACCTTATGAGAAGTGTCCTTTTCTGTGTGACTTATTTCACTTAGAATCGTCGTACCTAAATCCACTCATCATGCTGCTCCTAACCTTATGACATTGATTTCCTGGCTGAGTGATATTCCATTGTACATAAGGACCACAACTTCTTTATCCATTTTTCTCCTTCCTGGGATATTTAAGGTGGAATGAAGTGGAGGTCCTTGTCAACAGAGCAGCCCTAAACTTTGGGGTGCTTGTGTCTTGCTGATTTTTCATTTTCCCAATTTATACCCCCATGAGTGGAAGTGCCCTATGCTCTCTAAGCTGTGTTTTTCAGATGTTTCAGGACACACCGTACACTTCTCCAGAGGGGCTGTTGGCTATTTACATCCCGCCCATCAGTGTAGCAAGGCTCCCATTTCTCCATGGCCTGTCCTGCATTTCTGGTTTTGACACTTTTTTCAGCATGGCCCTTTTGACCGATGGGAAGCGAGACTTCTCTGTAGCGCTGATTTGCCTTTCCAGGTTGCTTGGTTGGCCAAAAAGGGCGTATGCGTTTTTTCCTGAATATATTCAGGAAAAAAACGCATACGCCCTTTTTGGCCAAGGGCATCATTGTCAACGTTTTGCCGCTTTTCATGTGCTTTAAAGGCGATTCGAATCTACCTCCTGAAATCTGTTTCCTGCAATTCTGCCTTGATTTCAAATCCTCTTCTTTGCCTTCCCTCAATATATTTGTGGACGAGAGTTATCATTTATAACTCTGCAGGTTTGTGAATTGCAGTGCCCTGAACCTCCATTTTACAACTCGCTTTTTTGGGAGCTGGCCGCAAAAGCGCAGGATGGCTTCAGGCCCTGTTCTGGTTCCGGGGGGCAGGCTGAGCCTGTGGTTAATTCTTCTTTCTGATGGGAATATAGAGTGACCTGTGCCTGTCCCAACACCAAGAGCTAGTCTCTCGTTGGTTCCACGTCTTCCCGTTTATCCTCAGGACAGATTGCAACCTGTATGGAACAGGAGGTTAAAGGTGCTGATGCTCCAAGTAGGGAGCTTGCTAGTAAAGTGGCTGGAATGGCGAACCCGGGCACAAGGAGATGAGAAATGAGGTGCGTTTTAGAAACCTTTCCCCATCACACGGTGTACCATCTTCTGGGTTTCTCATGCATGTTTTCGATGTAGGAAGATGCCCTTGAACCTGGAGATTTGGGACCCATGCGATGGATACCACGCAGTATTACTTTAAAGGGTCTGCGTTTGCTCACCCAACCTCACCAAACCTCTCAGCCCCAAGAGTGTCCACCCTTATGTCTCACCAGCTGTGGGTCTAGATATGGTCAATCCAGATTGCATCACAGCCCCTGAACGCATTGTGTAAGAATTTCTCTCTCTTTCACTGTCTTTGTTTCATGGGTGTTTCAAAGTAATTTATTTTTATAATGGGGTTTAGCTGCTTTTCACTGCTGTGTTTATGCCGCTTTACACCCACTTGACACACTAACAGAGAGATATCAATACATAGGTTTTACGATTATTATTAGTCAGATATATTCTTGTGCGGTGAATAGGGCGTGTTGAGTCCAGTTCTCTGAGCAAGGAGTAGGTCTTGTCTATTACATATTGGGTTTATGGAACGGTATCTGAGCTAATTTGATACCCTTGTTTTATGTATCACCCCACCTCACCTTTCCCGTTAAGCAGCCATAGTGTGTTTTCTGCATGTGTGACTCTGTTCTGTTTTGTAATTCAGTTCAAGTGTAACGGTTTTTACATTCCCTCTATCAGTGATACCTTATGAGAAGTGTCCTTTTCTGTGTGACTTATTTCACTTAGAATCGTCGTACCTAAATCCACTCATCATGCTGCTACTAACCTTACGACATTGATTTCATGGCTGAGTGATATTCCATTGTACATAAGGACCACAACTTCTTTATCCATTTTTCTCTTTCCTGGGATATTTAAGGTGGAATGAAGTGGAGGTCCTGGTCAACAGAGCAGCCCTAAACTTTGGGGTGCTTGTGTCTTGCTGATTTTTAATTTTCCCAATTTATAACCCCATGAGTGGAAGTGCCCTATGCTCTCTAAGCTGTGTTTTTCAGATGTTTCAGGACTCACCGGACACTTCTCCAGAGTGGCTCTTGGCAATTTACATCCCGCCCATCAGTGTAGCAAGGCTCCCATTTCTCCATGGCCTGTCCTGCATTTCTGGTTTTGACACTTTTTTCAGCATGGCCCTTTTGACCGATGGGAAGCGAGACTTCTTTGTAGCGCTGATTTGCCTTTCCAGGTTGCTTGGTTGGCCAAAAAGGGCGTATGCGTTTTTTCCTGAATATATTCAGGAAAAAACGCATACGCCCTTTTTGGCCAAGGGCATCATTGTCAACGTTTTGCCGCTTTTCATGTGCTTTAAAGGCGATTCGAATCTACCTCCTGAAATCTGTTTCCTGCAATTCTGCCTTGATTTCAAACCTCTTCTTTGCCTTCCCTCAATATATTTGTGGACGAGAGTTATCATTTATAACTCTGCAGGTTTGTGAATTGCAGTGCCCTGAACCTCCATTTTACAACTCGCTTTTTTGGGAGCTGGCCGCAAAAGCGCAGGATGGCTTCAGGCCCTGTTCTGGTTCCGGGGGGCAGGCTGAGCCTGTGGTTAATTCTTCTTTCTGATGGGAAAATAGAGTGACCTGTGCCTGTCCCAACACCAAGAGCTAGTCTCTCGTTGGTTCCACGTCTTCCCGTTCATCCTCAGGACAAATTGCAACCTGTACGGAACAGGAGGTGAAAGGTGCTGATGCTCCAAGTAGGGAGATTGCTAGCAAAGCGGCTGGAATGGCGAACCCGGGCACAAGGAGATGAGAAATGAGGTGCGTTTTAGAAACCTTTCCCCATCACACGGTGTACCATCTTCTGGGTTTCTCATGCATGTTTTCGATGTAGGAAGATGCCCTTGAACCTAGAGATTTGGGACCCATGCGATGGGTACCACGCAGTATTACTTTAAAGGGTCTGCGTTTGCTCACCCAACCTCACCAAACCTCTCAGCCCCAAGAGTGTCCACCCTTATGTCTCATCCAGCTGTGCGTCTAGATATGGTCAATCCAGGTTGCATCACAGCCCCTGAACGCATTGTGTAAGAATTTCTCTCTCTTTCACTGTCTTTGTTTCATGGGTGTTTCAAAGTAATTTATTTTTATAATGGGGTTTAGCTGCTTTTCACTGCTGTGTTTATGCCGCTTTACACCCACTTGACACACTAACAGAGAGATATCAGTACATAGGTTTTAAGATTATTACTAGTCAGATATATTCTTGTGCGGTGAATAGGGCGTGTTGAGTCCAGTTCTCTGAGCAAGGAGTAGGTCTTGTCTATTACATATTGGGTTTATGGAAGGGTATCTGAGCTAATTTGAAACCCTTGTTTTATGTATCACCCCACCTCACCTTTCCCGTTAAGCAGCCATAGTGTGTTTTCTGCATGTGTGACTCTGTTCTGTTTTGTAATTCAGTTCAAGTGTAACGGTTTTTACATTCCCTCTATCAGTGATACCTTATGAGAAGTGTCCTTTTCTGTGTGACTTATTTCACTTAGAGTCGTCGTACCTAAATCCACTCATCATGCTGCTACTAACCTTACGACATTGATTTCACGGCTGAGTGATATTCCATTGTACATAAGGACCACAACTTCTTTATCCATTTTTCTCTTTCCTGGGATATTTAAGGTGGAATGAAGTGGAGGTCCTGGTCAACAGAGCAGCCCTAAACTTTGGGGTGCTTGTGTCTTGCTGATTTTTAATTTTCCCAATTTATACCCCCATGAGTGGAAGTGCCCTATGCTCTCTAAGCTGTGTTTTTCAGATGTTTCAGGACTCACCGGACGCTTCTCCAGAGTGGCTGTTGGCAATTTACATCCCGCCCATCAGTGTAGCAAGGCTCCCATTTCTCCATGGCCTGTCCTGCATTTCTGGTTTTGACACTTTTTTCAGCATGGCCCTTTTGACCGATGGGAAGCGAGACTTCTTTGTCGCGCTGATTTGCCTTTCCAGGTTGCTTGGTTGGCCAAAAAGGGCGTATGCGTTTTTTCCTGAATATATTCAGGAAAAAACGCATACGCCCTTTTTGGCCAAGGGCATCATTGTCAACGTTTTGCCGCTTTTCATGTGCTTTAAAGGCGATTCGAATATACCTCCTGAAATCTGTTTCCTGCAATTCTGCCTTGATTTCAAATCCTCTTCTTTGCCTTCCCTCAATATATTTGTGGACGAGAGTTATCATTTATAACTCTGCAGGTTTGTGAATTGCAGTGCCCTGAACCTCCATTTTACAACTCGTTTTTAAGGGAGCTGGCCGCAAAATCGCAGAATGGCTTCAGGCCCTGTTCTGGTTCCGGGGGGCAGGGGGAGCCTGTGGTTAATTCTTCTTTCTGATGGGAATATAGAGTGACCTGTGCCTGTCCCAACACCAAGAGCTAGTCTCTCGTTGGTTCCATGTCTTCCCGTTTATCCTCAGGACAGATTGCAACCTGTATGGAACAGGAGGTTAAAGGTGCTGATGCTCCAAGAAGGGAGCTTTCTAGTAAAGCGGCTGGAATGGCGAACCCGGGCACAAGGAGATGAGAAATGAGGTGCGTTTTAGAAACCTTTCCCCATCACACGGTGTACCATCTTCTGGGTTTCTCATGCATGTTTTCGATGTAGGAAGATGCCCTTGAACCTGGAGATTTGGGACCCATGCGATGGGTACCACGCAGTATTACTTTAAAGGGTCTGTGTTTGCTCACCCAACCTCACCAAACCTCTCAGCCCCAAGAGTGTCCACCCTTATGTCTCATCCAGCTGTGGGTCTAGATTTGGTCAATCCAGGTTGCATCATAGGCCCTGAACGCATTGTGTAAGAATTTCTCTCTCTTTCACTGTCTTTCTTTCATGGGTGTTTCAAAGTAATTTATTTTTATAATGGGGTTTAGCTGCTTTTCACTGCTGTGTTTATGCCGCTTTACACCCACTTGACACACTAACAGAGAGATATCAATACATAGGTTTTACGATTATTATTAGTCAGATATATTCTTGTGTGGTGAATAGGGCGTGTTGAGTCCAGTTCTCTGAGCAAGGAGTAGGTCTTGTCTATTACATATTGGGTTTATGGAACGGTATCTGAGCTAATTTGATACCCTTGTTTTATGTATCACCCCACCTCACCTTTCCCGTTAAGCAGCCATAGTGTGTTTTCTGCATGTGTGACTCTGTTCTGTTTTGTAATTCAGTTCAAGTGTAACGGTTTTTACATTCCCTCTATCAGTGATACCTTATGAGAAGTGTCCTTTTCTGTGTGACTTATTTCACTTAGAATCGTCGTACCTAAATCCACTCATCATGCTGCTACTAACCTTACGACATTGATTTCATGGCTGAGTGATATTCCATTGTACATAAGGACCACAACTTCTTTATCCATTTTTCTCTTTCCTGGGATATTTAAGGTGGAATGAAGTGGAGGTCCTGGTCAACAGAGCAGCCCTAAACTTTGGGGTGCTTGTGTCTTGCTGATTTTTAATTTTCCCAATTTATACCCCCATGAGTGGAAGTGCCCTATGCTCTCTAAGCTGTGTTTTTCAGATGTTTCAGGACTCACCGGACACTTCTCCAGAGTGGCTCTTGGCAATTTACATCCCGCCCATCAGTGTAGCAAGGCTCCCATTTCTCCATGGCCTGTCCTGCATTTCTGGTTTTGACACTTTTTTCAGCATGGCCCTTTTGACCGATGGGAAGCGAGACTTCTTTGTAGCGCTGATTTGCCTTTCCAGGTTGCTTGGTTGGCCAAAAAGGGCGTATGCGTTTTTTCCTGAATATATTCAGGAGAAAACGCATACGCCCTTTTTGGCCAAGGGCATCATTTTCAACGTTTTGCCGCTTTTCATGTGCTTTAAATGCGATTTGAATCTACCTCCTGAAATCTGTTTCCTGCAATTCTGCCTTGATTTCAAATCCTCTTCTTTGCCTTCCCTCAATATATTTGTGGACGAGAGTTATCATTTATAACTCTGCAGGTTTGTGAATTGCAGTGCCCTGAACCTCCATTTTACAACTCGTTTTTAAGGGAGCTGGCCGCAAAATCGCAGAATGGCTTCAGGCCCTGTTCTGGTTCCGGGGGGCAGCGGGAGCCTGTGGTTAATTCTTCTTTCTGATGGGAATATAGAGTGACCTGTGCCTGTCCCAACACCAAGAGCTAGTCTCTCGTTGGTTCCACGTCTTCCCGTTTATCCTCAGGACAGTTTGCAACCTGTATGGAACAGGAGGTTAAAGGTGCTGATGCTCCAAGAAGGGAGCTTTCTAGTAAAGCGGCTGGAATGGCGAACCCAGGCACAAGGAGATGAGAAATGAGGTGCCTTTTAGAAACCTTTCCCCATCACACGGTGTACCATCTTCTGGGTTTCTCATGCATGTTTTCGATGTAGGAAGATGCCCTTGAACCTGGAGATTTGGGACCCATGCGATGGGTACCACGCAGTATTACTTTAAAGGGTCTGTGTTTGCTCACCCAACCTCACCAAACCTCTCAGCCCCAAGAGTGTCCACCCTTATGTCTCATCCAGCTGTGGGTCTAGATATGGTCAATCCAGGTTGCATCATAGGCCCTGAACGCATTGTGTAAGAATTTCTCTCTCTTTCACTGTCTTTCTTTCATGGGTGTTTCAAAGTAATTTATTTTTATAATGGGGTTTAGCTGCTTTTCACTGCTGTGTTTATGCCGCTTTACACCCACTTGACACACTAACAGAGAGATATCAATACATAGGTTTTACGATTATTATTAGTCAGATATATTCTTGTGTGGTGAATAGGGCGTGTTGAGTCCAGTTCTCTGAGCAAGGAGTAGGTCTTGTCTATTACATATTGGGTTTATGGAACGGTATCTGAGCTAATTTGATACCCTTGTTTTATGTATCACCCCACCTCACCTTTCCCGTTAAGCAGCCATAGTGTGTTTTCTGCATGTGTGACTCTGTTCTGTTTTGTAATTCAGTTCAAGTGTAACGGTTTTTACATTCCCTCTATCAGTGATACCTTATGAGAAGTGTCCTTTTCTGTGTGACTTATTTCACTTAGAATCGTCGTACCTAAATCCACTCATCATGCTGCTACTAACCTTACGACATTGATTTCATGGCTGAGTGATATTCCATTGTACATAAGGACCACAACTTCTTTATCCATTTTTCTCTTTCCTGGGATATTGAAGGTGGAATGAAGTGGAGGTCCTGGTCAACAGAGCAGCCCTAAACTTTGGGGTGCTTGTGTCTTGCTGATTTTTAATTTTCCCAATTTATACCCCCATGAGTGGAAGTGCCCTATGCTCTCTAAGCTGTGTTTTTCAGATGTTTCAGGACTCACCGGACACTTCTCCAGAGTGGCTCTTGGCAATTTACATCCCGCCCATCAGTGTAGCAAGGCTCCCATTTCTCCATGGCCTGTCCTGCATTTCTGGTTTTGACACTTTTTTCAGCATGGCCCTTTTGACCGATGGGAAGCGAGACTTCTTTGTAGCGCTGATTTGCCTTTCCAGGTTGTTTGGTTGGTCAAAAAGGGCGTATGCGTTTTTTCTGAATATATTCAGGAAAAAACGCATACGCCCTTTTTGGCCAAGGGCATCATTGTCAACGTTTTGCTGCTTTTCATGTGCTTTAAAGGCGATTCGTATCTACCTCCTGAAATCTTTTTCCGGCAAATCTGCCTTGATTTCAAATCCTCTTCTTTGCCTTCCCTCAATATATTTGTGGACGAGAGTTATCATTTATAACTCTGCAGGTTTGTGAATTGCAGTGCCCTGAACCTCCATTTTACAACTCGCTTTTTGGTAGCTGGCCGTAAAAGCGCAGGATGGCTTCAGGCCCTGTTCTGGTTCCGGGGGGCAGGCTGAGCCTGTGGTTAATTCTTCTTCCTGATGGGAAAATAGAGTGACCTGTGCCTGTCCCAACACCAAGAGCTAGTCTCTCGTTGGTTCCACGTCTTCCCGTTCATCCTCAGGACAAATTGCAACCTGTACGGAACAGGAGGTTAAAGGTGCTGATGCTCCAAGTAGGGAGATTGCTAGTAAAGCGGCTGGAATGGCGAACCCGGGCACAATGAGATGAGAAATGAGGTGCGTTTTAGAAACCATTCCCCATCACACGGTGTACCATCTTCTGGGTTTCTCATGCATGTTTTCGATGTAGGAAGATGCCCTTGAACCTGGAGATTTGGGACCCATGCGATGGGTACCACGCAGTATTACTTTAAAGGGTCTGTGTTTGCTCACCCAACCTCACCAAACCTCTCAGCCCCAAGAGTGTCCACCCTTATGTCTCATCCAGCTGTGGGTCTAGATATGGTCAATCCAGGTTGCATCACAGGCCCTGAACGCATTGTGTAAGAATTTCTCTCTCTTTCACTGTCTTTGTTTCATGGGTTTTTCAAAGTAATTTATTTTCATAATGGGATTTAGCTGCTTTTCACTGCTGTGTTTATGCCGCTTTACACCCACTTGACACACTAACAGAGAGATATCAATACATAGGTTTTACGATTATTACTAGTCAGATATATTCTTGTGCCGTGAATAGGGCGTGTTGAGTCCAGTTCTCTGAGCAAGGAGTAGGTCTTGTCTATTACATATTGGGTTTATGGAACGGTATCTGAGCTAATTTGATACCCTTGTTTTATGTATCACCCCACCTCACCTTTCCCGTTAAGCAGCCATAGTGTGTTTTCTGCATGTGTGACTCTGTTCTGTTTTGTAATTCAGTTCAAGTGTAACGGTTTTTACATTCCCTCTATCAGTGATACCTTATGAGAAGTGTCCTTTTCTGTGTGACTTATTTCACTTAGAATCGTCGTACCTAAATCCACTCATCATGCTGCTACTAGCCTTATGACATTGATTTCATGGCTGAGTGATATTCCATTGTACATAAGGACCACAACTTCTTTATCCATTTTTCTCTTTCCTCGGATATTGAAGGTGGAATGAAGTGGAGGTCCTTGTCAACAGAGCAGCCCTAAACTTTGGGGGCTTGTGTCTTGCTGATTTTAATTTTCCCAATTTATACCCCCATGAGTGGAAGTGCCCTATGCTCTCTAAGCTGTGTTTTTCAGATGTTTCAGGACTCACCGGACACTTCTCCACAGTGGCTGTTGGCAATTTACATGCCACCCATCAGTGTAGCAAGGCTCCCATTTCTCCACGGCCTGTCCTGCATTTCTGGTTTTGACACTTTTTTCAGCATGGCCCTTTTGACCGATGGGAAGCGAGACTTCTTTGTAGCGCTGATTTGCCTTTCCAGGTTGCTTGGTTGGCCAAAAAGGGCGTATGCGTTTTTTCCTGAATATATTCAGGAAAAAACGCATACGCCCTTTTTGGCCAAGGGCATCATTGTCAACGTTTTGCCGCTTTTCATGTGCTTTAAAGGCGATTCGAATCTACCTCCTGAAATCTTTTTCCGGCAAATCTGCCTTGATTTCAAATCCTCTTCTTTGCCTTCCCTCAATATATTTGTGGACGAGAGTTATCATTTATAACTCTGCAGGTTTGTGAATTGCAGTGCCCTGAACCTCCATTTTACAACTCGCTTTTTTGGGAGCTGGCCGCAAAAGCGCAGGATGGCTTCAGGCCCTGTTCTGGTTCCGGGGGGGCAGGCTGAGCCTGTGGTTAATTCTACTTCCTGATGGGAAAATAGAGTGACCTGTGCCTGTCCCAACAGCAAGAGCTAGTCTTTCATTGGTTCCACGTCTTCCCGTTCATCCTCAGGACAAATTGCAACCTGTACGGAACAGGAGGTGAAAGGTGCTGATGCTCCAAGTAGGGAGATTGCTAGCAAAGCGGCTGGAATGGCGAACCCGGGCACAAGGAGATGAGAAATGAGGTGCGTTTTAGAAACCTTTCCCCATCACACGGTGTACCATCTTCTGGGTTTCTCATGCATGTTTTTGATGTAGGAAGATGCCCTTGAACCTGGAGATTTGGGACCCATGCAATGGGTACCACGCAGTATTACTTTAAAGGGTCTGCGTTTGCTCACCCAACCTCACCAAACCTCTCAGCCCCAAGAGTGTCCACCCTTATGTCTCATCCAGCTGTGGGTCTAGATATGGTCAATCCAGGTTGCATCACAGCCCCTGAACGCATTGTGTAAGAATTTCTATCTCTTTCACTGTCTTTGTTTCATGGGTTTTTCAAATAATTTATTTTCATTATGGGATTTAGCTGCTTTTAACTGCTATGTTTATGCCGCTTTACACCCACTTGACACACTATCAGAGAGATATCAATACATAGGTTTTACGATTATTACTAGTCAGATATATTCTTGTGCCGTGAATAGGGCGTGTTGAGTCCAGTTCTCTGAGCAAGGAGTAGGTCTTGTCTATTACATATTGGGTTTATGGAACGGTATATGAGCTAACTTGAAACCCTTGTTTTATGTATCACCCCACCTCACCTTTCCCGTTAAGCAGCCATAGTGTGTTTTCTGCATGTGTGACTCTGTTCTGTTTTGTAATTCAGTTCAAGTGTAACGGTTTTTACATTCCCTCTATCAGTGATACCTTATGAGAAGTGTCGTTTTCTGTGTGACTTATTTCACTTAGAATCGTCGTACCTAAATCCACTCATCATGCTGCTACTAACCTTACGACATTGATTTCACGGCTGAGTGATATTCCATTGTACATAAGGACCACAACTTCTTTATCCATTTTTCTCTTTCCTGGGATATTTAAGGTGGAATGAAGTGGAGGTCCTGGTCAACAGAGCAGCCCTAAACTTTGGGGTGCTTGTGTCTTGCTGATTTTTAATTTTCCCAATTTATACCCCCATGAGTGGAAGTGCCCTATGCTCTCTAAGCTGTGTTTTTCAGATGTTTCAGGACTCACCGGACGCTTCTCCAGAGTGGCTGTTGGCAATTTACATCCCGCCCATCAGTGTAGCAAGGCTCCCATTTCTCCATGGCCTGTCCTGCATTTCTGGTTTTGACACTTTTTTCAGCATGGCCCTTTTGACCGATGGGAAGCGAGACTTCTTTGTCGCGCTGATTTGCCTTTCCAGGTTGCTTGGTTGGCCAAAAAGGGCGTATGCGTTTTTTCCTGAATATATTCAGGAAAAAACGCATACGCCCTTTTTGGCCAAGGGCATCATTGTCAACGTTTTGCCGCTTTTCATGTGCTTTAAAGGCGATTCGAATCTACCTCCTGAAATCTTTTTCCGGCAATTCTGCCTTGATTTCAAATCCTCTTCTTTGCCTTCCCTCAATATATTTGTGGACAAGAGTTATCATTTATAACTCTGCAGGTTTGTGAATTGCAGTGCCCTGAACCTCCATTTTACAACTCGTTTTTATGGGAGCTGGCCGTAAAATCGCAGAATGGCTTCAGGCCCTGTTCTCGTTCCGGGGGGGCAGGCTGAGCCTGTGGTTAATTCTTCTTCCTGATGGGAAAATACAGTGACCTGTGCCTGTCCCAACACCAAGAGCTAGTCTCTCGTTGGTTCCACGTCTTCCCGTTTATCCTCAGGACAGATTGCAACCTGTATGGAACAGGAGGTTAAAGGTGCTGATGCTCCAAGTAGGGAGCTTTCTAGTAAAGCGGCTGGAATGGCGAACCCGGGCACAAGGAGATGAGAAATGAGGTGCCTTTTAGAAACCTTTCCCCATCACACGGTGTACCATCTTCTGGGTTTCTCATGCATGTTTTCGATGTAGGAAGATGCCCTTGAACCTGGAGATTTGGGACCCATGCGATGGGTACCACACAGTATTACTTTAAAGGGTCTGTGTTTGCTCACCCAACCTCACCAAACCTCTCAGCCCCAAGAGTGTCCACCCTTATGTCTCATCCAGCTGTGGGTCTAGATATGGTCAATCCAGGTTGCATCACAGCCCCTGAACGCATTGTGTAAGAATTTCACTCTCTTTCACTGTCTTTCTTTCATGGGTGTTTCAAAGTAATTTATTTTTATAATGGGGTTTAGCTGCTTTTCACTGCTGTGTTTATGCCGCTTTACACCCACTTGACACACTAACAGAGAGATATCAATACATAGGTTTTACGATTATTATTAGTCAGATATATTCTTGTGTGGTGAATAGGGCGTGTTGAGTCCAGTTCTCTGAGCAAGGAGTAGGTCTTGTCTATTACATATTGGGTTTATGGAACGGTATCTGAGCTAATTTGATACCCTTGTTTTATGTATCACCCCACCTCACCTTTCCCGTTAAGCAGCCATAGTGTGTTTTCTGCATGTGTGACTCTGTTCTGTTTTGTAATTCAGTTCAAGTGTAACGGTTTTTACATTCCCTCTATCAGTGATACCTTATGAGAAGTGTCCTTTTCTGTGTGACTTATTTCACTTAGAATCGTCGTACCTAAATCCACTCATCATGCTGCTACTAACCTTACGACATTGATTTCATGGCTGAGTGATATTCCAATGTACATAAGGACCACAACTTCTTTATCCATTTTTCTCTTTCCTGGGATATTTAAGGTGGAATGAAGTGGAGGTCCTGGTCAACAGAGCAGCCCTAAACTTTGGGGTGCTTGTGTCTTGCTGATTTTTCATTTTCCCAATTTATACCCCCATGAGTGGAAGTGCCCTATGCTCTCTAAGCTGTGTTTTTCAGATGTTTCAGGACTCACCGGACACTTCTCCAGAGTGGCTCTTGGCAATTTACATCCCGCCCATCAGTGTAGCAAGGCTCCCATTTCTCCATGGCCTGTCCTGCATTTCTGGTTTTGACACTTTTTTCAGCATGGCCCTTTTGACCGATGGGAAGCGAGACTTTTTGTAGCGCTGATTTGCCTTTCCAGGTTGTTTGGTTGGCCAAAAAGGGCGTATGCGTTTTTTCCTGAATATATTCAGGAAAAAACGCATACGCCCTTTTTGGCCAAGGGCATCATTGTCAACGTTTTGCCGCTTTTCATGTGCTTTAAAGGCGATTGGTATCTAGCTCCTGAAATCTGTTTCCTGCAATTCTGCCTTGATTTCAAATCCTCTTCTTTGCCTTCCCTCAATATATTTGTGGACGAGAGTTATCATTTATAACTCTGCAGGTTTGTGAATTGCAGTGCCCTGAACCTCCATTTTACAACTCGCTTTTTTGGTAGCTGGCCGCAAAAGTGCAGGATGGCTTCAGGCCCTGTTCTGGTTCCGGGGGGCAGGATGAGCCTGTGGTTAATTCTTCTTTCTGATGGGAATATAGAGTGACCTGTGCCTGTCCCAACACCAAGAGCTAGTCTCTAGTTGGTTCCACGTCTTCCCGTTTATCCTCAGGACAGATTGCAACCTGTATGGAACAGGAGGTTAAAGGTGCTGATGCTCCAAGTAGGGAGCTTGCTAGTAAAGTGGCTGGAATGGCGAACCCGGGCACAAGGAGATGAGAAATGAGGTGCGTTTTAGAAACCTTTCCCCATCACACGGTGTACCATCTTCTGGGTTTCTCATGCATGTTTTTGATGTAGGAAGATGCCCTTGAACCTGGAGATTTGGGACCCATGCGATGGGTACCACGCAGTATTACTTTAAAGGGTCTGTGTTTGCTCACCCAACCTCACCAAACCTCTCAGCCCCAAGAGTGTCCACCCTTATGTCTCATCCAGCTGTGAGTCTAGATATGGTCAATCCAGGTTGCATCACAGCCCCTGAACGCATTGTGTAAGAATTTCTCTCTCTTTCACTGTCTTTCTTTCATGGGTGTTTCAAAGTAATTTATTTTTATAATGGGGTTTAGCTGCTTTTCACTGCTGTGTTTATGCCGCTTTACACCCACTTGACACACTAACAGAGAGATATCAATACATACGTTTTACGATTATTATTAGTCAGATATATTCTTGTGTGGTGAATAGGGCGTGTTGAGTCCAGTTCTCTGAGCAAGGAGTAGGTCTTGTCTATTACATATTGGGTTTATGGAACGGTATCTGAGCTAATTTGAAACCCTTGTTTTATGTATCACCCCACCTCACCTTTCCCGTTAAGCAGCCATAGTGTGTTTTCTGCATGTGTGACTCTGTTCTGTTTTGTAATTCAGTTCAAGTGTAACGGTTTTTACATTCCCTCTATCCGTGATACCTTATGAGAAGTGTCGTTTTCTGTGTGACTTATTTCACTTAGAATCGTCGTACCTAAATCCACTCATCATGCTGCTACTAACCTTACGACATTGATTTCATGGCTGAGTGATATTCCATTGTACATAAGGACCACAACTTCTTTATCCATTTTTCTCTTTCCTGGGATATTTAAGGTGGAATGAAGTGGAGGTCCTGGTCAACAGAGCAGCCCTAAACTTTGGGGTGCTTGTGTCTTGCTGATTTTTAATTTTCCCAATTTATACCCCCATGAGTGGGAGTGCCCTATGCTCTCTAAGCTGTGTTTTTCAGATGTTTCAGGACTCACCGGACACTTCTCCAGAGTGGCTCTTGGCAATTTACATCCCGCCCATCAGTGTAGCAAGGCTCCCATTTCTCCATGGCCTGTCCTGCATTTCTGGTTTTGACACTTTTTTCAGCATGGCCCTTTTGACCGATGGGAAGCGAGACTTCTTTGTAGCGCTGATTTGCCTTTCCAGGTTGCTTGGTTGGCCAAAAAGGGCGTATGCCTTTTTTCCTGAATATATTCAGGAAAAAACGCATACGCCCTTTTTGGCCAAGGGCATCATTGTCAACGTTTTGCCGCTTTTCATGTGCTTTAAAGGCGATTCGTATCTACCTCCTGAAATCTGTTTCCTGCAATTCTGCCTTGATTTCAAATCCTCTTCTTTGCCTTCCCTCAATATATTTGTGGACGAGAGTTATCATTTATAACTCTGCAGGTTTGTGAATTGCAGTGCCCTGAACCTCCATTTTACAACTCGCTTTTTTGGTAGCTGGCCGCAAAAGTGCAGGATGGCTTCAGGCCCTGTTCTGGTTCCGGGGGGCAGGATGAGCCTGTGGTTAATTCTTCTTTCTGATGGGAATATAGAGTGACCTGTGCCTGTCCCAACACCAAGAGCTAGTCTCTCGTTGGTTCCACGTCTTCCCGTTTATCCTCAGGACAGATTGCAACCTGTATGGAACAGGAGGTTAAAAGTGCTGATGCTCCAAGTAGGGAGATTGCTAGTAAAGTGGATGGAATGGCGAACCCGGGCACAAGGAGATGAGAAATGAGGTGCGTTTTAGAAACCTTTCCCCATCACACGGTGTACCATCTTCTGGGTTTCTCATGCATGTTTTCGATGTAGGAAGATGCCCTTGAACCTGGAGATTTGGGACCCATGCGATGGGTACCACGCAGTATTACTTTAAAGGGTCTGCATTTGCTCACCCAACCTCACCAAACCTCTCAGCCCCAAGAGTGTCCACCCTTATGTCTCATCCAGCTGTGCGTCTAGATATGGTCAATCCAGGTTGCATCACAGCCCCTGAACGCATTGTGTAAGAATTTCTCTCTCTTTCACTGTCTTTGTTTCATGGGTGTTTCAAAGTAATTTATTTTTATAATGGGGTTTAGCTGCTTTTCACTGCTGTGTTTATGCCGCTTTACACCCACTTGACACACTAACAGAGAGATATCAATACATAGGTTTTACGATTATTATTAGTCAGATATATTCTTGTGCGGTGAATAGGGCGTGTTGAGTCCAGTTCTCTGAGCAAGGAGTAGGTCTTGTCTATTACATATTGGGTTTATGGAACGGTATCTGAGCTAATTTGATACCCTAGTTTTATGTATCACCCCACCTCACCTTTTCCGTTAAGCAGCCATAGTGTGTTTTCTGCATGTGTGACTCTGTTCTGTTTTGTAATTCAGTTCAAGTGTAACGGTTTTTACATTCCCTCTATCCGTGATACCTTATGAGAAGTGTCCTTTTCTGTGTGACTTATTTCACTTAGAATCGTCGTACCTAAATCCACTCATCATGCTGCTACTAACCTTACGACATTGATTTCATGGCTGAGTGATATTCCATTGTACATAAGGACCACAACTTCTTTATCCATTTTTCTCTTTCCTGGGATATTTAAGGTGGAATGAAGTGGAGGTCCTGGTCAACAGAGCAGCCCTAAACTTTGGGGTGCTTGTGTCTTGCTGATTTTTAATTTTCCCAATTTATACCCCCATGAGTGGAAGTGCCCTATGCTCTCTAAGCTGTGTTTTTCAGATGTTTCAGGACTCACCGGACACTTCTCCAGAGTGGCTCTTGGCAATTTACATCCCGCCCATCAGTGTAGCAAGGCTCCCATTTCTCCATGGCCTGTCCTGCATTTCTGGTTTTGACTCTTTTTTCAGCATGGCCCTTTTGACCAATGGGAAGCGAGACTTCTTTGTAGCGCTGATTTGCCTTTCCAGGTTGCTTGGTTGGCCAAAAAGGGCGTATGCGTTTTTTCCTGAATATATTCAGGAAAAAACGCATACGCCCTTTTTGGCCAAGGGCATCATTGTCAACGTTTTGCCGCTTTTCATGTACTTTAAAGGCGATTCGAATCTACCTCCTGAAATCTGTTTCCTGCAATTCTTCCTTTATTTCAAATCCTCTTCTTTGCCTTCCCTCAATATATTTGTGGACGAGAGTTATCATTTATAACTCTGCAGGTTTGTGAATTGCAGTGCCCTGAACCTCCATTTTACAACTCGCTTTTTTGGGAGCTGGCCGCAAAAGCGCAGGATGGCTTCAGGCCCTGTTCTGGTTCCGGGAGGCAGGCTGAGCCTGTGGTTAATTCTTCTTCCTGATGGGAAAATAAATTGACCTTTGCCTGTCCCAACACCAAGAGCTAGTCTCTCGTTGGTTCCACCTCTTCCCGTTCATCCTCAGGACAAATTGCAACCTGTATGGAACAGGAGGTTAAAGGTGCTGATGCTCCAAGTAGGGAGATTGCTAGTAAAGCGGCTGGAATGGCGAACCCGGGCACAAGGAGATGAGAAATGAGGTGCGTTTTAGAAACCTTTCCCCATCACACGGTGTACCATCTTCTGGGTTTCTCATGCATGTTTTCGATGTAGGAAGATGCCCTTGAACCTGGAGATTTGGGACCCATGCGATGGGTACCACGCAGTATTACTTTAAAGGGTCTGCGTTTGCTCACCCAACCTCACCAAACCTCTCAGCCCCAAGAGTGTCCACCCTTATGTCTCATCCAGCTGTGGGTCTAGATATGGTCAATCCAGGTTGCATCACAGCCCCTGAACTCATTGTGTAAGAATTTCTATCTCTTTCACTGTCATTGTTTCATGGGTTTTTCAAAGTAATTTATTTTCATAATGGGGTTTAGCTGCTTTTCACGGCTGTGTTTATGCCGCTTTACACCCACTTGACACACTAACAGAGAGATATCAATACATAGGTTTTAAGATTATTACTAGTCAGATATATTCTTGTGCGGTGAATAGGGCGTGTTGAGTACAGTTCTCTGAGCAAGGAGTAGGTCTTGTCTACTACATATTGGGTTTATGGAACGGTATCTGAGCTAATTTGATACCCTTGTTTTATGTATCACCCCACCTCACCTTTCCCGTTAAGCAGCCATAGTGTGTTTTCTGCAAGTGTGACTCTGTTCTGTTTTGTAATTCAGTTCAAGTGTAACGGTTTTTACATTCCCTCTATAAGTGATACCTTATGAGAAGTGTCCTTTTCTGTGTGACTTATTTCACTTAGAATCGTCGTACCTAAATCCACTCATCATGCTGCTCCTAACCTTATGACATTGATTTCATGGCTGAGTGATATTCCATTGTACATAAGGACCACAACTCCTTTATCCATTTTTCTCTTTCCTGGGATATTTAAGGTGGAATGAAGTGGAGGTCCTGGTCAACAGAGCAGCCCTAAACTTTGGGGTGCTTGTGTCTTGCTGATTTTTAATTTTCCCAATTTATACCCCCATGAGTGGGAGTGCCCTATGCTCTCTAAGCTGTGTTTTTCAGATGTTTCAGGACTCACCGTACACTTCTCCACAGTGGCTGTTGGCAATTTACATGCCACCCATCAGTGTAGCAAGGCTCCCATTTCTCCACGGCCTGTCCTGCATTTCTGGTTTTGACACTTTTTTCAGCATGGCCCTTTTGACCGATGGGAAGCGAGACTTCTTTGTAGCGCTGATTTGCCTTTCCAGGTTGCTTGGTTGGCCAAAAAGGCCGTATGCGTTTTTTCCTGTATATATTCAGGAAAAAACGCATACGCCCTTTTTGGCCAAGGGCATCATTGTCAACGTTTTGCCGCTTTTCATGTGCTTTAAAGGCGATTCGAATCTACCTCCTGAAATCTTTTTCCGGCAATTCTGCCTTGATTTCAAATCCTCTTCTTTGCCTTCCCTCAATATATTTGTGGACAAGAGTTATCATTTATAACTCTGCAGGTTTGTGAATTGCAGTGCCCTGAACCTCCATTTTACAACTCGTTTTTATGGGAGCTGGCCGTAAAATCGCAGAATGGCTTCAGGCCCTGTTCTCGTTCCGGGGGGGCAGGCTGAGCCTGTGGTTAATTCTTCTTCCTGATGGGAAAATACAGTGACCTGTGCCTGTCCCAACACCAAGAGCTAGTCTCTCGTTGGTTCCACGTCTTCCCGTTTATCCTCAGGACAGATTGCAACCTGTATGGAACAGGAGGTTAAAGGTGCTGATGCTCCAAGTAGGGAGCTTTCTAGTAAAGCGGCTGGAATGGCGAACCCGGGCACAAGGAGATGAGAAATGAGGTGCCTTTTAGAAACCTTTCCCCATCACACGGTGTACCATCTTCTGGGTTTCTCATGCATGTTTTCGATGTAGGAAGATGCCCTTGAACCTGGAGATTTGGGACCCATGCGATGGGTACCACACAGTATTACTTTAAAGGGTCTGTGTTTGCTCACCCAACCTCACCAAACCTCTCAGCCCCAAGAGTGTCCACCCTTATGTCTCATCCAGCTGTGGGTCTAGATATGGTCAATCCAGGTTGCATCACAGCCCCTGAACGCATTGTGTAAGAATTTCACTCTCTTTCACTGTCTTTCTTTCATGGGTGTTTCAAAGTAATTTATTTTTATAATGGGGTTTAGCTGCTTTTCACTGCTGTGTTTATGCCGCTTTACACCCACTTGACACACTAACAGAGAGATATCAATACATAGGTTTTACGATTATTATTAGTCAGATATATTCTTGTGTGGTGAATAGGGCGTGTTGAGTCCAGTTCTCTGAGCAAGGAGTAGGTCTTGTCTATTACATATTGGGTTTATGGAACGGTATCTGAGCTAATTTGATACCCTTGTTTTATGTATCACCCCACCTCACCTTTCCCGTTAAGCAGCCATAGTGTGTTTTCTGCATGTGTGACTCTGTTCTGTTTTGTAATTCAGTTCAAGTGTAACGGTTTTTACATTCCCTCTATCAGTGATACCTTATGAGAAGTGTCCTTTTCTGTGTGACTTATTTCACTTAGAATCGTCGTACCTAAATCCACTCATCATGCTGCTACTAACCTTACGACATTGATTTCATGGCTGAGTGATATTCCAATGTACATAAGGACCACAACTTCTTTATCCATTTTTCTCTTTCCTGGGATATTTAAGGTGGAATGAAGTGGAGGTCCTGGTCAACAGAGCAGCCCTAAACTTTGGGGTGCTTGTGTCTTGCTGATTTTTCATTTTCCCAATTTATACCCCCATGAGTGGAAGTGCCCTATGCTCTCTAAGCTGTGTTTTTCAGATGTTTCAGGACTCACCGGACACTTCTCCAGAGTGGCTCTTGGCAATTTACATCCCGCCCATCAGTGTAGCAAGGCTCCCATTTCTCCATGGCCTGTCCTGCATTTCAGGTTTTGACACTTTTTTCAGCATGGCCCTTTTGACCGATGGGAAGCGAGACTTTTTGTAGCGCTGATTTGCCTTTCCAGGTTGTTTGGTTGGCCAAAAAGGGCGTATGCGTTTTTTCCTGAATATATTCAGGAAAAAACGCATACGCCCTTTTTGGCCAAGGGCATCATTGTCAACGTTTTGCCGCTTTTCATGTGCTTTAAAGGCGATTGGTATCTAGCTCCTGAAATCTGTTTCCTGCAATTCTGCCTTGATTTCAAATCCTCTTCTTTGCCTTCCCTCAATATATTTGTGGACGAGAGTTATCATTTATAACTCTGCAGGTTTGTGAATTGCAGTGCCCTGAACCTCCATTTTACAACTCGCTTTTTTGGTAGCTGGCCGCAAAAGTGCAGGATGGCTTCAGGCCCTGTTCTGGTTCCGGGGGGCAGGATGAGCCTGTGGTTAATTCTTCTTTCTGATGGGAATATAGAGTGACCTGTGCCTGTCCCAACACCAAGAGCTAGTCTCTAGTTGGTTCCACGTCTTCCCGTTTATCCTCAGGACAGATTGCAACCTGTATGGAACAGGAGGTTAAAGGTGCTGATGCTCCAAGTAGGGAGCTTGCTAGTAAAGTGGCTGGAATGGCGAACCCGGGCACAAGGAGATGAGAAATGAGGTGCGTTTTAGAAACCTTTCCCCATCACACGGTGTACCATCTTCTGGGTTTCTCATGCATGTTTTTGATGTAGGAAGATGCCCTTGAACCTGGAGATTTGGGACCCATGCGATGGGTACCACGCAGTATTACTTTAAAGGGTCTGTGTTTGCTCACCCAACCTCACCAAACCTCTCAGCCCCAAGAGTGTCCACCCTTATGTCTCATCCAGCTGTGAGTCTAGATATGGTCAATCCAGGTTGCATCACAGCCCCTGAACGCATTGTGTAAGAATTTCTCTCTCTTTCACTGTCTTTCTTTCATGGGTGTTTCAAAGTAATTTATTTTTATAATGGGGTTTAGCTGCTTTTCACTGCTGTGTTTATGCCGCTTTACACCCACTTGACACACTAACAGAGAGATATCAATACATACGTTTTACGATTATTATTAGTCAGATATATTCTTGTGTGGTGAATAGGGCGTGTTGAGTCCAGTTCTCTGAGCAAGGAGTAGGTCTTGTCTATTACATATTGGGTTTATGGAACGGTATCTGAGCTAATTTGAAACCCTTGTTTTATGTATCACCCCACCTCACCTTTCCCGTTAAGCAGCCATAGTGTGTTTTCTGCATGTGTGACTCTGTTCTGTTTTGTAATTCAGTTCAAGTGTAACGGTTTTTACATTCCCTCTATCCGTGATACCTTATGAGAAGTGTCGTTTTCTGTGTGACTTATTTCACTTAGAATCGTCGTACCTAAATCCACTCATCATGCTGCTACTAACCTTACGACATTGATTTCATGGCTGAGTGATATTCCATTGTACATAAGGACCACAACTTCTTTATCCATTTTTCTCTTTCCTGGGATATTTAAGGTGGAATGAAGTGGAGGTCCTGGTCAACAGAGCAGCCCTAAACTTTGGGGTGCTTGTGTCTTGCTGATTTTTAATTTTCCCAATTTATACCCCCATGAGTGGGAGTGCCCTATGCTCTCTAAGCTGTGTTTTTCAGATGTTTCAGGACTCACCGGACACTTCTCCAGAGTGGCTCTTGGCAATTTACATCCCGCCCATCAGTGTAGCAAGGCTCCCATTTCTCCATGGCCTGTCCTGCATTTCTGGTTTTGACACTTTTTTCAGCATGGCCCTTTTGACCGATGGGAAGCGAGACTTCTTTGTAGCGCTGATTTGCCTTTCCAGGTTGCTTGGTTGGCCAAAAAGGGCGTATGCCTTTTTTCCTGAATATATTCAGGAAAAAACGCATACGCCCTTTTTGGCCAAGGGCATCATTGTCAACGTTTTGCCGCTTTTCATGTGCTTTAAAGGCGATTCGTATCTACCTCCTGAAATCTGTTTCCTGCAATTCTGCCTTGATTTCAAATCCTCTTCTTTGCCTTCCCTCAATATATTTGTGGACGAGAGTTATCATTTATAACTCTGCAGGTTTGTGAATTGCAGTGCCCTGAACCTCCATTTTACAACTCGCTTTTTTGGTAGCTGGCCGCAAAAGTGCAGGATGGCTTCAGGCCCTGTTCTGGTTCCGGGGGGCAGGATGAGCCTGTGGTTAATTCTTCTTTCTGATGGGAATATAGAGTGACCTGTGCCTGTCCCAACACCAAGAGCTAGTCTCTCGTTGGTTCCACGTCTTCCCGTTTATCCTCAGGACAGATTGCAACCTGTATGGAACAGGAGGTTAAAAGTGCTGATGCTCCAAGTAGGGAGATTGCTAGTAAAGTGGATGGAATGGCGAACCCGGGCACAAGGAGATGAGAAATGAGGTGCGTTTTAGAAACCTTTCCCCATCACACGGTGTACCATCTTCTGGGTTTCTCATGCATGTTTTCGATGTAGGAAGATGCCCTTGAACCTGGAGATTTGGGACCCATGCGATGGGTACCACGCAGTATTACTTTAAAGGGTCTGCATTTGCTCACCCAACCTCACCAAACCTCTCAGCCCCAAGAGTGTCCACCCTTATGTCTCATCCAGCTGTGCGTCTAGATATGGTCAATCCAGGTTGCATCACAGCCCCTGAACGCATTGTGTAAGAATTTCTCTCTCTTTCACTGTCTTTGTTTCATGGGTGTTTCAAAGTAATTTATTTTTATAATGGGGTTTAGCTGCTTTTCACTGCTGTGTTTATGCCGCTTTACACCCACTTGACACACTAACAGAGAGATATCAATACATAGGTTTTACGATTATTATTAGTCAGATATATTCTTGTGCGGTGAATAGGGCGTGTTGAGTCCAGTTCTCTGAGCAAGGAGTAGGTCTTGTCTATTACATATTGGGTTTATGGAACGGTATCTGAGCTAATTTGATACCCTAGTTTTATGTATCACCCCACCTCACCTTTTCCGTTAAGCAGCCATAGTGTGTTTTCTGCATGTGTGACTCTGTTCTGTTTTGTAATTCAGTTCAAGTGTAACGGTTTTTACATTCCCTCTATCCGTGATACCTTATGAGAAGTGTCCTTTTCTGTGTGACTTATTTCACTTAGAATCGTCGTACCTAAATCCACTCATCATGCTGCTACTAACCTTACGACATTGATTTCATGGCTGAGTGATATTCCATTGTACATAAGGACCACAACTTCTTTATCCATTTTTCTCTTTCCTGGGATATTTAAGGTGGAATGAAGTGGAGGTCCTGGTCAACAGAGCAGCCCTAAACTTTGGGGTGCTTGTGTCTTGCTGATTTTTAATTTTCCCAATTTATACCCCCATGAGTGGAAGTGCCCTATGCTCTCTAAGCTGTGTTTTTCAGATGTTTCAGGACTCACCGGACACTTCTCCAGAGTGGCTCTTGGCAATTTACATCCCGCCCATCAGTGTAGCAAGGCTCCCATTTCTCCATGGCCTGTCCTGCATTTCTGGTTTTGACTCTTTTTTCAGCATGGCCCTTTTGACCAATGGGAAGCGAGACTTCTTTGTAGCGCTGATTTGCCTTTCCAGGTTGCTTGGTTGGCCAAAAAGGGCGTATGCGTTTTTTCCTGAATATATTCAGGAAAAAACGCATACGCCCTTTTTGGCCAAGGGCATCATTGTCAACGTTTTGCCGCTTTTCATGTACTTTAAAGGCGATTCGAATCTACCTCCTGAAATCTGTTTCCTGCAATTCTTCCTTTATTTCAAATCCTCTTCTTTGCCTTCCCTCAATATATTTGTGGACGAGAGTTATCATTTATAACTCTGCAGGTTTGTGAATTGCAGTGCCCTGAACCTCCATTTTACAACTCGCTTTTTTGGGAGCTGGCCGCAAAAGCGCAGGATGGCTTCAGGCCCTGTTCTGGTTCCGGGAGGCAGGCTGAGCCTGTGGTTAATTCTTCTTCCTGATGGGAAAATAAATTGACCTTTGCCTGTCCCAACACCAAGAGCTAGTCTCTCGTTGGTTCCACCTCTTCCCGTTCATCCTCAGGACAAATTGCAACCTGTATGGAACAGGAGGTTAAAGGTGCTGATGCTCCAAGTAGGGAGATTGCTAGTAAAGCGGCTGGAATGGCGAACCCGGGCACAAGGAGATGAGAAATGAGGTGCGTTTTAGAAACCTTTCCCCATCACACGGTGTACCATCTTCTGGGTTTCTCATGCATGTTTTCGATGTAGGAAGATGCCCTTGAACCTGGAGATTTGGGACCCATGCGATGGGTACCACGCAGTATTACTTTAAAGGGTCTGCGTTTGCTCACCCAACCTCACCAAACCTCTCAGCCCCAAGAGTGTCCACCCTTATGTCTCATCCAGCTGTGGGTCTAGATATGGTCAATCCAGGTTGCATCACAGCCCCTGAACTCATTGTGTAAGAATTTCTATCTCTTTCACTGTCATTGTTTCATGGGTTTTTCAAAGTAATTTATTTTCATAATGGGGTTTAGCTGCTTTTCACGGCTGTGTTTATGCCGCTTTACACCCACTTGACACACTAACAGAGAGATATCAATACATAGGTTTTAAGATTATTACTAGTCAGATATATTCTTGTGCGGTGAATAGGGCGTGTTGAGTACAGTTCTCTGAGCAAGGAGTAGGTCTTGTCTACTACATATTGGGTTTATGGAACGGTATCTGAGCTAATTTGATACCCTTGTTTTATGTATCACCCCACCTCACCTTTCCCGTTAAGCAGCCATAGTGTGTTTTCTGCAAGTGTGACTCTGTTCTGTTTTGTAATTCAGTTCAAGTGTAACGGTTTTTACATTCCCTCTATAAGTGATACCTTATGAGAAGTGTCCTTTTCTGTGTGACTTATTTCACTTAGAATCGTCGTACCTAAATCCACTCATCATGCTGCTCCTAACCTTATGACATTGATTTCATGGCTGAGTGATATTCCATTGTACATAAGGACCACAACTCCTTTATCCATTTTTCTCTTTCCTGGGATATTTAAGGTGGAATGAAGTGGAGGTCCTGGTCAACAGAGCAGCCCTAAACTTTGGGGTGCTTGTGTCTTGCTGATTTTTAATTTTCCCAATTTATACCCCCATGAGTGGGAGTGCCCTATGCTCTCTAAGCTGTGTTTTTCAGATGTTTCAGGACTCACCGTACACTTCTCCACAGTGGCTGTTGGCAATTTACATGCCACCCATCAGTGTAGCAAGGCTCCCATTTCTCCACGGCCTGTCCTGCATTTCTGGTTTTGACACTTTTTTCAGCATGGCCCTTTTGACCGATGGGAAGCGAGACTTCTTTGTAGCGCTGATTTGCCTTTCCAGGTTGCTTGGTTGGCCAAAAAGGCCGTATGCGTTTTTTCCTGTATATATTCAGGAAAAAACGCATACGCCCTTTTTGGCCAAGGGCATCATTGTCAACGTTTTGCCGCTTTTCATGTGCTTTAAAGGCGATTCGAATCTACCTCCTGAAATCTTTTTCCGGCAATTCTGCCTTGATTTCAAATCCTCTTCTTTGCCTTCCCTCAATATATTTGTGGACAAGAGTTATCATTTATAACTCTGCAGGTTTGTGAATTGCAGTGCCCTGAACCTCCATTTTACAACTCGTTTTTATGGGAGCTGGCCGTAAAATCGCAGAATGGCTTCAGGCCCTGTTCTCGTTCCGGGGGGGCAGGCTGAGCCTGTGGTTAATTCTTCTTCCTGATGGGAAAATACAGTGACCTGTGCCTGTCCCAACACCAAGAGCTAGTCTCTCGTTGGTTCCACGTCTTCCCGTTTATCCTCAGGACAGATTGCAACCTGTATGGAACAGGAGGTTAAAGGTGCTGATGCTCCAAGTAGGGAGCTTTCTAGTAAAGCGGCTGGAATGGCGAACCCGGGCACAAGGAGATGAGAAATGAGGTGCCTTTTAGAAACCTTTCCCCATCACACGGTGTACCATCTTCTGGGTTTCTCATGCATGTTTTCGATGTAGGAAGATGCCCTTGAACCTGGAGATTTGGGACCCATGCGATGGGTACCACACAGTATTACTTTAAAGGGTCTGTGTTTGCTCACCCAACCTCACCAAACCTCTCAGCCCCAAGAGTGTCCACCCTTATGTCTCATCCAGCTGTGGGTCTAGATATGGTCAATCCAGGTTGCATCACAGCCCCTGAACGCATTGTGTAAGAATTTCACTCTCTTTCACTGTCTTTCTTTCATGGGTGTTTCAAAGTAATTTATTTTTATAATGGGGTTTAGCTGCTTTTCACTGCTGTGTTTATGCCGCTTTACACCCACTTGACACACTAACAGAGAGATATCAATACATAGGTTTTACGATTATTATTAGTCAGATATATTCTTGTGTGGTGAATAGGGCGTGTTGAGTCCAGTTCTCTGAGCAAGGAGTAGGTCTTGTCTATTACATATTGGGTTTATGGAACGGTATCTGAGCTAATTTGATACCCTTGTTTTATGTATCACCCCACCTCACCTTTCCCGTTAAGCAGCCATAGTGTGTTTTCTGCATGTGTGACTCTGTTCTGTTTTGTAATTCAGTTCAAGTGTAACGGTTTTTACATTCCCTCTATCAGTGATACCTTATGAGAAGTGTCCTTTTCTGTGTGACTTATTTCACTTAGAATCGTCGTACCTAAATCCACTCATCATGCTGCTACTAACCTTACGACATTGATTTCATGGCTGAGTGATATTCCAATGTACATAAGGACCACAACTTCTTTATCCATTTTTCTCTTTCCTGGGATATTTAAGGTGGAATGAAGTGGAGGTCCTGGTCAACAGAGCAGCCCTAAACTTTGGGGTGCTTGTGTCTTGCTGATTTTTCATTTTCCCAATTTATACCCCCATGAGTGGAAGTGCCCTATGCTCTCTAAGCTGTGTTTTTCAGATGTTTCAGGACTCACCGGACACTTCTCCAGAGTGGCTCTTGGCAATTTACATCCCGCCCATCAGTGTAGCAAGGCTCCCATTTCTCCATGGCCTGTCCTGCATTTCTGGTTTTGACACTTTTTTCAGCATGGCCCTTTTGACCGATGGGAAGCGAGACTTTTTGTAGCGCTGATTTGCCTTTCCAGGTTGTTTGGTTGGCCAAAAAGGGCGTATGCGTTTTTTCCTGAATATATTCAGGAAAAAACGCATACGCCCTTTTTGGCCAAGGGCATCATTGTCAACGTTTTGCCGCTTTTCATGTGCTTTAAAGGCGATTGGTATCTAGCTCCTGAAATCTGTTTCCTGCAATTCTGCCTTGATTTCAAATCCTCTTCTTTGCCTTCCCTCAATATATTTGTGGACGAGAGTTATCATTTATAACTCTGCAGGTTTGTGAATTGCAGTGCCCTGAACCTCCATTTTACAACTCGCTTTTTTGGTAGCTGGCCGCAAAAGTGCAGGATGGCTTCAGGCCCTGTTCTGGTTCCGGGGGGCAGGATGAGCCTGTGGTTAATTCTTCTTTCTGATGGGAATATAGAGTGACCTGTGCCTGTCCCAACACCAAGAGCTAGTCTCTCGTTGGTTCCACGTCTTCCCGTTTATCCTCAGGACAGATTGCAACCTGTATGGAACAGGAGGTTAAAAGTGCTGATGCTCCAAGTAGGGAGATTGCTAGTAAAGTGGATGGAATGGCGAACCCGGGCACAAGGAGATGAGAAATGAGGTGCGTTTTAGAAACCTTTCCCCATCACACGGTGTACCATCTTCTGGGTTTCTCATGCATGTTTTCGATGTAGGAAGATGCCCTTGAACCTGGAGATTTGGGACCCATGCGATGGGTACCACGCAGTATTACTTTAAAGGGTCTGCATTTGCTCACCCAACCTCACCAAACCTCTCAGCCCCAAGAGTGTCCACCCTTATGTCTCATCCAGCTGTGCGTCTAGATATGGTCAATCCAGGTTGCATCACAGCCCCTGAACGCATTGTGTAAGAATTTCTCTCTCTTTCACTGTCTTTGTTTCATGGGTGTTTCAAAGTAATTTATTTTTATAATGGGGTTTAGCTGCTTTTCACTGCTGTGTTTATGCCGCTTTACACCCACTTGACACACTAACAGAGAGATATCAATACATAGGTTTTACGATTATTATTAGTCAGATATATTCTTGTGCGGTGAATAGGGCGTGTTGAGTCCAGTTCTCTGAGCAAGGAGTAGGTCTTGTCTATTACATATTGGGTTTATGGAACGGTATCTGAGCTAATTTGATACCCTAGTTTTATGTATCACCCCACCTCACCTTTTCCGTTAAGCAGCCATAGTGTGTTTTCTGCATGTGTGACTCTGTTCTGTTTTGTAATTCAGTTCAAGTGTAACAGTTTTTACATTCCCTCTATCCGTGATACCTTATGAGAAGTGTCCTTTTCTGTGTGACTTATTTCACTTAGAATCGTCGTACCTAAATCCACTCATCATGCTGCTACTAACCTTACGACATTGATTTCATGGCTGAGTGATATTCCATTGTACATAAGGACCACAACTTCTTTATCCATTTTTCTCTTTCCTGGGATATTTAAGGTGGAATGAAGTGGAGGTCCTGGTCAACAGAGCAGCCCTAAACTTTGGGGTGCTTGTGTCTTGCTGATTTTTAATTTTCCCAATTTATACCCCCATGAGTGGAAGTGCCCTATGCTCTCTAAGCTGTGTTTTTCAGATGTTTCAGGACTCACCGGACACTTCTCCAGAGTGGCTCTTGGCAATTTACATCCCGCCCATCAGTGTAGCAAGGCTCCCATTTCTCCATGGCCTGTCCTGCATTTCTGGTTTTGACTCTTTTTTCAGCATGGCCCTTTTGACCAATGGGAAGCGAGACTTCTTTGTAGCGCTGATTTGCCTTTCCAGGTTGCTTGGTTGGCCAAAAAGGGCGTATGCGTTTTTTCCTGAATATATTCAGGAAAAAACGCATACGCCCTTTTTGGCCAAGGGCATCATTGTCAACGTTTTGCCGCTTTTCATGTACTTTAAAGGCGATTCGAATCTACCTCCTGAAATCTGTTTCCTGCAATTCTTCCTTTATTTCAAATCCTCTTCTTTGCCTTCCCTCAATATATTTGTGGACGAGAGTTATCATTTATAACTCTGCAGGTTTGTGAATTGCAGTGCCCTGAACCTCCATTTTACAACTCGCTTTTTTGGGAGCTGGCCGCAAAAGCGCAGGATGGCTTCAGGCCCTGTTCTGGTTCCGGGAGGCAGGCTGAGCCTGTGGTTAATTCTTCTTCCTGATGGGAAAATAAATTGACCTTTGCCTGTCCCAACACCAAGAGCTAGTCTCTCGTTGGTTCCACCTCTTCCCGTTCATCCTCAGGACAAATTGCAACCTGTATGGAACAGGAGGTTAAAGGTGCTGATGCTCCAAGTAGGGAGATTGCTAGTAAAGCGGCTGGAATGGCGAACCCGGGCACAAGGAGATGAGAAATGAGGTGCGTTTTAGAAACCTTTCCCCATCACACGGTGTACCATCTTCTGGGTTTCTCATGCATGTTTTCGATGTAGGAAGATGCCCTTGAACCTGGAGATTTGGGACCCATGCGATGGGTACCACGCAGTATTACTTTAAAGGGTCTGCGTTTGCTCACCCAACCTCACCAAACCTCTCAGCCCCAAGAGTGTCCACCCTTATGTCTCATCCAGCTGTGGGTCTAGATATGGTCAATCCAGGTTGCATCACAGCCCCTGAACTCATTGTGTAAGAATTTCTATCTCTTTCACTGTCATTGTTTCATGGGTTTTTCAAAGTAATTTATTTTCATAATGGGGTTTAGCTGCTTTTCACGGCTGTGTTTATGCCGCTTTACACCCACTTGACACACTAACAGAGAGATATCAATACATAGGTTTTAAGATTATTACTAGTCAGATATATTCTTGTGCGGTGAATAGGGCGTGTTGAGTACAGTTCTCTGAGCAAGGAGTAGGTCTTGTCTACTACATATTGGGTTTATGGAACGGTATCTGAGCTAATTTGATACCCTTGTTTTATGTATCACCCCACCTCACCTTTCCCGTTAAGCAGCCATAGTGTGTTTTCTGCAAGTGTGACTCTGTTCTGTTTTGTAATTCAGTTCAAGTGTAACGGTTTTTACATTCCCTCTATAAGTGATACCTTATGAGAAGTGTCCTTTTCTGTGTGACTTATTTCACTTAGAATCGTCGTACCTAAATCCACTCATCATGCTGCTCCTAACCTTATGACATTGATTTCATGGCTGAGTGATATTCCATTGTACATAAGGACCACAACTCCTTTATCCATTTTTCTCTTTCCTGGGATATTTAAGGTGGAATGAAGTGGAGGTCCTGGTCAACAGAGCAGCCCTAAACTTTGGGGTGCTTGTGTCTTGCTGATTTTTAATTTTCCCAATTTATACCCCCATGAGTGGGAGTGCCCTATGCTCTCTAAGCTGTGTTTTTCAGATTTTCAGGACTCACCGTACACTTCTCCACAGTGGCTGTTGGCAATTTACATGCCACCCATCAGTGTAGCAAGGCTCCCATTTCTCCACGGCCTGTCCTGCATTTCTGGTTTTGACACTTTTTTCAGCATGGCCCTTTTGACCGATGGGAAGCGAGACTTCTTTGTAGCGCTGATTTGCCTTTCCAGGTTGCTTGGTTGGCCAAAAAGGCCGTATGCGTTTTTTCCTGTATATATTCAGGAAAAAACGCATACGCCCTTTTTGGCCAAGGGCATCATTGTCAACGTTTTGCCGCTTTTCATGTGCTTTAAAGGCGATTCGAATCTACCTCCTGAAATCTTTTTCCGGCAATTCTGCCTTGATTTCAAATCCTCTTCTTTGCCTTCCCTCAATATATTTGTGGACAAGAGTTATCATTTATAACTCTGCAGGTTTGTGAATTGCAGTGCCCTGAACCTCCATTTTACAACTCGTTTTTATGGGAGCTGGCCGTAAAATCGCAGAATGGCTTCAGGCCCTGTTCTCGTTCCGGGGGGGCAGGCTGAGCCTGTGGTTAATTCTTCTTCCTGATGGGAAAATACAGTGACCTGTGCCTGTCCCAACACCAAGAGCTAGTCTCTCGTTGGTTCCACGTCTTCCCGTTTATCCTCAGGACAGATTGCAACCTGTATGGAACAGGAGGTTAAAGGTGCTGATGCTCCAAGTAGGGAGCTTTCTAGTAAAGCGGCTGGAATGGCGAACCCGGGCACAAGGAGATGAGAAATGAGGTGCCTTTTAGAAACCTTTCCCCATCACACGGTGTACCATCTTCTGGGTTTCTCATGCATGTTTTCGATGTAGGAAGATGCCCTTGAACCTGGAGATTTGGGACCCATGCGATGGGTACCACGCAGTATTACTTTAAAGGGTCTGCATTTGCTCACCCAACCTCACCAAACCTCTCAGCCCCAAGAGTGTCCACCCTTATGTCTCATCCAGCTGTGCGTCTAGATATGGTCAATCCAGGTTGCATCACAGCCCCTGAACGCATTGTGTAAGAATTTCTCTCTCTTTCACTGTCTTTGTTTCATGGGTGTTTCAAAGTAATTTATTTTTATAATGGGGTTTAGCTGCTTTTCACTGCTGTGTTTATGCCGCTTTACACCCACTTGACACACTAACAGAGAGATATCAATACATAGGTTTTACGATTATTATTAGTCAGATATATTCTTGTGCGGTGAATAGGGCGTGTTGAGTCCAGTTCTCTGAGCAAGGAGTAGGTCTTGTCTATTACATATTGGGTTTATGGAACGGTATCTGAGCTAATTTGATACCCTAGTTTTATGTATCACCCCACCTCACCTTTTCCGTTAAGCAGCCATAGTGTGTTTTCTGCATGTGTGACTCTGTTCTGTTTTGTAATTCAGTTCAAGTGTAACAGTTTTTACATTCCCTCTATCCGTGATACCTTATGAGAAGTGTCCTTTTCTGTGTGACTTATTTCACTTAGAATCGTCGTACCTAAATCCACTCATCATGCTGCTACTAACCTTACGACATTGATTTCATGGCTGAGTGATATTCCATTGTACATAAGGACCACAACTTCTTTATCCATTTTTCTCTTTCCTGGGATATTTAAGGTGGAATGAAGTGGAGGTCCTGGTCAACAGAGCAGCCCTAAACTTTGGGGTGCTTGTGTCTTGCTGATTTTTAATTTTCCCAATTTATACCCCCATGAGTGGAAGTGCCCTATGCTCTCTAAGCTGTGTTTTTCAGATGTTTCAGGACTCACCGGACACTTCTCCAGAGTGGCTCTTGGCAATTTACATCCCGCCCATCAGTGTAGCAAGGCTCCCATTTCTCCATGGCCTGTCCTGCATTTCTGGTTTTGACTCTTTTTTCAGCATGGCCCTTTTGACCAATGGGAAGCGAGACTTCTTTGTAGCGCTGATTTGCCTTTCCAGGTTGCTTGGTTGGCCAAAAAGGGCGTATGCGTTTTTTCCTGAATATATTCAGGAAAAAACGCATACGCCCTTTTTGGCCAAGGGCATCATTGTCAACGTTTTGCCGCTTTTCATGTACTTTAAAGGCGATTCGAATCTACCTCCTGAAATCTGTTTCCTGCAATTCTTCCTTTATTTCAAATCCTCTTCTTTGCCTTCCCTCAATATATTTGTGGACGAGAGTTATCATTTATAACTCTGCAGGTTTGTGAATTGCAGTGCCCTGAACCTCCATTTTACAACTCGCTTTTTTGGGAGCTGGCCGCAAAAGCGCAGGATGGCTTCAGGCCCTGTTCTGGTTCCGGGAGGCAGGCTGAGCCTGTGGTTAATTCTTCTTCCTGATGGGAAAATAAATTGACCTTTGCCTGTCCCAACACCAAGAGCTAGTCTCTCGTTGGTTCCACCTCTTCCCGTTCATCCTCAGGACAAATTGCAACCTGTATGGAACAGGAGGTTAAAGGTGCTGATGCTCCAAGTAGGGAGATTGCTAGTAAAGCGGCTGGAATGGCGAACCCGGGCACAAGGAGATGAGAAATGAGGTGCGTTTTAGAAACCTTTCCCCATCACACGGTGTACCATCTTCTGGGTTTCTCATGCATGTTTTCGATGTAGGAAGATGCCCTTGAACCTGGAGATTTGGGACCCATGCGATGGGTACCACGCAGTATTACTTTAAAGGGTCTGCGTTTGCTCACCCAACCTCACCAAACCTCTCAGCCCCAAGAGTGTCCACCCTTATGTCTCATCCAGCTGTGGGTCTAGATATGGTCAATCCAGGTTGCATCACAGCCCCTGAACTCATTGTGTAAGAATTTCTATCTCTTTCACTGTCATTGTTTCATGGGTTTTTCAAAGTAATTTATTTTCATAATGGGGTTTAGCTGCTTTTCACGGCTGTGTTTATGCCGCTTTACACCCACTTGACACACTAACAGAGAGATATCAATACATAGGTTTTAAGATTATTACTAGTCAGATATATTCTTGTGCGGTGAATAGGGCGTGTTGAGTACAGTTCTCTGAGCAAGGAGTAGGTCTTGTCTACTACATATTGGGTTTATGGAACGGTATCTGAGCTAATTTGATACCCTTGTTTTATGTATCACCCCACCTCACCTTTCCCGTTAAGCAGCCATAGTGTGTTTTCTGCAAGTGTGACTCTGTTCTGTTTTGTAATTCAGTTCAAGTGTAACGGTTTTTACATTCCCTCTATAAGTGATACCTTATGAGAAGTGTCCTTTTCTGTGTGACTTATTTCACTTAGAATCGTCGTACCTAAATCCACTCATCATGCTGCTCCTAACCTTATGACATTGATTTCATGGCTGAGTGATATTCCATTGTACATAAGGACCACAACTCCTTTATCCATTTTTCTCTTTCCTGGGATATTTAAGGTGGAATGAAGTGGAGGTCCTGGTCAACAGAGCAGCCCTAAACTTTGGGGTGCTTGTGTCTTGCTGATTTTTAATTTTCCCAATTTATACCCCCATGAGTGGGAGTGCCCTATGCTCTCTAAGCTGTGTTTTTCAGATGTTTCAGGACTCACCGTACACTTCTCCACAGTGGCTGTTGGCAATTTACATGCCACCCATCAGTGTAGCAAGGCTCCCATTTCTCCACGGCCTGTCCTGCATTTCTGGTTTTGACACTTTTTTCAGCATGGCCCTTTTGACCGATGGGAAGCGAGACTTCTTTGTAGCGCTGATTTGCCTTTCCAGGTTGCTTGGTTGGCCAAAAAGGCCGTATGCGTTTTTTCCTGTATATATTCAGGAAAAAACGCATACGCCCTTTTTGGCCAAGGGCATCATTGTCAACGTTTTGCCGCTTTTCATGTGCTTTAAAGGCGATTCGAATCTACCTCCTGAAATCTTTTTCCGGCAATTCTGCCTTGATTTCAAATCCTCTTCTTTGCCTTCCCTCAATATATTTGTGGACAAGAGTTATCATTTATAACTCTGCAGGTTTGTGAATTGCAGTGCCCTGAACCTCCATTTTACAACTCGTTTTTATGGGAGCTGGCCGTAAAATCGCAGAATGGCTTCAGGCCCTGTTCTCGTTCCGGGGGGGCAGGCTGAGCCTGTGGTTAATTCTTCTTCCTGATGGGAAAATACAGTGACCTGTGCCTGTCCCAACACCAAGAGCTAGTCTCTCGTTGGTTCCACGTCTTCCCGTTTATCCTCAGGACAGATTGCAACCTGTATGGAACAGGAGGTTAAAGGTGCTGATGCTCCAAGTAGGGAGCTTTCTAGTAAAGCGGCTGGAATGGCGAACCCGGGCACAAGGAGATGAGAAATGAGGTGCCTTTTAGAAACCTTTCCCCATCACACGGTGTACCATCTTCTGGGTTTCTCATGCATGTTTTCGATGTAGGAAGATGCCCTTGAACCTGGAGATTTGGGACCCATGCGATGGGTACCACACAGTATTACTTTAAAGGGTCTGTGTTTGCTCACCCAACCTCACCAAACCTCTCAGCCCCAAGAGTGTCCACCCTTATGTCTCATCCAGCTGTGGGTCTAGATATGGTCAATCCAGGTTGCATCACAGCCCCTGAACGCATTGTGTAAGAATTTCACTCTCTTTCACTGTCTTTCTTTCATGGGTGTTTCAAAGTAATTTATTTTTATAATGGGGTTTAGCTGCTTTTCACTGCTGTGTTTATGCCGCTTTACACCCACTTGACACACTAACAGAGAGATATCAATACATAGGTTTTACGATTATTATTAGTCAGATATATTCTTGTGTGGTGAATAGGGCGTGTTGAGTCCAGTTCTCTGAGCAAGGAGTAGGTCTTGTCTATTACATATTGGGTTTATGGAACGGTATCTGAGCTAATTTGATACCCTTGTTTTATGTATCACCCCACCTCACCTTTCCCGTTAAGCAGCCATAGTGTGTTTTCTGCATGTGTGACTCTGTTCTGTTTTGTAATTCAGTTCAAGTGTAACGGTTTTTACATTCCCTCTATCAGTGATACCTTATGAGAAGTGTCCTTTTCTGTGTGACTTATTTCACTTAGAATCGTCGTACCTAAATCCACTCATCATGCTGCTACTAACCTTACGACATTGATTTCATGGCTGAGTGATATTCCAATGTACATAAGGACCACAACTTCTTTATCCATTTTTCTCTTTCCTGGGATATTTAAGGTGGAATGAAGTGGAGGTCCTGGTCAACAGAGCAGCCCTAAACTTTGGGGTGCTTGTGTCTTGCTGATTTTTCATTTTCCCAATTTATACCCCCATGAGTGGAAGTGCCCTATGCTCTCTAAGCTGTGTTTTTCAGATGTTTCAGGACTCACCGGACACTTCTCCAGAGTGGCTCTTGGCAATTTACATCCCGCCCATCAGTGTAGCAAGGCTCCCATTTCTCCATGGCCTGTCCTGCATTTCTGGTTTTGACACTTTTTTCAGCATGGCCCTTTTGACCGATGGGAAGCGAGACTTTTTGTAGCGCTGATTTGCCTTTCCAGGTTGTTTGGTTGGCCAAAAAGGGCGTATGCGTTTTTTCCTGAATATATTCAGGAAAAAACGCATACGCCCTTTTTGGCCAAGGGCATCATTGTCAACGTTTTGCCGCTTTTCATGTGCTTTAAAGGCGATTGGTATCTAGCTCCTGAAATCTGTTTCCTGCAATTCTGCCTTGATTTCAAATCCTCTTCTTTGCCTTCCCTCAATATATTTGTGGACGAGAGTTATCATTTATAACTCTGCAGGTTTGTGAATTGCAGTGCCCTGAACCTCCATTTTACAACTCGCTTTTTTGGTAGCTGGCCGCAAAAGTGCAGGATGGCTTCAGGCCCTGTTCTGGTTCCGGGGGGCAGGATGAGCCTGTGGTTAATTCTTCTTTCTGATGGGAATATAGAGTGACCTGTGCCTGTCCCAACACCAAGAGCTAGTCTCTCGTTGGTTCCACGTCTTCCCGTTTATCCTCAGGACAGATTGCAACCTGTATGGAACAGGAGGTTAAAAGTGCTGATGCTCCAAGTAGGGAGATTGCTAGTAAAGTGGATGGAATGGCGAACCCGGGCACAAGGAGATGAGAAATGAGGTGCGTTTTAGAAACCTTTCCCCATCACACGGTGTACCATCTTCTGGGTTTCTCATGCATGTTTTCGATGTAGGAAGATGCCCTTGAACCTGGAGATTTGGGACCCATGCGATGGGTACCACGCAGTATTACTTTAAAGGGTCTGCATTTGCTCACCCAACCTCACCAAACCTCTCAGCCCCAAGAGTGTCCACCCTTATGTCTCATCCAGCTGTGCGTCTAGATATGGTCAATCCAGGTTGCATCACAGCCCCTGAACGCATTGTGTAAGAATTTCTCTCTCTTTCACTGTCTTTGTTTCATGGGTGTTTCAAAGTAATTTATTTTTATAATGGGGTTTAGCTGCTTTTCACTGCTGTGTTTATGCCGCTTTACACCCACTTGACACACTAACAGAGAGATATCAATACATAGGTTTTACGATTATTATTAGTCAGATATATTCTTGTGCGGTGAATAGGGCGTGTTGAGTCCAGTTCTCTGAGCAAGGAGTAGGTCTTGTCTATTACATATTGGGTTTATGGAACGGTATCTGAGCTAATTTGATACCCTAGTTTTATGTATCACCCCACCTCACCTTTTCCGTTAAGCAGCCATAGTGTGTTTTCTGCATGTGTGACTCTGTTCTGTTTTGTAATTCAGTTCAAGTGTAACAGTTTTTACATTCCCTCTATCCGTGATACCTTATGAGAAGTGTCCTTTTCTGTGTGACTTATTTCACTTAGAATCGTCGTACCTAAATCCACTCATCATGCTGCTACTAACCTTACGACATTGATTTCATGGCTGAGTGATATTCCATTGTACATAAGGACCACAACTTCTTTATCCATTTTTCTCTTTCCTGGGATATTTAAGGTGGAATGAAGTGGAGGTCCTGGTCAACAGAGCAGCCCTAAACTTTGGGGTGCTTGTGTCTTGCTGATTTTTAATTTTCCCAATTTATACCCCCATGAGTGGAAGTGCCCTATGCTCTCTAAGCTGTGTTTTTCAGATGTTTCAGGACTCACCGGACACTTCTCCAGAGTGGCTCTTGGCAATTTACATCCCGCCCATCAGTGTAGCAAGGCTCCCATTTCTCCATGGCCTGTCCTGCATTTCTGGTTTTGACTCTTTTTTCAGCATGGCCCTTTTGACCAATGGGAAGCGAGACTTCTTTGTAGCGCTGATTTGCCTTTCCAGGTTGCTTGGTTGGCCAAAAAGGGCGTATGCGTTTTTTCCTGAATATATTCAGGAAAAAACGCATACGCCCTTTTTGGCCAAGGGCATCATTGTCAACGTTTTGCCGCTTTTCATGTACTTTAAAGGCGATTCGAATCTACCTCCTGAAATCTGTTTCCTGCAATTCTTCCTTTATTTCAAATCCTCTTCTTTGCCTTCCCTCAATATATTTGTGGACGAGAGTTATCATTTATAACTCTGCAGGTTTGTGAATTGCAGTGCCCTGAACCTCCATTTTACAACTCGCTTTTTTGGGAGCTGGCCGCAAAAGCGCAGGATGGCTTCAGGCCCTGTTCTGGTTCCGGGAGGCAGGCTGAGCCTGTGGTTAATTCTTCTTCCTGATGGGAAAATAAATTGACCTTTGCCTGTCCCAACACCAAGAGCTAGTCTCTCGTTGGTTCCACCTCTTCCCGTTCATCCTCAGGACAAATTGCAACCTGTATGGAACAGGAGGTTAAAGGTGCTGATGCTCCAAGTAGGGAGATTGCTAGTAAAGCGGCTGGAATGGCGAACCCGGGCACAAGGAGATGAGAAATGAGGTGCGTTTTAGAAACCTTTCCCCATCACACGGTGTACCATCTTCTGGGTTTCTCATGCATGTTTTCGATGTAGGAAGATGCCCTTGAACCTGGAGATTTGGGACCCATGCGATGGGTACCACGCAGTATTACTTTAAAGGGTCTGCGTTTGCTCACCCAACCTCACCAAACCTCTCAGCCCCAAGAGTGTCCACCCTTATGTCTCATCCAGCTGTGGGTCTAGATATGGTCAATCCAGGTTGCATCACAGCCCCTGAACTCATTGTGTAAGAATTTCTATCTCTTTCACTGTCATTGTTTCATGGGTTTTTCAAAGTAATTTATTTTCATAATGGGGTTTAGCTGCTTTTCACGGCTGTGTTTATGCCGCTTTACACCCACTTGACACACTAACAGAGAGATATCAATACATAGGTTTTAAGATTATTACTAGTCAGATATATTCTTGTGCGGTGAATAGGGCGTGTTGAGTACAGTTCTCTGAGCAAGGAGTAGGTCTTGTCTACTACATATTGGGTTTATGGAACGGTATCTGAGCTAATTTGATACCCTTGTTTTATGTATCACCCCACCTCACCTTTCCCGTTAAGCAGCCATAGTGTGTTTTCTGCAAGTGTGACTCTGTTCTGTTTTGTAATTCAGTTCAAGTGTAACGGTTTTTACATTCCCTCTATAAGTGATACCTTATGAGAAGTGTCCTTTTCTGTGTGACTTATTTCACTTAGAATCGTCGTACCTAAATCCACTCATCATGCTGCTCCTAACCTTATGACATTGATTTCATGGCTGAGTGATATTCCATTGTACATAAGGACCACAACTCCTTTATCCATTTTTCTCTTTCCTGGGATATTTAAGGTGGAATGAAGTGGAGGTCCTGGTCAACAGAGCAGCCCTAAACTTTGGGGTGCTTGTGTCTTGCTGATTTTTAATTTTCCCAATTTATACCCCCATGAGTGGGAGTGCCCTATGCTCTCTAAGCTGTGTTTTTCAGATTTTCAGGACTCACCGTACACTTCTCCACAGTGGCTGTTGGCAATTTACATGCCACCCATCAGTGTAGCAAGGCTCCCATTTCTCCACGGCCTGTCCTGCATTTCTGGTTTTGACACTTTTTTCAGCATGGCCCTTTTGACCGATGGGAAGCGAGACTTCTTTGTAGCGCTGATTTGCCTTTCCAGGTTGCTTGGTTGGCCAAAAAGGCCGTATGCGTTTTTTCCTGTATATATTCAGGAAAAAACGCATACGCCCTTTTTGGCCAAGGGCATCATTGTCAACGTTTTGCCGCTTTTCATGTGCTTTAAAGGCGATTCGAATCTACCTCCTGAAATCTTTTTCCGGCAATTCTGCCTTGATTTCAAATCCTCTTCTTTGCCTTCCCTCAATATATTTGTGGACAAGAGTTATCATTTATAACTCTGCAGGTTTGTGAATTGCAGTGCCCTGAACCTCCATTTTACAACTCGTTTTTATGGGAGCTGGCCGTAAAATCGCAGAATGGCTTCAGGCCCTGTTCTCGTTCCGGGGGGGCAGGCTGAGCCTGTGGTTAATTCTTCTTCCTGATGGGAAAATACAGTGACCTGTGCCTGTCCCAACACCAAGAGCTAGTCTCTCGTTGGTTCCACGTCTTCCCGTTTATCCTCAGGACAGATTGCAACCTGTATGGAACAGGAGGTTAAAGGTGCTGATGCTCCAAGTAGGGAGCTTTCTAGTAAAGCGGCTGGAATGGCGAACCCGGGCACAAGGAGATGAGAAATGAGGTGCCTTTTAGAAACCTTTCCCCATCACACGGTGTACCATCTTCTGGGTTTCTCATGCATGTTTTCGATGTAGGAAGATGCCCTTGAACCTGGAGATTTGGGACCCATGCGATGGGTACCACACAGTATTACTTTAAAGGGTCTGTGTTTGCTCACCCAACCTCACCAAACCTCTCAGCCCCAAGAGTGTCCACCCTTATGTCTCATCCAGCTGTGGGTCTAGATATGGTCAATCCAGGTTGCATCACAGCCCCTGAACGCATTGTGTAAGAATTTCACTCTCTTTCACTGTCTTTCTTTCATGGGTGTTTCAAAGTAATTTATTTTTATAATGGGGTTTAGCTGCTTTTCACTGCTGTGTTTATGCCGCTTTACACCCACTTGACACACTAACAGAGAGATATCAATACATAGGTTTTACGATTATTATTAGTCAGATATATTCTTGTGTGGTGAATAGGGCGTGTTGAGTCCAGTTCTCTGAGCAAGGAGTAGGTCTTGTCTATTACATATTGGGTTTATGGAACGGTATCTGAGCTAATTTGATACCCTTGTTTTATGTATCACCCCACCTCACCTTTCCCGTTAAGCAGCCATAGTGTGTTTTCTGCATGTGTGACTCTGTTCTGTTTTGTAATTCAGTTCAAGTGTAACGGTTTTTACATTCCCTCTATCAGTGATACCTTATGAGAAGTGTCCTTTTCTGTGTGACTTATTTCACTTAGAATCGTCGTACCTAAATCCACTCATCATGCTGCTACTAACCTTACGACATTGATTTCATGGCTGAGTGATATTCCAATGTACATAAGGACCACAACTTCTTTATCCATTTTTCTCTTTCCTGGGATATTTAAGGTGGAATGAAGTGGAGGTCCTGGTCAACAGAGCAGCCCTAAACTTTGGGGTGCTTGTGTCTTGCTGATTTTTCATTTTCCCAATTTATACCCCCATGAGTGGAAGTGCCCTATGCTCTCTAAGCTGTGTTTTTCAGATGTTTCAGGACTCACCGGACACTTCTCCAGAGTGGCTCTTGGCAATTTACATCCCGCCCATCAGTGTAGCAAGGCTCCCATTTCTCCATGGCCTGTCCTGCATTTCAGGTTTTGACACTTTTTTCAGCATGGCCCTTTTGACCGATGGGAAGCGAGACTTTTTGTAGCGCTGATTTGCCTTTCCAGGTTGTTTGGTTGGCCAAAAAGGGCGTATGCGTTTTTTCCTGAATATATTCAGGAAAAAACGCATACGCCCTTTTTGGCCAAGGGCATCATTGTCAACGTTTTGCCGCTTTTCATGTGCTTTAAAGGCGATTGGTATCTAGCTCCTGAAATCTGTTTCCTGCAATTCTGCCTTGATTTCAAATCCTCTTCTTTGCCTTCCCTCAATATATTTGTGGACGAGAGTTATCATTTATAACTCTGCAGGTTTGTGAATTGCAGTGCCCTGAACCTCCATTTTACAACTCGCTTTTTTGGTAGCTGGCCGCAAAAGTGCAGGATGGCTTCAGGCCCTGTTCTGGTTCCGGGGGGCAGGATGAGCCTGTGGTTAATTCTTCTTTCTGATGGGAATATAGAGTGACCTGTGCCTGTCCCAACACCAAGAGCTAGTCTCTAGTTGGTTCCACGTCTTCCCGTTTATCCTCAGGACAGATTGCAACCTGTATGGAACAGGAGGTTAAAGGTGCTGATGCTCCAAGTAGGGAGCTTGCTAGTAAAGTGGCTGGAATGGCGAACCCGGGCACAAGGAGATGAGAAATGAGGTGCGTTTTAGAAACCTTTCCCCATCACACGGTGTACCATCTTCTGGGTTTCTCATGCATGTTTTTGATGTAGGAAGATGCCCTTGAACCTGGAGATTTGGGACCCATGCGATGGGTACCACGCAGTATTACTTTAAAGGGTCTGTGTTTGCTCACCCAACCTCACCAAACCTCTCAGCCCCAAGAGTGTCCACCCTTATGTCTCATCCAGCTGTGAGTCTAGATATGGTCAATCCAGGTTGCATCACAGCCCCTGAACGCATTGTGTAAGAATTTCTCTCTCTTTCACTGTCTTTCTTTCATGGGTGTTTCAAAGTAATTTATTTTTATAATGGGGTTTAGCTGCTTTTCACTGCTGTGTTTATGCCGCTTTACACCCACTTGACACACTAACAGAGAGATATCAATACATACGTTTTACGATTATTATTAGTCAGATATATTCTTGTGTGGTGAATAGGGCGTGTTGAGTCCAGTTCTCTGAGCAAGGAGTAGGTCTTGTCTATTACATATTGGGTTTATGGAACGGTATCTGAGCTAATTTGAAACCCTTGTTTTATGTATCACCCCACCTCACCTTTCCCGTTAAGCAGCCATAGTGTGTTTTCTGCATGTGTGACTCTGTTCTGTTTTGTAATTCAGTTCAAGTGTAACGGTTTTTACATTCCCTCTATCCGTGATACCTTATGAGAAGTGTCGTTTTCTGTGTGACTTATTTCACTTAGAATCGTCGTACCTAAATCCACTCATCATGCTGCTACTAACCTTACGACATTGATTTCATGGCTGAGTGATATTCCATTGTACATAAGGACCACAACTTCTTTATCCATTTTTCTCTTTCCTGGGATATTTAAGGTGGAATGAAGTGGAGGTCCTGGTCAACAGAGCAGCCCTAAACTTTGGGGTGCTTGTGTCTTGCTGATTTTTAATTTTCCCAATTTATACCCCCATGAGTGGGAGTGCCCTATGCTCTCTAAGCTGTGTTTTTCAGATGTTTCAGGACTCACCGGACACTTCTCCAGAGTGGCTCTTGGCAATTTACATCCCGCCCATCAGTGTAGCAAGGCTCCCATTTCTCCATGGCCTGTCCTGCATTTCTGGTTTTGACACTTTTTTCAGCATGGCCCTTTTGACCGATGGGAAGCGAGACTTCTTTGTAGCGCTGATTTGCCTTTCCAGGTTGCTTGGTTGGCCAAAAAGGGCGTATGCCTTTTTTCCTGAATATATTCAGGAAAAAACGCATACGCCCTTTTTGGCCAAGGGCATCATTGTCAACGTTTTGCCGCTTTTCATGTGCTTTAAAGGCGATTCGTATCTACCTCCTGAAATCTGTTTCCTGCAATTCTGCCTTGATTTCAAATCCTCTTCTTTGCCTTCCCTCAATATATTTGTGGACGAGAGTTATCATTTATAACTCTGCAGGTTTGTGAATTGCAGTGCCCTGAACCTCCATTTTACAACTCGCTTTTTTGGTAGCTGGCCGCAAAAGTGCAGGATGGCTTCAGGCCCTGTTCTGGTTCCGGGGGGCAGGATGAGCCTGTGGTTAATTCTTCTTTCTGATGGGAATATAGAGTGACCTGTGCCTGTCCCAACACCAAGAGCTAGTCTCTCGTTGGTTCCACGTCTTCCCGTTTATCCTCAGGACAGATTGCAACCTGTATGGAACAGGAGGTTAAAAGTGCTGATGCTCCAAGTAGGGAGATTGCTAGTAAAGTGGATGGAATGGCGAACCCGGGCACAAGGAGATGAGAAATGAGGTGCGTTTTAGAAACCTTTCCCCATCACACGGTGTACCATCTTCTGGGTTTCTCATGCATGTTTTCGATGTAGGAAGATGCCCTTGAACCTGGAGATTTGGGACCCATGCGATGGGTACCACGCAGTATTACTTTAAAGGGTCTGCATTTGCTCACCCAACCTCACCAAACCTCTCAGCCCCAAGAGTGTCCACCCTTATGTCTCATCCAGCTGTGCGTCTAGATATGGTCAATCCAGGTTGCATCACAGCCCCTGAACGCATTGTGTAAGAATTTCTCTCTCTTTCACTGTCTTTGTTTCATGGGTGTTTCAAAGTAATTTATTTTTATAATGGGGTTTAGCTGCTTTTCACTGCTGTGTTTATGCCGCTTTACACCCACTTGACACACTAACAGAGAGATATCAATACATAGGTTTTACGATTATTATTAGTCAGATATATTCTTGTGCGGTGAATAGGGCGTGTTGAGTCCAGTTCTCTGAGCAAGGAGTAGGTCTTGTCTATTACATATTGGGTTTATGGAACGGTATCTGAGCTAATTTGATACCCTAGTTTTATGTATCACCCCACCTCACCTTTTCCGTTAAGCAGCCATAGTGTGTTTTCTGCATGTGTGACTCTGTTCTGTTTTGTAATTCAGTTCAAGTGTAACGGTTTTTACATTCCCTCTATCCGTGATACCTTATGAGAAGTGTCCTTTTCTGTGTGACTTATTTCACTTAGAATCGTCGTACCTAAATCCACTCATCATGCTGCTACTAACCTTACGACATTGATTTCATGGCTGAGTGATATTCCATTGTACATAAGGACCACAACTTCTTTATCCATTTTTCTCTTTCCTGGGATATTTAAGGTGGAATGAAGTGGAGGTCCTGGTCAACAGAGCAGCCCTAAACTTTGGGGTGCTTGTGTCTTGCTGATTTTTAATTTTCCCAATTTATACCCCCATGAGTGGAAGTGCCCTATGCTCTCTAAGCTGTGTTTTTCAGATGTTTCAGGACTCACCGGACACTTCTCCAGAGTGGCTCTTGGCAATTTACATCCCGCCCATCAGTGTAGCAAGGCTCCCATTTCTCCATGGCCTGTCCTGCATTTCTGGTTTTGACTCTTTTTTCAGCATGGCCCTTTTGACCAATGGGAAGCGAGACTTCTTTGTAGCGCTGATTTGCCTTTCCAGGTTGCTTGGTTGGCCAAAAAGGGCGTATGCGTTTTTTCCTGAATATATTCAGGAAAAAACGCATACGCCCTTTTTGGCCAAGGGCATCATTGTCAACGTTTTGCCGCTTTTCATGTACTTTAAAGGCGATTCGAATCTACCTCCTGAAATCTGTTTCCTGCAATTCTTCCTTTATTTCAAATCCTCTTCTTTGCCTTCCCTCAATATATTTGTGGACGAGAGTTATCATTTATAACTCTGCAGGTTTGTGAATTGCAGTGCCCTGAACCTCCATTTTACAACTCGCTTTTTTGGGAGCTGGCCGCAAAAGCGCAGGATGGCTTCAGGCCCTGTTCTGGTTCCGGGAGGCAGGCTGAGCCTGTGGTTAATTCTTCTTCCTGATGGGAAAATAAATTGACCTTTGCCTGTCCCAACACCAAGAGCTAGTCTCTCGTTGGTTCCACCTCTTCCCGTTCATCCTCAGGACAAATTGCAACCTGTATGGAACAGGAGGTTAAAGGTGCTGATGCTCCAAGTAGGGAGATTGCTAGTAAAGCGGCTGGAATGGCGAACCCGGGCACAAGGAGATGAGAAATGAGGTGCGTTTTAGAAACCTTTCCCCATCACACGGTGTACCATCTTCTGGGTTTCTCATGCATGTTTTCGATGTAGGAAGATGCCCTTGAACCTGGAGATTTGGGACCCATGCGATGGGTACCACGCAGTATTACTTTAAAGGGTCTGCGTTTGCTCACCCAACCTCACCAAACCTCTCAGCCCCAAGAGTGTCCACCCTTATGTCTCATCCAGCTGTGGGTCTAGATATGGTCAATCCAGGTTGCATCACAGCCCCTGAACTCATTGTGTAAGAATTTCTATCTCTTTCACTGTCATTGTTTCATGGGTTTTTCAAAGTAATTTATTTTCATAATGGGGTTTAGCTGCTTTTCACGGCTGTGTTTATGCCGCTTTACACCCACTTGACACACTAACAGAGAGATATCAATACATAGGTTTTAAGATTATTACTAGTCAGATATATTCTTGTGCGGTGAATAGGGCGTGTTGAGTACAGTTCTCTGAGCAAGGAGTAGGTCTTGTCTACTACATATTGGGTTTATGGAACGGTATCTGAGCTAATTTGATACCCTTGTTTTATGTATCACCCCACCTCACCTTTCCCGTTAAGCAGCCATAGTGTGTTTTCTGCAAGTGTGACTCTGTTCTGTTTTGTAATTCAGTTCAAGTGTAACGGTTTTTACATTCCCTCTATAAGTGATACCTTATGAGAAGTGTCCTTTTCTGTGTGACTTATTTCACTTAGAATCGTCGTACCTAAATCCACTCATCATGCTGCTCCTAACCTTATGACATTGATTTCATGGCTGAGTGATATTCCATTGTACATAAGGACCACAACTCCTTTATCCATTTTTCTCTTTCCTGGGATATTTAAGGTGGAATGAAGTGGAGGTCCTGGTCAACAGAGCAGCCCTAAACTTTGGGGTGCTTGTGTCTTGCTGATTTTTAATTTTCCCAATTTATACCCCCATGAGTGGGAGTGCCCTATGCTCTCTAAGCTGTGTTTTTCAGATGTTTCAGGACTCACCGTACACTTCTCCACAGTGGCTGTTGGCAATTTACATGCCACCCATCAGTGTAGCAAGGCTCCCATTTCTCCACGGCCTGTCCTGCATTTCTGGTTTTGACACTTTTTTCAGCATGGCCCTTTTGACCGATGGGAAGCGAGACTTCTTTGTAGCGCTGATTTGCCTTTCCAGGTTGCTTGGTTGGCCAAAAAGGCCGTATGCGTTTTTTCCTGTATATATTCAGGAAAAAACGCATACGCCCTTTTTGGCCAAGGGCATCATTGTCAACGTTTTGCCGCTTTTCATGTGCTTTAAAGGCGATTCGAATCTACCTCCTGAAATCTTTTTCCGGCAATTCTGCCTTGATTTCAAATCCTCTTCTTTGCCTTCCCTCAATATATTTGTGGACAAGAGTTATCATTTATAACTCTGCAGGTTTGTGAATTGCAGTGCCCTGAACCTCCATTTTACAACTCGTTTTTATGGGAGCTGGCCGTAAAATCGCAGAATGGCTTCAGGCCCTGTTCTCGTTCCGGGGGGGCAGGCTGAGCCTGTGGTTAATTCTTCTTCCTGATGGGAAAATACAGTGACCTGTGCCTGTCCCAACACCAAGAGCTAGTCTCTCGTTGGTTCCACGTCTTCCCGTTTATCCTCAGGACAGATTGCAACCTGTATGGAACAGGAGGTTAAAGGTGCTGATGCTCCAAGTAGGGAGCTTTCTAGTAAAGCGGCTGGAATGGCGAACCCGGGCACAAGGAGATGAGAAATGAGGTGCCTTTTAGAAACCTTTCCCCATCACACGGTGTACCATCTTCTGGGTTTCTCATGCATGTTTTCGATGTAGGAAGATGCCCTTGAACCTGGAGATTTGGGACCCATGCGATGGGTACCACACAGTATTACTTTAAAGGGTCTGTGTTTGCTCACCCAACCTCACCAAACCTCTCAGCCCCAAGAGTGTCCACCCTTATGTCTCATCCAGCTGTGGGTCTAGATATGGTCAATCCAGGTTGCATCACAGCCCCTGAACGCATTGTGTAAGAATTTCACTCTCTTTCACTGTCTTTCTTTCATGGGTGTTTCAAAGTAATTTATTTTTATAATGGGGTTTAGCTGCTTTTCACTGCTGTGTTTATGCCGCTTTACACCCACTTGACACACTAACAGAGAGATATCAATACATAGGTTTTACGATTATTATTAGTCAGATATATTCTTGTGTGGTGAATAGGGCGTGTTGAGTCCAGTTCTCTGAGCAAGGAGTAGGTCTTGTCTATTACATATTGGGTTTATGGAACGGTATCTGAGCTAATTTGATACCCTTGTTTTATGTATCACCCCACCTCACCTTTCCCGTTAAGCAGCCATAGTGTGTTTTCTGCATGTGTGACTCTGTTCTGTTTTGTAATTCAGTTCAAGTGTAACGGTTTTTACATTCCCTCTATCAGTGATACCTTATGAGAAGTGTCCTTTTCTGTGTGACTTATTTCACTTAGAATCGTCGTACCTAAATCCACTCATCATGCTGCTACTAACCTTACGACATTGATTTCATGGCTGAGTGATATTCCAATGTACATAAGGACCACAACTTCTTTATCCATTTTTCTCTTTCCTGGGATATTTAAGGTGGAATGAAGTGGAGGTCCTGGTCAACAGAGCAGCCCTAAACTTTGGGGTGCTTGTGTCTTGCTGATTTTTCATTTTCCCAATTTATACCCCCATGAGTGGAAGTGCCCTATGCTCTCTAAGCTGTGTTTTTCAGATGTTTCAGGACTCACCGGACACTTCTCCAGAGTGGCTCTTGGCAATTTACATCCCGCCCATCAGTGTAGCAAGGCTCCCATTTCTCCATGGCCTGTCCTGCATTTCTGGTTTTGACACTTTTTTCAGCATGGCCCTTTTGACCGATGGGAAGCGAGACTTTTTGTAGCGCTGATTTGCCTTTCCAGGTTGTTTGGTTGGCCAAAAAGGGCGTATGCGTTTTTTCCTGAATATATTCAGGAAAAAACGCATACGCCCTTTTTGGCCAAGGGCATCATTGTCAACGTTTTGCCGCTTTTCATGTGCTTTAAAGGCGATTGGTATCTAGCTCCTGAAATCTGTTTCCTGCAATTCTGCCTTGATTTCAAATCCTCTTCTTTGCCTTCCCTCAATATATTTGTGGACGAGAGTTATCATTTATAACTCTGCAGGTTTGTGAATTGCAGTGCCCTGAACCTCCATTTTACAACTCGCTTTTTTGGTAGCTGGCCGCAAAAGTGCAGGATGGCTTCAGGCCCTGTTCTGGTTCCGGGGGGCAGGATGAGCCTGTGGTTAATTCTTCTTTCTGATGGGAATATAGAGTGACCTGTGCCTGTCCCAACACCAAGAGCTAGTCTCTCGTTGGTTCCACGTCTTCCCGTTTATCCTCAGGACAGATTGCAACCTGTATGGAACAGGAGGTTAAAAGTGCTGATGCTCCAAGTAGGGAGATTGCTAGTAAAGTGGATGGAATGGCGAACCCGGGCACAAGGAGATGAGAAATGAGGTGCGTTTTAGAAACCTTTCCCCATCACACGGTGTACCATCTTCTGGGTTTCTCATGCATGTTTTCGATGTAGGAAGATGCCCTTGAACCTGGAGATTTGGGACCCATGCGATGGGTACCACGCAGTATTACTTTAAAGGGTCTGCATTTGCTCACCCAACCTCACCAAACCTCTCAGCCCCAAGAGTGTCCACCCTTATGTCTCATCCAGCTGTGCGTCTAGATATGGTCAATCCAGGTTGCATCACAGCCCCTGAACGCATTGTGTAAGAATTTCTCTCTCTTTCACTGTCTTTGTTTCATGGGTGTTTCAAAGTAATTTATTTTTATAATGGGGTTTAGCTGCTTTTCACTGCTGTGTTTATGCCGCTTTACACCCACTTGACACACTAACAGAGAGATATCAATACATAGGTTTTACGATTATTATTAGTCAGATATATTCTTGTGCGGTGAATAGGGCGTGTTGAGTCCAGTTCTCTGAGCAAGGAGTAGGTCTTGTCTATTACATATTGGGTTTATGGAACGGTATCTGAGCTAATTTGATACCCTAGTTTTATGTATCACCCCACCTCACCTTTTCCGTTAAGCAGCCATAGTGTGTTTTCTGCATGTGTGACTCTGTTCTGTTTTGTAATTCAGTTCAAGTGTAACAGTTTTTACATTCCCTCTATCCGTGATACCTTATGAGAAGTGTCCTTTTCTGTGTGACTTATTTCACTTAGAATCGTCGTACCTAAATCCACTCATCATGCTGCTACTAACCTTACGACATTGATTTCATGGCTGAGTGATATTCCATTGTACATAAGGACCACAACTTCTTTATCCATTTTTCTCTTTCCTGGGATATTTAAGGTGGAATGAAGTGGAGGTCCTGGTCAACAGAGCAGCCCTAAACTTTGGGGTGCTTGTGTCTTGCTGATTTTTAATTTTCCCAATTTATACCCCCATGAGTGGAAGTGCCCTATGCTCTCTAAGCTGTGTTTTTCAGATGTTTCAGGACTCACCGGACACTTCTCCAGAGTGGCTCTTGGCAATTTACATCCCGCCCATCAGTGTAGCAAGGCTCCCATTTCTCCATGGCCTGTCCTGCATTTCTGGTTTTGACTCTTTTTTCAGCATGGCCCTTTTGACCAATGGGAAGCGAGACTTCTTTGTAGCGCTGATTTGCCTTTCCAGGTTGCTTGGTTGGCCAAAAAGGGCGTATGCGTTTTTTCCTGAATATATTCAGGAAAAAACGCATACGCCCTTTTTGGCCAAGGGCATCATTGTCAACGTTTTGCCGCTTTTCATGTACTTTAAAGGCGATTCGAATCTACCTCCTGAAATCTGTTTCCTGCAATTCTTCCTTTATTTCAAATCCTCTTCTTTGCCTTCCCTCAATATATTTGTGGACGAGAGTTATCATTTATAACTCTGCAGGTTTGTGAATTGCAGTGCCCTGAACCTCCATTTTACAACTCGCTTTTTTGGGAGCTGGCCGCAAAAGCGCAGGATGGCTTCAGGCCCTGTTCTGGTTCCGGGAGGCAGGCTGAGCCTGTGGTTAATTCTTCTTCCTGATGGGAAAATAAATTGACCTTTGCCTGTCCCAACACCAAGAGCTAGTCTCTCGTTGGTTCCACCTCTTCCCGTTCATCCTCAGGACAAATTGCAACCTGTATGGAACAGGAGGTTAAAGGTGCTGATGCTCCAAGTAGGGAGATTGCTAGTAAAGCGGCTGGAATGGCGAACCCGGGCACAAGGAGATGAGAAATGAGGTGCCTTTTAGAAACCTTTCCCCATCACACGGTGTACCATCTTCTGGGTTTCTCATGCATGTTTTCGATGTAGGAAGATGCCCTTGAACCTGGAGATTTGGGACCCATGCGATGGGTACCACGCAGTATTACTTTAAAGGGTCTGCGTTTGCTCACCCAACCTCACCAAACCTCTCAGCCCCAAGAGTGTCCACCCTTATGTCTCATCCAGCTGTGGGTCTAGATATGGTCAATCCAGGTTGCATCACAGCCCCTGAACTCATTGTGTAAGAATTTCTATCTCTTTCACTGTCATTGTTTCATGGGTTTTTCAAAGTAATTTATTTTCATAATGGGGTTTAGCTGCTTTTCACGGCTGTGTTTATGCCGCTTTACACCCACTTGACACACTAACAGAGAGATATCAATACATAGGTTTTAAGATTATTACTAGTCAGATATATTCTTGTGCGGTGAATAGGGCGTGTTGAGTACAGTTCTCTGAGCAAGGAGTAGGTCTTGTCTACTACATATTGGGTTTATGGAACGGTATCTGAGCTAATTTGATACCCTTGTTTTATGTATCACCCCACCTCACCTTTCCCGTTAAGCAGCCATAGTGTGTTTTCTGCAAGTGTGACTCTGTTCTGTTTTGTAATTCAGTTCAAGTGTAACGGTTTTTACATTCCCTCTATAAGTGATACCTTATGAGAAGTGTCCTTTTCTGTGTGACTTATTTCACTTAGAATCGTCGTACCTAAATCCACTCATCATGCTGCTCCTAACCTTATGACATTGATTTCATGGCTGAGTGATATTCCATTGTACATAAGGACCACAACTCCTTTATCCATTTTTCTCTTTCCTGGGATATTTAAGGTGGAATGAAGTGGAGGTCCTGGTCAACAGAGCAGCCCTAAACTTTGGGGTGCTTGTGTCTTGCTGATTTTTAATTTTCCCAATTTATACCCCCATGAGTGGGAGTGCCCTATGCTCTCTAAGCTGTGTTTTTCAGATTTTCAGGACTCACCGTACACTTCTCCACAGTGGCTGTTGGCAATTTACATGCCACCCATCAGTGTAGCAAGGCTCCCATTTCTCCACGGCCTGTCCTGCATTTCTGGTTTTGACACTTTTTTCAGCATGGCCCTTTTGACCGATGGGAAGCGAGACTTCTTTGTAGCGCTGATTTGCCTTTCCAGGTTGCTTGGTTGGCCAAAAAGGCCGTATGCGTTTTTTCCTGTATATATTCAGGAAAAAACGCATACGCCCTTTTTGGCCAAGGGCATCATTGTCAACGTTTTGCCGCTTTTCATGTGCTTTAAAGGCGATTCGAATCTACCTCCTGAAATCTTTTTCCGGCAATTCTGCCTTGATTTCAAATCCTCTTCTTTGCCTTCCCTCAATATATTTGTGGACAAGAGTTATCATTTATAACTCTGCAGGTTTGTGAATTGCAGTGCCCTGAACCTCCATTTTACAACTCGTTTTTATGGGAGCTGGCCGTAAAATCGCAGAATGGCTTCAGGCCCTGTTCTCGTTCCGGGGGGGCAGGCTGAGCCTGTGGTTAATTCTTCTTCCTGATGGGAAAATACAGTGACCTGTGCCTGTCCCAACACCAAGAGCTAGTCTCTCGTTGGTTCCACGTCTTCCCGTTTATCCTCAGGACAGATTGCAACCTGTATGGAACAGGAGGTTAAAGGTGCTGATGCTCCAAGTAGGGAGCTTTCTAGTAAAGCGGCTGGAATGGCGAACCCGGGCACAAGGAGATGAGAAATGAGGTGCCTTTTAGAAACCTTTCCCCATCACACGGTGTACCATCTTCTGGGTTTCTCATGCATGTTTTCGATGTAGGAAGATGCCCTTGAACCTGGAGATTTGGGACCCATGCGATGGGTACCACGCAGTATTACTTTAAAGGGTCTGCATTTGCTCACCCAACCTCACCAAACCTCTCAGCCCCAAGAGTGTCCACCCTTATGTCTCATCCAGCTGTGCGTCTAGATATGGTCAATCCAGGTTGCATCACAGCCCCTGAACGCATTGTGTAAGAATTTCTCTCTCTTTCACTGTCTTTGTTTCATGGGTGTTTCAAAGTAATTTATTTTTATAATGGGGTTTAGCTGCTTTTCACTGCTGTGTTTATGCCGCTTTACACCCACTTGACACACTAACAGAGAGATATCAATACATAGGTTTTACGATTATTATTAGTCAGATATATTCTTGTGCGGTGAATAGGGCGTGTTGAGTCCAGTTCTCTGAGCAAGGAGTAGGTCTTGTCTATTACATATTGGGTTTATGGAACGGTATCTGAGCTAATTTGATACCCTAGTTTTATGTATCACCCCACCTCACCTTTTCCGTTAAGCAGCCATAGTGTGTTTTCTGCATGTGTGACTCTGTTCTGTTTTGTAATTCAGTTCAAGTGTAACAGTTTTTACATTCCCTCTATCCGTGATACCTTATGAGAAGTGTCCTTTTCTGTGTGACTTATTTCACTTAGAATCGTCGTACCTAAATCCACTCATCATGCTGCTACTAACCTTACGACATTGATTTCATGGCTGAGTGATATTCCATTGTACATAAGGACCACAACTTCTTTATCCATTTTTCTCTTTCCTGGGATATTTAAGGTGGAATGAAGTGGAGGTCCTGGTCAACAGAGCAGCCCTAAACTTTGGGGTGCTTGTGTCTTGCTGATTTTTAATTTTCCCAATTTATACCCCCATGAGTGGAAGTGCCCTATGCTCTCTAAGCTGTGTTTTTCAGATGTTTCAGGACTCACCGGACACTTCTCCAGAGTGGCTCTTGGCAATTTACATCCCGCCCATCAGTGTAGCAAGGCTCCCATTTCTCCATGGCCTGTCCTGCATTTCTGGTTTTGACTCTTTTTTCAGCATGGCCCTTTTGACCAATGGGAAGCGAGACTTCTTTGTAGCGCTGATTTGCCTTTCCAGGTTGCTTGGTTGGCCAAAAAGGGCGTATGCGTTTTTTCCTGAATATATTCAGGAAAAAACGCATACGCCCTTTTTGGCCAAGGGCATCATTGTCAACGTTTTGCCGCTTTTCATGTACTTTAAAGGCGATTCGAATCTACCTCCTGAAATCTGTTTCCTGCAATTCTTCCTTTATTTCAAATCCTCTTCTTTGCCTTCCCTCAATATATTTGTGGACGAGAGTTATCATTTATAACTCTGCAGGTTTGTGAATTGCAGTGCCCTGAACCTCCATTTTACAACTCGCTTTTTTGGGAGCTGGCCGCAAAAGCGCAGGATGGCTTCAGGCCCTGTTCTGGTTCCGGGAGGCAGGCTGAGCCTGTGGTTAATTCTTCTTCCTGATGGGAAAATAAATTGACCTTTGCCTGTCCCAACACCAAGAGCTAGTCTCTCGTTGGTTCCACCTCTTCCCGTTCATCCTCAGGACAAATTGCAACCTGTATGGAACAGGAGGTTAAAGGTGCTGATGCTCCAAGTAGGGAGATTGCTAGTAAAGCGGCTGGAATGGCGAACCCGGGCACAAGGAGATGAGAAATGAGGTGCGTTTTAGAAACCTTTCCCCATCACACGGTGTACCATCTTCTGGGTTTCTCATGCATGTTTTCGATGTAGGAAGATGCCCTTGAACCTGGAGATTTGGGACCCATGCGATGGGTACCACGCAGTATTACTTTAAAGGGTCTGCGTTTGCTCACCCAACCTCACCAAACCTCTCAGCCCCAAGAGTGTCCACCCTTATGTCTCATCCAGCTGTGGGTCTAGATATGGTCAATCCAGGTTGCATCACAGCCCCTGAACTCATTGTGTAAGAATTTCTATCTCTTTCACTGTCATTGTTTCATGGGTTTTTCAAAGTAATTTATTTTCATAATGGGGTTTAGCTGCTTTTCACGGCTGTGTTTATGCCGCTTTACACCCACTTGACACACTAACAGAGAGATATCAATACATAGGTTTTAAGATTATTACTAGTCAGATATATTCTTGTGCGGTGAATAGGGCGTGTTGAGTACAGTTCTCTGAGCAAGGAGTAGGTCTTGTCTACTACATATTGGGTTTATGGAACGGTATCTGAGCTAATTTGATACCCTTGTTTTATGTATCACCCCACCTCACCTTTCCCGTTAAGCAGCCATAGTGTGTTTTCTGCAAGTGTGACTCTGTTCTGTTTTGTAATTCAGTTCAAGTGTAACGGTTTTTACATTCCCTCTATAAGTGATACCTTATGAGAAGTGTCCTTTTCTGTGTGACTTATTTCACTTAGAATCGTCGTACCTAAATCCACTCATCATGCTGCTCCTAACCTTATGACATTGATTTCATGGCTGAGTGATATTCCATTGTACATAAGGACCACAACTCCTTTATCCATTTTTCTCTTTCCTGGGATATTTAAGGTGGAATGAAGTGGAGGTCCTGGTCAACAGAGCAGCCCTAAACTTTGGGGTGCTTGTGTCTTGCTGATTTTTAATTTTCCCAATTTATACCCCCATGAGTGGGAGTGCCCTATGCTCTCTAAGCTGTGTTTTTCAGATGTTTCAGGACTCACCGTACACTTCTCCACAGTGGCTGTTGGCAATTTACATGCCACCCATCAGTGTAGCAAGGCTCCCATTTCTCCACGGCCTGTCCTGCATTTCTGGTTTTGACACTTTTTTCAGCATGGCCCTTTTGACCGATGGGAAGCGAGACTTCTTTGTAGCGCTGATTTGCCTTTCCAGGTTGCTTGGTTGGCCAAAAAGGCCGTATGCGTTTTTTCCTGTATATATTCAGGAAAAAACGCATACGCCCTTTTTGGCCAAGGGCATCATTGTCAACGTTTTGCCGCTTTTCATGTGCTTTAAAGGCGATTCGAATCTACCTCCTGAAATCTTTTTCCGGCAATTCTGCCTTGATTTCAAATCCTCTTCTTTGCCTTCCCTCAATATATTTGTGGACAAGAGTTATCATTTATAACTCTGCAGGTTTGTGAATTGCAGTGCCCTGAACCTCCATTTTACAACTCGTTTTTATGGGAGCTGGCCGTAAAATCGCAGAATGGCTTCAGGCCCTGTTCTCGTTCCGGGGGGGCAGGCTGAGCCTGTGGTTAATTCTTCTTCCTGATGGGAAAATACAGTGACCTGTGCCTGTCCCAACACCAAGAGCTAGTCTCTCGTTGGTTCCACGTCTTCCCGTTTATCCTCAGGACAGATTGCAACCTGTATGGAACAGGAGGTTAAAGGTGCTGATGCTCCAAGTAGGGAGCTTTCTAGTAAAGCGGCTGGAATGGCGAACCCGGGCACAAGGAGATGAGAAATGAGGTGCCTTTTAGAAACCTTTCCCCATCACACGGTGTACCATCTTCTGGGTTTCTCATGCATGTTTTCGATGTAGGAAGATGCCCTTGAACCTGGAGATTTGGGACCCATGCGATGGGTACCACACAGTATTACTTTAAAGGGTCTGTGTTTGCTCACCCAACCTCACCAAACCTCTCAGCCCCAAGAGTGTCCACCCTTATGTCTCATCCAGCTGTGGGTCTAGATATGGTCAATCCAGGTTGCATCACAGCCCCTGAACGCATTGTGTAAGAATTTCACTCTCTTTCACTGTCTTTCTTTCATGGGTGTTTCAAAGTAATTTATTTTTATAATGGGGTTTAGCTGCTTTTCACTGCTGTGTTTATGCCGCTTTACACCCACTTGACACACTAACAGAGAGATATCAATACATAGGTTTTACGATTATTATTAGTCAGATATATTCTTGTGTGGTGAATAGGGCGTGTTGAGTCCAGTTCTCTGAGCAAGGAGTAGGTCTTGTCTATTACATATTGGGTTTATGGAACGGTATCTGAGCTAATTTGATACCCTTGTTTTATGTATCACCCCACCTCACCTTTCCCGTTAAGCAGCCATAGTGTGTTTTCTGCATGTGTGACTCTGTTCTGTTTTGTAATTCAGTTCAAGTGTAACGGTTTTTACATTCCCTCTATCAGTGATACCTTATGAGAAGTGTCCTTTTCTGTGTGACTTATTTCACTTAGAATCGTCGTACCTAAATCCACTCATCATGCTGCTACTAACCTTACGACATTGATTTCATGGCTGAGTGATATTCCAATGTACATAAGGACCACAACTTCTTTATCCATTTTTCTCTTTCCTGGGATATTTAAGGTGGAATGAAGTGGAGGTCCTGGTCAACAGAGCAGCCCTAAACTTTGGGGTGCTTGTGTCTTGCTGATTTTTCATTTTCCCAATTTATACCCCCATGAGTGGAAGTGCCCTATGCTCTCTAAGCTGTGTTTTTCAGATGTTTCAGGACTCACCGGACACTTCTCCAGAGTGGCTCTTGGCAATTTACATCCCGCCCATCAGTGTAGCAAGGCTCCCATTTCTCCATGGCCTGTCCTGCATTTCTGGTTTTGACACTTTTTTCAGCATGGCCCTTTTGACCGATGGGAAGCGAGACTTTTTGTAGCGCTGATTTGCCTTTCCAGGTTGTTTGGTTGGCCAAAAAGGGCGTATGCGTTTTTTCCTGAATATATTCAGGAAAAAACGCATACGCCCTTTTTGGCCAAGGGCATCATTGTCAACGTTTTGCCGCTTTTCATGTGCTTTAAAGGCGATTGGTATCTAGCTCCTGAAATCTGTTTCCTGCAATTCTGCCTTGATTTCAAATCCTCTTCTTTGCCTTCCCTCAATATATTTGTGGACGAGAGTTATCATTTATAACTCTGCAGGTTTGTGAATTGCAGTGCCCTGAACCTCCATTTTACAACTCGCTTTTTTGGTAGCTGGCCGCAAAAGTGCAGGATGGCTTCAGGCCCTGTTCTGGTTCCGGGGGGCAGGATGAGCCTGTGGTTAATTCTTCTTTCTGATGGGAATATAGAGTGACCTGTGCCTGTCCCAACACCAAGAGCTAGTCTCTCGTTGGTTCCACGTCTTCCCGTTTATCCTCAGGACAGATTGCAACCTGTATGGAACAGGAGGTTAAAAGTGCTGATGCTCCAAGTAGGGAGATTGCTAGTAAAGTGGATGGAATGGCGAACCCGGGCACAAGGAGATGAGAAATGAGGTGCGTTTTAGAAACCTTTCCCCATCACACGGTGTACCATCTTCTGGGTTTCTCATGCATGTTTTCGATGTAGGAAGATGCCCTTGAACCTGGAGATTTGGGACCCATGCGATGGGTACCACGCAGTATTACTTTAAAGGGTCTGCATTTGCTCACCCAACCTCACCAAACCTCTCAGCCCCAAGAGTGTCCACCCTTATGTCTCATCCAGCTGTGCGTCTAGATATGGTCAATCCAGGTTGCATCACAGCCCCTGAACGCATTGTGTAAGAATTTCTCTCTCTTTCACTGTCTTTGTTTCATGGGTGTTTCAAAGTAATTTATTTTTATAATGGGGTTTAGCTGCTTTTCACTGCTGTGTTTATGCCGCTTTACACCCACTTGACACACTAACAGAGAGATATCAATACATAGGTTTTACGATTATTATTAGTCAGATATATTCTTGTGCGGTGAATAGGGCGTGTTGAGTCCAGTTCTCTGAGCAAGGAGTAGGTCTTGTCTATTACATATTGGGTTTATGGAACGGTATCTGAGCTAATTTGATACCCTAGTTTTATGTATCACCCCACCTCACCTTTTCCGTTAAGCAGCCATAGTGTGTTTTCTGCATGTGTGACTCTGTTCTGTTTTGTAATTCAGTTCAAGTGTAACAGTTTTTACATTCCCTCTATCCGTGATACCTTATGAGAAGTGTCCTTTTCTGTGTGACTTATTTCACTTAGAATCGTCGTACCTAAATCCACTCATCATGCTGCTACTAACCTTACGACATTGATTTCATGGCTGAGTGATATTCCATTGTACATAAGGACCACAACTTCTTTATCCATTTTTCTCTTTCCTGGGATATTTAAGGTGGAATGAAGTGGAGGTCCTGGTCAACAGAGCAGCCCTAAACTTTGGGGTGCTTGTGTCTTGCTGATTTTTCATTTTCCCAATTTATACCCCCATGAGTGGAAGTGCCCTATGCTCTCTAAGCTGTGTTTTTCAGATGTTTCAGGACTCACCGGACACTTCTCCAGAGTGGCTCTTGGCAATTTACATCCCGCCCATCAGTGTAGCAAGGCTCCCATTTCTCCATGGCCTGTCCTGCATTTCTGGTTTTGACTCTTTTTTCAGCATGGCCCTTTTGACCAATGGGAAGCGAGACTTCTTTGTAGCGCTGATTTGCCTTTCCAGGTTGCTTGGTTGGCCAAAAAGGGCGTATGCGTTTTTTCCTGAATATATTCAGGAAAAAACGCATACGCCCTTTTTGGCCAAGGGCATCATTGTCAACGTTTTGCCGCTTTTCATGTACTTTAAAGGCGATTCGAATCTACCTCCTGAAATCTGTTTCCTGCAATTCTTCCTTTATTTCAAATCCTCTTCTTTGCCTTCCCTCAATATATTTGTGGACGAGAGTTATCATTTATAACTCTGCAGGTTTGTGAATTGCAGTGCCCTGAACCTCCATTTTACAACTCGCTTTTTTGGGAGCTGGCCGCAAAAGCGCAGGATGGCTTCAGGCCCTGTTCTGGTTCCGGGAGGCAGGCTGAGCCTGTGGTTAATTCTTCTTCCTGATGGGAAAATAAATTGACCTTTGCCTGTCCCAACACCAAGAGCTAGTCTCTCGTTGGTTCCACCTCTTCCCGTTCATCCTCAGGACAAATTGCAACCTGTATGGAACAGGAGGTTAAAGGTGCTGATGCTCCAAGTAGGGAGATTGCTAGTAAAGCGGCTGGAATGGCGAACCCGGGCACAAGGAGATGAGAAATGAGGTGCGTTTTAGAAACCTTTCCCCATCACACGGTGTACCATCTTCTGGGTTTCTCATGCATGTTTTCGATGTAGGAAGATGCCCTTGAACCTGGAGATTTGGGACCCATGCGATGGGTACCACGCAGTATTACTTTAAAGGGTCTGCGTTTGCTCACCCAACCTCACCAAACCTCTCAGCCCCAAGAGTGTCCACCCTTATGTCTCATCCAGCTGTGGGTCTAGATATGGTCAATCCAGGTTGCATCACAGCCCCTGAACTCATTGTGTAAGAATTTCTATCTCTTTCACTGTCATTGTTTCATGGGTTTTTCAAAGTAATTTATTTTCATAATGGGGTTTAGCTGCTTTTCACGGCTGTGTTTATGCCGCTTTACACCCACTTGACACACTAACAGAGAGATATCAATACATAGGTTTTAAGATTATTACTAGTCAGATATATTCTTGTGCGGTGAATAGGGCGTGTTGAGTACAGTTCTCTGAGCAAGGAGTAGGTCTTGTCTACTACATATTGGGTTTATGGAACGGTATCTGAGCTAATTTGATACCCTTGTTTTATGTATCACCCCACCTCACCTTTCCCGTTAAGCAGCCATAGTGTGTTTTCTGCAAGTGTGACTCTGTTCTGTTTTGTAATTCAGTTCAAGTGTAACGGTTTTTACATTCCCTCTATAAGTGATACCTTATGAGAAGTGTCCTTTTCTGTGTGACTTATTTCACTTAGAATCGTCGTACCTAAATCCACTCATCATGCTGCTCCTAACCTTATGACATTGATTTCATGGCTGAGTGATATTCCATTGTACATAAGGACCACAACTCCTTTATCCATTTTTCTCTTTCCTGGGATATTTAAGGTGGAATGAAGTGGAGGTCCTGGTCAACAGAGCAGCCCTAAACTTTGGGGTGCTTGTGTCTTGCTGATTTTTAATTTTCCCAATTTATACCCCCATGAGTGGGAGTGCCCTATGCTCTCTAAGCTGTGTTTTTCAGATTTTCAGGACTCACCGTACACTTCTCCACAGTGGCTGTTGGCAATTTACATGCCACCCATCAGTGTAGCAAGGCTCCCATTTCTCCACGGCCTGTCCTGCATTTCTGGTTTTGACACTTTTTTCAGCATGGCCCTTTTGACCGATGGGAAGCGAGACTTCTTTGTAGCGCTGATTTGCCTTTCCAGGTTGCTTGGTTGGCCAAAAAGGCCGTATGCGTTTTTTCCTGTATATATTCAGGAAAAAACGCATACGCCCTTTTTGGCCAAGGGCATCATTGTCAACGTTTTGCCGCTTTTCATGTGCTTTAAAGGCGATTCGAATCTACCTCCTGAAATCTTTTTCCGGCAATTCTGCCTTGATTTCAAATCCTCTTCTTTGCCTTCCCTCAATATATTTGTGGACAAGAGTTATCATTTATAACTCTGCAGGTTTGTGAATTGCAGTGCCCTGAACCTCCATTTTACAACTCGTTTTTATGGGAGCTGGCCGTAAAATCGCAGAATGGCTTCAGGCCCTGTTCTCGTTCCGGGGGGGCAGGCTGAGCCTGTGGTTAATTCTTCTTCCTGATGGGAAAATACAGTGACCTGTGCCTGTCCCAACACCAAGAGCTAGTCTCTCGTTGGTTCCACGTCTTCCCGTTTATCCTCAGGACAGATTGCAACCTGTATGGAACAGGAGGTTAAAGGTGCTGATGCTCCAAGTAGGGAGCTTTCTAGTAAAGCGGCTGGAATGGCGAACCCGGGCACAAGGAGATGAGAAATGAGGTGCCTTTTAGAAACCTTTCCCCATCACACGGTGTACCATCTTCTGGGTTTCTCATGCATGTTTTCGATGTAGGAAGATGCCCTTGAACCTGGAGATTTGGGACCCATGCGATGGGTACCACACAGTATTACTTTAAAGGGTCTGTGTTTGCTCACCCAACCTCACCAAACCTCTCAGCCCCAAGAGTGTCCACCCTTATGTCTCATCCAGCTGTGGGTCTAGATATGGTCAATCCAGGTTGCATCACAGCCCCTGAACGCATTGTGTAAGAATTTCACTCTCTTTCACTGTCTTTCTTTCATGGGTGTTTCAAAGTAATTTATTTTTATAATGGGGTTTAGCTGCTTTTCACTGCTGTGTTTATGCCGCTTTACACCCACTTGACACACTAACAGAGAGATATCAATACATAGGTTTTACGATTATTATTAGTCAGATATATTCTTGTGTGGTGAATAGGGCGTGTTGAGTCCAGTTCTCTGAGCAAGGAGTAGGTCTTGTCTATTACATATTGGGTTTATGGAACGGTATCTGAGCTAATTTGATACCCTTGTTTTATGTATCACCCCACCTCACCTTTCCCGTTAAGCAGCCATAGTGTGTTTTCTGCATGTGTGACTCTGTTCTGTTTTGTAATTCAGTTCAAGTGTAACGGTTTTTACATTCCCTCTATCAGTGATACCTTATGAGAAGTGTCCTTTTCTGTGTGACTTATTTCACTTAGAATCGTCGTACCTAAATCCACTCATCATGCTGCTACTAACCTTACGACATTGATTTCATGGCTGAGTGATATTCCAATGTACATAAGGACCACAACTTCTTTATCCATTTTTCTCTTTCCTGGGATATTTAAGGTGGAATGAAGTGGAGGTCCTGGTCAACAGAGCAGCCCTAAACTTTGGGGTGCTTGTGTCTTGCTGATTTTTCATTTTCCCAATTTATACCCCCATGAGTGGAAGTGCCCTATGCTCTCTAAGCTGTGTTTTTCAGATGTTTCAGGACTCACCGGACACTTCTCCAGAGTGGCTCTTGGCAATTTACATCCCGCCCATCAGTGTAGCAAGGCTCCCATTTCTCCATGGCCTGTCCTGCATTTCTGGTTTTGACACTTTTTTCAGCATGGCCCTTTTGACCGATGGGAAGCGAGACTTTTTGTAGCGCTGATTTGCCTTTCCAGGTTGTTTGGTTGGCCAAAAAGGGCGTATGCGTTTTTTCCTGAATATATTCAGGAAAAAACGCATACGCCCTTTTTGGCCAAGGGCATCATTGTCAACGTTTTGCCGCTTTTCATGTGCTTTAAAGGCGATTGGTATCTAGCTCCTGAAATCTGTTTCCTGCAATTCTGCCTTGATTTCAAATCCTCTTCTTTGCCTTCCCTCAATATATTTGTGGACGAGAGTTATCATTTATAACTCTGCAGGTTTGTGAATTGCAGTGCCCTGAACCTCCATTTTACAACTCGCTTTTTTGGTAGCTGGCCGCAAAAGTGCAGGATGGCTTCAGGCCCTGTTCTGGTTCCGGGGGGCAGGATGAGCCTGTGGTTAATTCTTCTTTCTGATGGGAATATAGAGTGACCTGTGCCTGTCCCAACACCAAGAGCTAGTCTCTAGTTGGTTCCACGTCTTCCCGTTTATCCTCAGGACAGATTGCAACCTGTATGGAACAGGAGGTTAAAGGTGCTGATGCTCCAAGTAGGGAGCTTGCTAGTAAAGTGGCTGGAATGGCGAACCCGGGCACAAGGAGATGAGAAATGAGGTGCGTTTTAGAAACCTTTCCCCATCACACGGTGTACCATCTTCTGGGTTTCTCATGCATGTTTTTGATGTAGGAAGATGCCCTTGAACCTGGAGATTTGGGACCCATGCGATGGGTACCACGCAGTATTACTTTAAAGGGTCTGTGTTTGCTCACCCAACCTCACCAAACCTCTCAGCCCCAAGAGTGTCCACCCTTATGTCTCATCCAGCTGTGAGTCTAGATATGGTCAATCCAGGTTGCATCACAGCCCCTGAACTCATTGTGTAAGAATTTCTCTCTCTTTCACTGTCTTTCTTTCATGGGTGTTTCAAAGTAATTTATTTTTATAATGGGGTTTAGCTGCTTTTCACTGCTGTGTTTATGCCGCTTTACACCCACTTGACACACTAACAGAGAGATATCAATACATACGTTTTACGATTATTATTAGTCAGATATATTCTTGTGTGGTGAATAGGGCGTGTTGAGTCCAGTTCTCTGAGCAAGGAGTAGGTCTTGTCTATTACATATTGGGTTTATGGAACGGTATCTGAGCTAATTTGAAACCCTTGTTTTATGTATCACCCCACCTCACCTTTCCCGTTAAGCAGCCATAGTGTGTTTTCTGCATGTGTGACTCTGTTCTGTTTTGTAATTCAGTTCAAGTGTAACGGTTTTTACATTCCCTCTATCAGTGATACCTTATGAGAAGTGTCGTTTTCTGTGTGACTTATTTCACTTAGAATCGTCGTACCTAAATCCACTCATCATGCTGCTACTAACCTTACGACATTGATTTCATGGCTGAGTGATATTCCATTGTACATAAGGACCACAACTTCTTTATCCATTTTTCTCTTTCCTGGGATATTTAAGGTGGAATGAAGTGGAGGTCCTGGTCAACAGAGCAGCCCTAAACTTTGGGGTGCTTGTGTCTTGCTGATTTTTAATTTTCCCAATTTATACCCCCATGAGTGGGAGTGCCCTATGCTCTCTAAGCTGTGTTTTTCAGATGTTTCAGGACTCACCGGACACTTCTCCAGAGTGGCTCTTGGCAATTTACATCCCGCCCATCAGTGTAGCAAGGCTCCCATTTCTCCATGGCCTGTCCTGCATTTCTGGTTTTGACACTTTTTTCAGCATGGCCCTTTTGACCGATGGGAAGCGAGACTTCTTTGTAGCGCTGATTTGCCTTTCCAGGTTGCTTGGTTGGCCAAAAAGGGCGTATGCCTTTTTTCCTGAATATATTCAGGAAAAAACGCATACGCCCTTTTTGGCCAAGGGCATCATTGTCAACGTTTTGCCGCTTTTCATGTGCTTTAAAGGCGATTCGTATCTACCTCCTGAAATCTGTTTCCTGCAATTCTGCCTTGATTTCAAATCCTCTTCTTTGCCTTCCCTCAATATATTTGTGGACGAGAGTTATCATTTATAACTCTGCAGGTTTGTGAATTGCAGTGCCCTGAACCTCCATTTTACAACTCGCTTTTTTGGTAGCTGGCCGCAAAAGTGCAGGATGGCTTCAGGCCCTGTTCTGGTTCCGGGGGGCAGGATGAGCCTGTGGTTAATTCTTCTTTCTGATGGGAATATAGAGTGACCTGTGCCTGTCCCAACACCAAGAGCTAGTCTCTCGTTGGTTCCACGTCTTCCCGTTTATCCTCAGGACAGATTGCAACCTGTATGGAACAGGAGGTTAAAAGTGCTGATGCTCCAAGTAGGGAGATTGCTAGTAAAGTGGATGGAATGGCGAACCCGGGCACAAGGAGATGAGAAATGAGGTGCGTTTTAGAAACCTTTCCCCATCACACGGTGTACCATCTTCTGGGTTTCTCATGCATGTTTTCGATGTAGGAAGATGCCCTTGAACCTGGAGATTTGGGACCCATGCGATGGGTACCACGCAGTATTACTTTAAAGGGTCTGCATTTGCTCACCCAACCTCACCAAACCTCTCAGCCCCAAGAGTGTCCACCCTTATGTCTCATCCAGCTGTGCGTCTAGATATGGTCAATCCAGGTTGCATCACAGCCCCTGAACGCATTGTGTAAGAATTTCTCTCTCTTTCACTGTCTTTGTTTCATGGGTGTTTCAAAGTAATTTATTTTTATAATGGGGTTTAGCTGCTTTTCACTGCTGTGTTTATGCCGCTTTACACCCACTTGACACACTAACAGAGAGATATCAATACATAGGTTTTACGATTATTATTAGTCAGATATATTCTTGTGCGGTGAATAGGGCGTGTTGAGTCCAGTTCTCTGAGCAAGGAGTAGGTCTTGTCTATTACATATTGGGTTTATGGAACGGTATCTGAGCTAATTTGATACCCTAGTTTTATGTATCACCCCACCTCACCTTTTCCGTTAAGCAGCCATAGTGTGTTTTCTGCATGTGTGACTCTGTTCTGTTTTGTAATTCAGTTCAAGTGTAACAGTTTTTACATTCCCTCTATCCGTGATACCTTATGAGAAGTGTCCTTTTCTGTGTGACTTATTTCACTTAGAATCGTCGTACCTAAATCCACTCATCATGCTGCTACTAACCTTACGACATTGATTTCATGGCTGAGTGATATTCCATTGTACATAAGGACCACAACTTCTTTATCCATTTTTCTCTTTCCTGGGATATTTAAGGTGGAATGAAGTGGAGGTCCTGGTCAACAGAGCAGCCCTAAACTTTGGGGTGCTTGTGTCTTGCTGATTTTTAATTTTCCCAATTTATACCCCCATGAGTGGAAGTGCCCTATGCTCTCTAAGCTGTGTTTTTCAGATGTTTCAGGACTCACCGGACACTTCTCCAGAGTGGCTCTTGGCAATTTACATCCCGCCCATCAGTGTAGCAAGGCTCCCATTTCTCCATGGCCTGTCCTGCATTTCTGGTTTTGACTCTTTTTTCAGCATGGCCCTTTTGACCAATGGGAAGCGAGACTTCTTTGTAGCGCTGATTTGCCTTTCCAGGTTGCTTGGTTGGCCAAAAAGGGCGTATGCGTTTTTTCCTGAATATATTCAGGAAAAAACGCATACGCCCTTTTTGGCCAAGGGCATCATTGTCAACGTTTTGCCGCTTTTCATGTACTTTAAAGGCGATTCGAATCTACCTCCTGAAATCTGTTTCCTGCAATTCTTCCTTTATTTCAAATCCTCTTCTTTGCCTTCCCTCAATATATTTGTGGACGAGAGTTATCATTTATAACTCTGCAGGTTTGTGAATTGCAGTGCCCTGAACCTCCATTTTACAACTCGCTTTTTTGGGAGCTGGCCGCAAAAGCGCAGGATGGCTTCAGGCCCTGTTCTGGTTCCGGGAGGCAGGCTGAGCCTGTGGTTAATTCTTCTTCCTGATGGGAAAATAAATTGACCTTTGCCTGTCCCAACACCAAGAGCTAGTCTCTCGTTGGTTCCACCTCTTCCCGTTCATCCTCAGGACAAATTGCAACCTGTATGGAACAGGAGGTTAAAGGTGCTGATGCTCCAAGTAGAGAGATTGCTAGTAAAGCGGCTGGAATGGCGAACCCGGGCACAAGGAGATGAGAAATGAGGTGCGTTTTAGAAACCTTTCCCCATCACACGGTGTACCATCTTCTGGGTTTCTCATGCATGTTTTCGATGTAGGAAGATGCCCTTGAACCTGGAGATTTGGGACCCATGCGATGGGTACCACGCAGTATTACTTTAAAGGGTCTGCGTTTGCTCACCCAACCTCACCAAACCTCTCAGCCCCAAGAGTGTCCACCCTTATGTCTCATCCAGCTGTGGGTCTAGATATGGTCAATCCAGGTTGCATCACAGCCCCTGAACTCATTGTGTAAGAATTTCTATCTCTTTCACTGTCATTGTTTCATGGGTTTTTCAAAGTAATTTATTTTCATAATGGGGTTTAGCTGCTTTTCACGGCTGTGTTTATGCCGCTTTACACCCACTTGACACACTAACAGAGAGATATCAATACATAGGTTTTAAGATTATTACTAGTCAGATATATTCTTGTGCGGTGAATAGGGCGTGTTGAGTACAGTTCTCTGAGCAAGGAGTAGGTCTTGTCTACTACATATTGGGTTTATGGAACGGTATCTGAGCTAATTTGATACCCTTGTTTTATGTATCACCCCACCTCACCTTTCCCGTTAAGCAGCCATAGTGTGTTTTCTGCAAGTGTGACTCTGTTCTGTTTTGTAATTCAGTTCAAGTGTAACGGTTTTTACATTCCCTCTATAAGTGATACCTTATGAGAAGTGTCCTTTTCTGTGTGACTTATTTCACTTAGAATCGTCGTACCTAAATCCACTCATCATGCTGCTCCTAACCTTATGACATTGATTTCATGGCTGAGTGATATTCCATTGTACATAAGGACCACAACTCCTTTATCCATTTTTCTCTTTCCTGGGATATTTAAGGTGGAATGAAGTGGAGGTCCTGGTCAACAGAGCAGCCCTAAACTTTGGGGTGCTTGTGTCTTGCTGATTTTTAATTTTCCCAATTTATACCCCCATGAGTGGGAGTGCCCTATGCTCTCTAAGCTGTGTTTTTCAGATGTTTCAGGACTCACCGTACACTTCTCCACAGTGGCTGTTGGCAATTTACATGCCACCCATCAGTGTAGCAAGGCTCCCATTTCTCCATGGCCTGTCCTGCATTTCTGGTTTTGACACTTTTTTCAGCATGGCCCTTTTGACTGATGGGAAGCGAGACTTCTTTGTAGCGCTGATTTGCCTTTCCAGGTTGCTTGGTTGGCCAAAAAGGCCGTATGCGTTTTTTCCTGTATATATTCAGGAAAAAACGCATACGCCCTTTTTGGCCAAGGGCATCATTGTCAACGTTTTGCCGCTTTTCATGTGCTTTAAAGGCGATTCGAATCTACCTCCTGAAATCTTTTTCCGGCAATTCTGCCTTGATTTCAAATCCTCTTCTTTGCCTTCCCTCAATATATTTGTGGACAAGAGTTATCATTTATAACTCTGCAGGTTTGTGAATTGCAGTGCCCTGAACCTCCATTTTACAACTCGTTTTTATGGGAGCTGGCCGTAAAATCGCAGAATGGCTTCAGGCCCTGTTCTCGTTCCGGGGGGGCAGGCTGAGCCTGTGGTTAATTCTTCTTCCTGATGGGAAAATACAGTGACCTGTGCCTGTCCCAACACCAAGAGCTAGTCTCTCGTTGGCTCCACGTCTTCCCGTTTATCCTCAGGACAGATTGCAACCTGTATGGAACAGGAGGTTAAAGGTGCTGATGCTCCAAGTAGGGAGCTTTCTAGTAAAGCGGCTGGAATGGCGAACCCGGGCACAAGGAGATGAGAAATGAGGTGCCTTTTAGAAACCTTTCCCCATCACACGGTGTACCATCTTCTGGGTTTCTCATGCATGTTTTCGATGTAGGAAGATGCCCTTGAACCTGGAGATTTGGGACCCATGCGATGGGTACCACACAGTATTACTTTAAAGGGTCTGTGTTTGCTCACCCAACCTCACCAAACCTCTCAGCCCCAAGAGTGTCCACCCTTATGTCTCATCCAGCTGTGGGTCTAGATATGGTCAATCCAGGTTGCATCACAGCCCCTGAACGCATTGTGTAAGAATTTCACTCTCTTTCACTGTCTTTCTTTCATGGGTGTTTCAAAGTAATTTATTTTTATAATGGGGTTTAGCTGCTTTTCACTGCTGTGTTTATGCCGCTTTACACCCACTTGACACACTAACAGAGAGATATCAATACATAGGTTTTACGATTATTATTAGTCAGATATATTCTTGTGTGGTGAATAGGGCGTGTTGAGTCCAGTTCTCTGAGCAAGGAGTAGGTCTTGTCTATTACATATTGGGTTTATGGAACGGTATCTGAGCTAATTTGAAACCCTTGTTTTATGTATCACCCCACCTCACCTTTCCCGTTAAGCAGCCATAGTGTGTTTTCTGCAAGTGTGACTCTGTTCTGTTTTGTAATTCAGTTCAAGTGTAACGGTTTTTACATTCCCTCTATAAGTGATACCTTATGAGAAGTGTCCTTTTCTGTGTGACTTATTTCACTTAGAATCGTCGTACCTAAATCCACTCATCATGCTGCTCCTAACCTTATGACATTGATTTCATGGCTGAGTGATATTCCATTGTACATAAGGACCACAACTCCTTTATCCATTTTTCTCTTTCCTGGGATATTTAAGGTGGAATGAAGTGGAGGTCCTGGTCAACAGAGCAGCCCTAAACTTTGGGGTGCTTGTGTCTTGCTGATTTTTAATTTTCCCAATTTATACCCCCATGAGTGGGAGTGCCCTATGCTCTCTAAGCTGTGTTTTTCAGATGTTTCAGGACTCACCGTACACTTCTCCACAGTGGCTGTTGGCAATTTACATGCCACCCATCAGTGTAGCAAGGCTCCCATTTCTCCACGGCCTGTCCTGCATTTCTGGTTTTGACACTTTTTTCAGCATGGCCCTTTTGACCGATGGGAAGCGAGACTTCTTTGTAGCGCTGATTTGCCTTTCCAGGTTGCTTGGTTGGCCAAAAAGGCCGTATGCGTTTTTTCCTGTATATATTCAGGAAAAAACGCATACGCCCTTTTTGGCCAAGGGCATCATTGTCAACGTTTTGCCACTTTTCATGTGCTTTAAAGGCGATTCGAATCTACCTCCTGAAATCTTTTTCCGGCAATTCTGCCTTGATTTCAAATCCTCTTCTTTGCCTTCCCTCAATATATTTGTGGACAAGAGTTATCATTTATAACTCTGCAGGTTTGTGAATTGCAGTGCCCTGAACCTCCATTTTACAACTCGTTTTTATGGGAGCTGGCCGTAAAATCGCAGAATGGCTTCAGGCCCTGTTCTCGTTCCGGGGGGGCAGGCTGAGCCTGTGGTTAATTCTTCTTCCTGATGGGAAAATACAGTGACCTGTGCCTGTCCCAACACCAAGAGCTAGTCTCTCGTTGGTTCCACGTCTTCCCGTTTATCCTCAGGACAGATTGCAACCTGTATGGAACAGGAGGTTAAAGGTGCTGATGCTCCAAGTAGGGAGCTTTCTAGTAAAGCGGCTGGAATGGCGAACCCGGGCACAAGGAGATGAGAAATGAGGTGCCTTTTAGAAACCTTTCCCCATCACACGGTGTACCATCTTCTGGGTTTCTCATGCATGTTTTCGATGTAGGAAGATGCCCTTGAACCTGGAGATTTGGGACCCATGCGATGGGTACCACACAGTATTACTTTAAAGGGTCTGTGTTTGCTCACCCAACCTCACCAAACCTCTCAGCCCCAAGAGTGTCCACCCTTATGTCTCATCCAGCTGTGGGTCTAGATATGGTCAATCCAGGTTGCATCACAGCCCCTGAACGCATTGTGTAAGAATTTCACTCTCTTTCACTGTCTTTCTTTCATGGGTGTTTCAAAGTAATTTATTTTTATAATGGGGTTTAGCTGCTTTTCACTGCTGTGTTTATGCCGCTTTACACCCACTTGACACACTAACAGAGAGATATCAATACATAGGTTTTACGATTATTATTAGTCAGATATATTCTTGTGTGGTGAATAGGGCGTGTTGAGTCCAGTTCTCTGAGCAAGGAGTAGGTCTTGTCTATTACATATTGGGTTTATGGAACGGTATCTGAGCTAATTTGATACCCTTGTTTTATGTATCACCCCACCTCACCTTTCCCGTTAAGCAGCCATAGTGTGTTTTCTGCATGTGTGACTCTGTTCTGTTTTGTAATTCAGTTCAAGTGTAACGGTTTTTACATTCCCTCTATCAGTGATACCTTATGAGAAGTGTCCTTTTCTGTGTGACTTATTTCACTTAGAATCGTCGTACCTAAATCCACTCATCATGCTGCTACTAACCTTACGACATTGATTTCATGGCTGAGTGATATTCCAATGTACATAAGGACCACAACTTCTTTATCCATTTTTCTCTTTCCTGGGATATTTAAGGTGGAATGAAGTGGAGGTCCTGGTCAACAGAGCAGCCCTAAACTTTGGGGTGCTTGTGTCTTGCTGATTTTTCATTTTCCCAATTTATACCCCCATGAGTGGAAGTGCCCTATGCTCTCTAAGCTGTGTTTTTCAGATGTTTCAGGACTCACCGGACACTTCTCCAGAGTGGCTCTTGGCAATTTACATCCCGCCCATCAGTGTAGCAAGGCTCCCATTTCTCCATGGCCTGTCCTGCATTTCTGGTTTTGACACTTTTTTCAGCATGGCCCTTTTGACCGATGGGAAGCGAGACTTTTTGTAGCGCTGATTTGCCTTTCCAGGTTGCTTGGTTGGCCAAAAAGGGCGTATGCGTTTTTTCCTGAATATATTCAGGAAAAAACGCATACGCCCTTTTTGGCCAAGGGCATCATTGTCAACGTTTTGCCGCTTTTCATGTGCTTTAAAGGCGATTGGTATCTAGCTCCTGAAATCTGTTTCCTGCAATTCTGCCTTGATTTCAAATCCTCTTCTTTGCCTTCCCTCAATATATTTGTGGACGAGAGTTATCATTTATAACTCTGCAGGTTTGTGAATTGCAGTGCCCTGAACCTCCATTTTACAACTCGCTTTTTTGGTAGCTGGCCGCAAAAGTGCAGGATGGCTTCAGGCCCTGTTCTGGTTCCGGGGGGCAGGATGAGCCTGTGGTTAATTCTTCTTTCTGATGGGAATATAGAGTGACCTGTGCCTGTCCCAACACCAAGAGCTAGTCTCTAGTTGGTTCCACGTCTTCCCGTTTATCCTCAGGACAGATTGCAACCTGTATGGAACAGGAGGTTAAAGGTGCTGATGCTCCAAGTAGGGAGCTTGCTAGTAAAGTGGCTGGAATGGCGAACCCGGGCACAAGGAGATGAGAAATGAGGTGCGTTTTAGAAACCTTTCCCCATCACACGGTGTACCATCTTCTGGGTTTCTCATGCATGTTTTTGATGTAGGAAGATGCCCTTGAACCTGGAGATTTGGGACCCATGCGATGGGTACCATGCAGTATTACTTTAAAGGGTCTGTGTTTGCTCACCCAACCTCACCAAACCTCTCAGCCCCAAGAGTGTCCACCCTTATGTCTCATCCGGCTGTGAGTCTAGATATGGTCAATCCAGGTTGCATCACAGCCCCTGAACGCATTGTGTAAGAATTTCTCTCTCTTTCACTGTCTTTCTTTCATGGGTGTTTCAAAGTAATTTATTTTTATAATGGGGTTTAGCTGCTTTTCACTGCTGTGTTTATGCCGCTTTACACCCACTTGACACACTAACAGAGAGATATCAATACATAGGTTTTACGATTATTATTAGTCAGATATATTCTTGTGTGGTGAATAGGGCGTGTTGAGTCCAGTTCTCTGAGCAAGGAGTAGGTCTTGTCTATTACATATTGGGTTTATGGAACGGTATCTGAGCTAATTTGAAACCCTTGTTTTATGTATCACCCCACCTCACCTTTCCCGTTAAGCAGCCATAGTGTGTTTTCTGCATGTGTGACTCTGTTCTGTTTTGTAATTCAGTTCAAGTGTAACGGTTTTTACATTCCCTCTATCAGTGATACCTTATGAGAAGTGTCGTTTTCTGTGTGACTTATTTCACTTAGAATCGTCGTACCTAAATCCACTCATCATGCTGCTACTAACCTTACGACATTGATTTCATGGCTGAGTGATATTCCATTGTACATAAGGACCACAACTTCTTTATCCATTTTTCTCTTTCCTGGGATATTTAAGGTGGAATGAAGTGGAGGTCCTGGTCAACAGAGCAGCCCTAAACTTTGGGGTGCTTGTGTCTTGCTGATTTTTAATTTTCCCAATTTATACCCCCATGAGTGGGAGTGCCCTATGCTCTCTAAGCTGTGTTTTTCAGATGTTTCAGGACTCACCGGACACTTCTCCAGAGTGGCTCTTGGCAATTTACATCCCGCCCATCAGTGTAGCAAGGCTCCCATTTCTCCATGGCCTGTCCTGCATTTCTGGTTTTGACACTTTTTTCAGCATGGCCCTTTTGACCGATGGGAAGCGAGACTTCTTTGTAGCGCTGATTTGCCTTTCCAGGTTGCTTGGTTGGCCAAAAAGGGCGTATGCCTTTTTTCCTGAATATATTCAGGAAAAAACGCATACGCCCTTTTTGGCCAAGGGCATCATTGTCAACGTTTTGCCGCTTTTCATGTGCTTTAAAGGCGATTCGTATCTACCTCCTGAAATCTGTTTCCTGCAATTCTGCCTTGATTTCAAATCCTCTTCTTTGCCTTCCCTCAATATATTTGTGGACGAGAGTTATCATTTATAACTCTGCAGGTTTGTGAATTGCAGTGCCCTGAACCTCCATTTTACAACTCGCTTTTTTGGTAGCTGGCCGCAAAAGTGCAGGATGGCTTCAGGCCCTGTTCTGGTTCCGGGGGGCAGGATGAGCCTGTGGTTAATTCTTCTTTCTGATGGGAATATAGAGTGACCTGTGCCTGTCCCAACACCAAGAGCTAGTCTCTCGTTGGTTCCACGTCTTCCCGTTTATCCTCAGGACAGATTGCAACCTGTATGGAACAGGAGGTTAAAAGTGCTGATGCTCCAAGTAGGGAGATTGCTAGTAAAGTGGATGGAATGGCGAACCCGGGCACAAGGAGATGAGAAATGAGGTGCGTTTTAGAAACCTTTCCCCATCACACGGTGTACCATCTTCTGGGTTTCTCATGCATGTTTTCGATGTAGGAAGATGCCCTTGAACCTGGAGATTTGGGACCCATGCGATGGGTACCACGCAGTATTACTTTAAAGGGTCTGCATTTGCTCACCCAACCTCACCAAACCTCTCAGCCCCAAGAGTGTCCACCCTTATGTCTCATCCAGCTGTGCGTCTAGATATGGTCAATCCAGGTTGCATCACAGCCCCTGAACGCATTGTGTAAGAATTTCTCTCTCTTTCACTGTCTTTGTTTCATGGGTGTTTCAAAGTAATTTATTTTTATAATGGGGTTTAGCTGCTTTTCACTGCTGTGTTTATGCCGCTTTACACCCACTTGACACACTAACAGAGAGATATCAATACATAGGTTTTACGATTATTATTAGTCAGATATATTCTTGTGCGGTGAATAGGGCGTGTTGAGTCCAGTTCTCTGAGCAAGGAGTAGGTCTTGTCTATTACATATTGGGTTTATGGAACGGTATCTGAGCTAATTTGATACCCTAGTTTTATGTATCACCCCACCTCACCTTTTCCGTTAAGCAGCCATAGTGTGTTTTCTGCATGTGTGACTCTGTTCTGTTTTGTAATTCAGTTCAAGTGTAACAGTTTTTACATTCCCTCTATCCGTGATACCTTATGAGAAGTGTCCTTTTCTGTGTGACTTATTTCACTTAGAATCGTCGTACCTAAATCCACTCATCATGCTGCTACTAACCTTACGACATTGATTTCATGGCTGAGTGATATTCCATTGTACATAAGGACCACAACTTCTTTATCCATTTTTCTCTTTCCTGGGATATTTAAGGTGGAATGAAGTGGAGGTCCTGGTCAACAGAGCAGCCCTAAACTTTGGGGTGCTTGTGTCTTGCTGATTTTTAATTTTCCCAATTTATACCCCCATGAGTGGAAGTGCCCTATGCTCTCTAAGCTGTGTTTTTCAGATGTTTCAGGACTCACCGGACACTTCTCCAGAGTGGCTCTTGGCAATTTACATCCCGCCCATCAGTGTAGCAAGGCTCCCATTTCTCCATGGCCTGTCCTGCATTTCTGGTTTTGACTCTTTTTTCAGCATGGCCCTTTTGACCAATGGGAAGCGAGACTTCTTTGTAGCGCTGATTTGCCTTTCCAGGTTGCTTGGTTGGCCAAAAAGGGCGTATGCGTTTTTTCCTGAATATATTCAGGAAAAAACGCATACGCCCTTTTTGGCCAAGGGCATCATTGTCAACGTTTTGCCGCTTTTCATGTACTTTAAAGGCGATTCGAATCTACCTCCTGAAATCTGTTTCCTGCAATTCTTCCTTTATTTCAAATCCTCTTCTTTGCCTTCCCTCAATATATTTGTGGACGAGAGTTATCATTTATAACTCTGCAGGTTTGTGAATTGCAGTGCCCTGAACCTCCATTTTACAACTCGCTTTTTTGGGAGCTGGCCGCAAAAGCGCAGGATGGCTTCAGGCCCTGTTCTGGTTCCGGGAGGCAGGCTGAGCCTGTGGTTAATTCTTCTTCCTGATGGGAAAATAAATTGACCTTTGCCTGTCCCAACACCAAGAGCTAGTCTCTCGTTGGTTCCACCTCTTCCCGTTCATCCTCAGGACAAATTGCAACCTGTATGGAACAGGAGGTTAAAGGTGCTGATGCTCCAAGTAGGGAGATTGCTAGTAAAGCGGCTGGAATGGCGAACCCGGGCACAAGGAGATGAGAAATGAGGTGCGTTTTAGAAACCTTTCCCCATCACACGGTGTACCATCTTCTGGGTTTCTCATGCATGTTTTCGATGTAGGAAGATGCCCTTGAACCTGGAGATTTGGGACCCATGCGATGGGTACCACGCAGTATTACTTTAAAGGGTCTGCGTTTGCTCACCCAACCTCACCAAACCTCTCAGCCCCAAGAGTGTCCACCCTTATGTCTCATCCAGCTGTGGGTCTAGATATGGTCAATCCAGGTTGCATCACAGCCCCTGAACTCATTGTGTAAGAATTTCTATCTCTTTCACTGTCATTGTTTCATGGGTTTTTCAAAGTAATTTATTTTCATAATGGGGTTTAGCTGCTTTTCACGGCTGTGTTTATGCCGCTTTACACCCACTTGACACACTAACAGAGAGATATCAATACATAGGTTTTAAGATTATTACTAGTCAGATATATTCTTGTGCGGTGAATAGGGCGTGTTGAGTCCAGTTCTCTGAGCAAGGAGTAGGTCTTGTCTACTACATATTGGGTTTATGGAACGGTATCTGAGCTAATTTGATACCCTTGTTTTATGTATCACCCCACCTCACCTTTCCCGTTAAGCAGCCATAGTGTGTTTTCTGCAAGTGTGACTCTGTTCTGTTTTGTAATTCAGTTCAAGTGTAACGGTTTTTACATTCCCTCTATAAGTGATACCTTATGAGAAGTGTCCTTTTCTGTGTGACTTATTTCACTTAGAATCGTCGTACCTAAATCCACTCATCATGCTGCTCCTAACCTTATGACATTGATTTCATGGCTGAGTGATATTCCATTGTACATAAGGACCACAACTCCTTTATCCATTTTTCTCTTTCCTGGGATATTTAAGGTGGAATGAAGTGGAGGTCCTGGTCAACAGAGCAGCCCTAAACTTTGGGGTGCTTGTGTCTTGCTGATTTTTAATTTTCCCAATTTATACCCCCATGAGTGGGAGTGCCCTATGCTCTCTAAGCTGTGTTTTTCAGATGTTTCAGGACTCACCGTACACTTCTCCACAGTGGCTGTTGGCAATTTACATGCCACCCATCAGTGTAGCAAGGCTCCCATTTCTCCACGGCCTGTCCTGCATTTCTGGTTTTGACACTTTTTTCAGCATGGCCCTTTTGACCGATGGGAAGCGAGACTTCTTTGTAGCGCTGATTTGCCTTTCCAGGTTGCTTGGTTGGCCAAAAAGGCCGTATGCGTTTTTTCCTGTATATATTCAGGAAAAAACGCATACGCCCTTTTTGGCCAAGGGCATCATTGTCAACGTTTTGCCGCTTTTCATGTGCTTTAAAGGCGATTCGAATCTACCTCCTGAAATCTTTTTCCGGCAATTCTGCCTTGATTTCAAATCCTCTTCTTTGCCTTCCCTCAATATATTTGTGGACAAGAGTTATCATTTATAACTCTGCAGGTTTGTGAATTGCAGTGCCCTGAACCTCCATTTTACAACTCGTTTTTATGGGAGCTGGCCGTAAAATCGCAGAATGGCTTCAGGCCCTGTTCTCGTTCCGGGGGGGCAGGCTGAGCCTGTGGTTAATTCTTCTTCCTGATGGGAAAATACAGTGACCTGTGCCTGTCCCAACACCAAGAGCTAGTCTCTCGTTGGCTCCACGTCTTCCCGTTTATCCTCAGGACAGATTGCAACCTGTATGGAACAGGAGGTTAAAGGTGCTGATGCTCCAAGTAGGGAGCTTTCTAGTAAAGCGGCTGGAATGGCGAACCCGGGCACAAGGAGATGAGAAATGAGGTGCCTTTTAGAAACCTTTCCCCATCACACGGTGTACCATCTTCTGGGTTTCTCATGCATGTTTTCGATGTAGGAAGATGCCCTTGAACCTGGAGATTTGGGACCCATGCGATGGGTACCACACAGTATTACTTTAAAGGGTCTGTGTTTGCTCACCCAACCTCACCAAACCTCTCAGCCCCAAGAGTGTCCACCCTTATGTCTCATCCAGCTGTGGGTCTAGATATGGTCAATCCAGGTTGCATCACAGCCCCTGAACGCATTGTGTAAGAATTTCACTCTCTTTCACTGTCTTTCTTTCATGGGTGTTTCAAAGTAATTTATTTTTATAATGGGGTTTAGCTGCTTTTCACTGCTGTGTTTATGCCGCTTTACACCCACTTGACACACTAACAGAGAGATATCAATACATAGGTTTTACGATTATTATTAGTCAGATATATTCTTGTGTGGTGAATAGGGCGTGTTGAGTCCAGTTCTCTGAGCAAGGAGTAGGTCTTGTCTATTACATATTGGGTTTATGGAACGGTATCTGAGCTAATTTGATACCCTTGTTTTATGTATCACCCCACCTCACCTTTCCCGTTAAGCAGCCATAGTGTGTTTTCTGCAAGTGTGACTCTGTTCTGTTTTGTAATTCAGTTCAAGTGTAACGGTTTTTACATTCCCTCTATAAGTGATACCTTATGAGAAGTGTCCTTTTCTGTGTGACTTATTTCACTTAGAATCGTCGTACCTAAATCCACTCATCATGCTGCTCCTAACCTTATGACATTGATTTCATGGCTGAGTGATATTCCATTGTACATAAGGACCACAACTCCTTTATCCATTTTTCTCTTTCCTGGGATATTTAAGGTGGAATGAAGTGGAGGTCCTGGTCAACAGAGCAGCCCTAAACTTTGGGGTGCTTGTGTCTTGCTGATTTTTAATTTTCCCAATTTATACCCCCATGAGTGGGAGTGCCCTATGCTCTCTAAGCTGTGTTTTTCAGATGTTTCAGGACTCACCGTACACTTCTCCACAGTGGCTGTTGGCAATTTACATGCCACCCATCAGTGTAGCAAGGCTCCCATTTCTCCACGGCCTGTCCTGCATTTCTGGTTTTGACACTTTTTTCAGCATGGCCCTTTTGACCGATGGGAAGCGAGACTTCTTTGTAGCGCTGATTTGCCTTTCCAGGTTGCTTGGTTGGCCAAAAAGGCCGTATGCGTTTTTTCCTGTATATATTCAGGAAAAAACGCATACGCCCTTTTTGGCCAAGGGCATCATTGTCAACGTTTTGCCACTTTTCATGTGCTTTAAAGGCGATTCGAATCTACCTCCTGAAATCTTTTTCCGGCAATTCTGCCTTGATTTCAAATCCTCTTCTTTGCCTTCCCTCAATATATTTGTGGACAAGAGTTATCATTTATAACTCTGCAGGTTTGTGAATTGCAGTGCCCTGAACCTCCATTTTACAACTCGTTTTTATGGGAGCTGGCCGTAAAATCGCAGAATGGCTTCAGGCCCTGTTCTCGTTCCGGGGGGGCAGGCTGAGCCTGTGGTTAATTCTTCTTCCTGATGGGAAAATACAGTGACCTGTGCCTGTCCCAACACCAAGAGCTAGTCTCTCGTTGGTTCCAGGTCTTCCCGTTTATCCTCAGGACAGATTGCAACCTGTATGGAACAGGAGGTTAAAGGTGCTGATGCTCCAAGTAGGGAGCTTTCTAGTAAAGCGGCTGGAATGGCGAACCCGGGCACAAGGAGATGAGAAATGAGGTGCCTTTTAGAAACCTTTCCCCATCACACGGTGTACCATCTTCTGGGTTTCTCATGCATGTTTTCGATGTAGGAAGATGCCCTTGAACCTGGAGATTTGGGACCCATGCGATGGGTACCACACAGTATTACTTTAAAGGGTCTGTGTTTGCTCACCCAACCTCACCAAACCTCTCAGCCCCAAGAGTGTCCACCCTTATGTCTCATCCAGCTGTGGGTCTAGATATGGTCAATCCAGGTTGCATCACAGCCCCTGAACGCATTGTGTAAGTATTTCACTCTCTTTCACTGTCTTTCTTTCATGGGTGTTTCAAAGTAATTTATTTTTATAATGGGGTTTAGCTGCTTTTCACTGCTGTGTTTATGCCGCTTTACACCCACTTGACACACTAACAGAGAGATATCAATACATAGGTTTTACGATTATTATTAGTCAGATATATTCTTGTGTGGTGAATAGGGCGTGTTGAGTCCAGTTCTCTGAGCAAGGAGTAGGTCTTGTCTATTACATATTGGGTTTATGGAACGGTATCTGAGCTAATTTGATACCCTTGTTTTATGTATCACCCCACCTCACCTTTCCCGTTAAGCAGCCATAGTGTGTTTTCTGCATGTGTGACTCTGTTCTGTTTTGTAATTCAGTTCAAGTGTAACGGTTTTTACATTCCCTCTATCAGTGATACCTTATGAGAAGTGTCCTTTTCTGTGTGACTTATTTCACTTAGAATCGTCGTACCTAAATCCACTCATCATGCTGCTACTAACCTTACGACATTGATTTCATGGCTGAGTGATATTCCAATGTACATAAGGACCACAACTTCTTTATCCATTTTTCTCTTTCCTGGGATATTTAAGGTGGAATGAAGTGGAGGTCCTGGTCAACAGAGCAGCCCTAAACTTTGGGGTGCTTGTGTCTTGCTGATTTTTCATTTTCCCAATTTATACCCCCATGAGTGGAAGTGCCCTATGCTCTCTAAGCTGTGTTTTTCAGATGTTTCAGGACTCACCGGACACTTCTCCAGAGTGGCTCTTGGCAATTTACATCCCGCCCATCAGTGTAGCAAGGCTCCCATTTCTCCATGGCCTGTCCTGCATTTCTGGTTTTGACACTTTTTTCAGCATGGCCCTTTTGACCGATGGGAAGCGAGACTTTTTGTAGCGCTGATTTGCCTTTCCAGGTTGTTTGGTTGGCCAAAAAGGGCGTATGCGTTTTTTCCTGAATATATTCAGGAAAAAACGCATACGCCCTTTTTGGCCAAGGGCATCATTGTCAACGTTTTGCCGCTTTTCATGTGCTTTAAAGGCGATTGGTATCTAGCTCCTGAAATCTGTTTCCTGCAATTCTGCCTTGATTTCAAATCCTCTTCTTTGCCTTCCCTCAATATATTTGTGGACGAGAGTTATCATTTATAACTCTGCAGGTTTGTGAATTGCAGTGCCCTGAACCTCCATTTTACAACTCGCTTTTTTGGTAGCTGGCCGCAAAAGTGCAGGATGGCTTCAGGCCCTGTTCTGGTTCCGGGGGGCAGGATGAGCCTGTGGTTAATTCTTCTTTCTGATGGGAATATAGAGTGACCTGTGCCTGTCCCAACACCAAGAGCTAGTCTCTAGTTGGTTCCACGTCTTCCCGTTTATCCTCAGGACAGATTGCAACCTGTATGGAACAGGAGGTTAAAGGTGCTGATGCTCCAAGTAGGGAGCTTGCTAGTAAAGTGGCTGGAATGGCGAACCCGGGCACAAGGAGATGAGAAATGAGGTGCGTTTTAGAAACCTTTCCCCATCACACGGTGTACCATCTTCTGGGTTTCTCATGCATGTTTTTGATGTAGGAAGATGCCCTTGAACCTGGAGATTTGGGACCCATGCGATGGGTACCATGCAGTATTACTTTAAAGGGTCTGTGTTTGCTCACCCAACCTCACCAAACCTCTCAGCCCCAAGAGTGTCCACCCTTATGTCTCATCCAGCTGTGAGTCTAGATATGGTCAATCCAGGTTGCATCACAGCCCCTGAACGCATTGTGTAAGAATTTCTCTCTCTTTCACTGTCTTTCTTTCATGGGTGTTTCAAAGTAATTTATTTTTATAATGGGGTTTAGCTGCTTTTCACTGCTGTGTTTATGCCGCTTTACACCCACTTGACACACTAACAGAGAGATATCAATACATACGTTTTACGATTATTATTAGTCAGATATATTCTTGTGTGGTGAATAGGGCGTGTTGAGTCCAGTTCTCTGAGCAAGGAGTAGGTCTTGTCTATTACATATTGGGTTTATGGAACGGTATCTGAGCTAATTTGAAACCCTTGTTTTATGTATCACCCCACCTCACCTTTCCCGTTAAGCAGCCATAGTGTGTTTTCTGCATGTGTGACTCTGTTCTGTTTTGTAATTCAGTTCAAGTGTAACGGTTTTTACATTCCCTCTATCAGTGATACCTTATGAGAAGTGTCGTTTTCTGTGTGACTTATTTCACTTAGAATCGTCGTACCTAAATCCACTCATCATGCTGCTACTAACCTTACGACATTGATTTCATGGCTGAGTGATATTCCATTGTACATAAGGACCACAACTTCTTTATCCATTTTTCTCTTTCCTGGGATATTTAAGGTGGAATGAAGTGGAGGTCCTGGTCAACAGAGCAGCCCTAAACTTTGGGGTGCTTGTGTCTTGCTGATTTTTAATTTTCCCAATTTATACCCCCATGAGTGGGAGTGCCCTATGCTCTCTAAGCTGTGTTTTTCAGATGTTTCAGGACTCACCGGACACTTCTCCAGAGTGGCTCTTGGCAATTTACATCCCGCCCATCAGTGTAGCAAGGCTCCCATTTCTCCATGGCCTGTCCTGCATTTCTGGTTTTGACACTTTTTTCAGCATGGCCCTTTTGACCGATGGGAAGCGAGACTTCTTTGTAGCGCTGATTTGCCTTTCCAGGTTGCTTGGTTGGCCAAAAAGGGCGTATGCCTTTTTTCCTGAATATATTCAGGAAAAAACGCATACGCCCTTTTTGGCCAAGGGCATCATTGTCAACGTTTTGCCGCTTTTCATGTGCTTTAAAGGCGATTCGTATCTACCTCCTGAAATCTGTTTCCTGCAATTCTGCCTTGATTTCAAATCCTCTTCTTTGCCTTCCCTCAATATATTTGTGGACGAGAGTTATCATTTATAACTCTGCAGGTTTGTGAATTGCAGTGCCCTGAACCTCCATTTTACAACTCGCTTTTTTGGTAGCTGGCCGCAAAAGTGCAGGATGGCTTCAGGCCCTGTTCTGGTTCCGGGGGGCAGGATGAGCCTGTGGTTAATTCTTCTTTCTGATGGGAATATAGAGTGACCTGTGCCTGTCCCAACACCAAGAGCTAGTCTCTCGTTGGTTCCACGTCTTCCCGTTTATCCTCAGGACAGATTGCAACCTGTATGGAACAGGAGGTTAAAAGTGCTGATGCTCCAAGTAGGGAGATTGCTAGTAAAGTGGATGGAATGGCGAACCCGGGCACAAGGAGATGAGAAATGAGGTGCGTTTTAGAAACCTTTCCCCATCACACGGTGTACCATCTTCTGGGTTTCTCATGCATGTTTTCGATGTAGGAAGATGCCCTTGAACCTGGAGATTTGGGACCCATGCGATGGGTACCACGCAGTATTACTTTAAAGGGTCTGCATTTGCTCACCCAACCTCACCAAACCTCTCAGCCCCAAGAGTGTCCACCCTTATGTCTCATCCAGCTGTGCGTCTAGATATGGTCAATCCAGGTTGCATCACAGCCCCTGAACGCATTGTGTAAGAATTTCTCTCTCTTTCACTGTCTTTGTTTCATGGGTGTTTCAAAGTAATTTATTTTTATAATGGGGTTTAGCTGCTTTTCACTGCTGTGTTTATGCCGCTTTACACCCACTTGACACACTAACAGAGAGATATCAATACATAGGTTTTACGATTATTATTAGTCAGATATATTCTTGTGCGGTGAATAGGGCGTGTTGAGTCCAGTTCTCTGAGCAAGGAGTAGGTCTTGTCTATTACATATTGGGTTTATGGAACGGTATCTGAGCTAATTTGATACCCTAGTTTTATGTATCACCCCACCTCACCTTTTCCGTTAAGCAGCCATAGTGTGTTTTCTGCATGTGTGACTCTGTTCTGTTTTGTAATTCAGTTCAAGTGTAACAGTTTTTACATTCCCTCTATCCGTGATACCTTATGAGAAGTGTCCTTTTCTGTGTGACTTGTTTCACTTAGAATCGTCGTACCTAAATCCACTCATCATGCTGCTACTAACCTTACGACATTGATTTCATGGCTGAGTGATATTCCATTGTACATAAGGACCACAACTTCTTTATCCATTTTTCTCTTTCCTGGGATATTTAAGGTGGAATGAAGTGGAGGTCCTGGTCAACAGAGCAGCCCTAAACTTTGGGGTGCTTGTGTCTTGCTGATTTTTCATTTTCCCAATTTATACCCCCATGAGTGGAAGTGCCCTATGCTCTCTAAGCTGTGTTTTTCAGATGTTTCAGGACTCACCGGACACTTCTCCAGAGTGGCTCTTGGCAATTTACATCCCGCCCATCAGTGTAGCAAGGCTCCCATTTCTCCATGGCCTGTCCTGCATTTCTGGTTTTGACTCTTTTTTCAGCATGGCCCTTTTGACCAATGGGAAGCGAGACTTCTTTGTAGCGCTGATTTGCCTTTCCAGGTTGCTTGGTTGGCCAAAAAGGGCGTATGCGTTTTTTCCTGAATATATTCAGGAAAAAACGCATACGCCCTTTTTGGCCAAGGGCATCATTGTCAACGTTTTGCCGCTTTTCATGTACTTTAAAGGCGATTCGAATCTACCTCCTGAAATCTGTTTCCTGCAATTCTTCCTTTATTTCAAATCCTCTTCTTTGCCTTCCCTCAATATATTTGTGGACGAGAGTTATCATTTATAACTCTGCAGGTTTGTGAATTGCAGTGCCCTGAACCTCCATTTTACAACTCGCTTTTTTGGGAGCTGGCCGCAAAAGCGCAGGATGGCTTCAGGCCCTGTTCTGGTTCCGGGAGGCAGGCTGAGCCTGTGGTTAATTCTTCTTCCTGATGGGAAAATAAATTGACCTTTGCCTGTCCCAACACCAAGAGCTAGTCTCTCGTTGGTTCCACCTCTTCCCGTTCATCCTCAGGACAAATTGCAACCTGTATGGAACAGGAGGTTAAAGGTGCTGATGCTCCAAGTAGGGAGATTGCTAGTAAAGCGGCTGGAATGGCGAACCCGGGCACAAGGAGATGAGAAATGAGGTGCGTTTTAGAAACCTTTCCCCATCACACGGTGTACCATCTTCTGGGTTTCTCATGCATGTTTTCGATGTAGGAAGATGCCCTTGAACCTGGAGATTTGGGACCCATGCGATGGGTACCACGCAGTATTACTTTAAAGGGTCTGCGTTTGCTCACCCAACCTCACCAAACCTCTCAGCCCCAAGAGTGTCCACCCTTATGTCTCATCCAGCTGTGGGTCTAGATATGGTCAATCCAGGTTGCATCACAGCCCCTGAACTCATTGTGTAAGAATTTCTATCTCTTTCACTGTCATTGTTTCATGGGTTTTTCAAAGTAATTTATTTTCATAATGGGGTTTAGCTGCTTTTCACGGCTGTGTTTATGCCGCTTTACACCCACTTGACACACTAACAGAGAGATATCAATACATAGGTTTTAAGATTATTACTAGTCAGATATATTCTTGTGCGGTGAATAGGGCGTGTTGAGTACAGTTCTCTGAGCAAGGAGTAGGTCTTGTCTACTACATATTGGGTTTATGGAACGGTATCTGAGCTAATTTGATACCCTTGTTTTATGTATCACCCCACCTCACCTTTCCCGTTAAGCAGCCATAGTGTGTTTTCTGCAAGTGTGACTCTGTTCTGTTTTGTAATTCAGTTCAAGTGTAACGGTTTTTACATTCCCTCTATAAGTGATACCTTATGAGAAGTGTCCTTTTCTGTGTGACTTATTTCACTTAGAATCGTCGTACCTAAATCCACTCATCATGCTGCTCCTAACCTTATGACATTGATTTCATGGCTGAGTGATATTCCATTGTACATAAGGACCACAACTCCTTTATCCATTTTTCTCTTTCCTGGGATATTTAAGGTGGAATGAAGTGGAGGTCCTGGTCAACAGAGCAGCCCTAAACTTTGGGGTGCTTGTGTCTTGCTGATTTTTAATTTTCCCAATTTATACCCCCATGAGTGGGAGTGCCCTATGCTCTCTAAGCTGTGTTTTTCAGATGTTTCAGGACTCACCGTACACTTCTCCACAGTGGCTGTTGGCAATTTACATGCCACCCATCAGTGTAGCAAGGCTCCCATTTCTCCACGGCCTGTCCTGCATTTCTGGTTTTGACACTTTTTTCAGCATGGCCCTTTTGACCGATGGGAAGCGAGACTTCTTTGTAGCGCTGATTTGCCTTTCCAGGTTGCTTGGTTGGCCAAAAAGGCCGTATGCGTTTTTTCCTGTATATATTCAGGAAAAAACGCATACGCCCTTTTTGGCCAAGGGCATCATTGTCAACGTTTTGCCGCTTTTCATGTGCTTTAAAGGCGATTCGAATCTACCTCCTGAAATCTTTTTCCGGCAATTCTGCCTTGATTTCAAATCCTCTTCTTTGCCTTCCCTCAATATATTTGTGGACAAGAGTTATCATTTATAACTCTGCAGGTTTGTGAATTGCAGTGCCCTGAACCTCCATTTTACAACTCGTTTTTATGGGAGCTGGCCGTAAAATCGCAGAATGGCTTCAGGCCCTGTTCTCGTTCCGGGGGGGCAGGCTGAGCCTGTGGTTAATTCTTCTTCCTGATGGGAAAATACAGTGACCTGTGCCTGTCCCAACACCAAGAGCTAGTCTCTCGTTGGTTCCACGTCTTCCCGTTTATCCTCAGGACAGATTGCAACCTGTATGGAACAGGAGGTTAAAGGTGCTGATGCTCCAAGTAGGGAGCTTTCTAGTAAAGCGGCTGGAATGGCGAACCCGGGCACAAGGAGATGAGAAATGAGGTGCCTTTTAGAAACCTTTCCCCATCACACGGTGTACCATCTTCTGGGTTTCTCATGCATGTTTTCGATGTAGGAAGATGCCCTTGAACCTGGAGATTTGGGACCCATGCGATGGGTACCACACAGTATTACTTTAAAGGGTCTGTGTTTGCTCACCCAACCTCACCAAACCTCTCAGCCCCAAGAGTGTCCACCCTTATGTCTCATCCAGCTGTGGGTCTAGATATGGTCAATCCAGGTTGCATCACAGCCCCTGAACGCATTGTGTAAGAATTTCACTCTCTTTCACTGTCTTTCTTTCATGGGTGTTTCAAAGTAATTTATTTTTATAATGGGGTTTAGCTGCTTTTCACTGCTGTGTTTATGCCGCTTTACACCCACTTGACACACTAACAGAGAGATATCAATACATAGGTTTTACGATTATTATTAGTCAGATATATTCTTGTGTGGTGAATAGGGCGTGTTGAGTCCAGTTCTCTGAGCAAGGAGTAGGTCTTGTCTATTACATATTGGGTTTATGGAACGGTATCTGAGCTAATTTGATACCCTTGTTTTATGTATCACCCCACCTCACCTTTCCCGTTAAGCAGCCATAGTGTGTTTTCTGCATGTGTGACTCTGTTCTGTTTTGTAATTCAGTTCAAGTGTAACGGTTTTTACATTCCCTCTATCAGTGATACCTTATGAGAAGTGTCGTTTTCTGTGTGACTTATTTCACTTAGAATCGTCGTACCTAAATCCACTCATCATGCTGCTACTAACCTTACGACATTGATTTCATGGCTGAGTGATATTCCAATGTACATAAGGACCACAACTTCTTTATCCATTTTTCTCTTTCCTGGGATATTTAAGGTGGAATGAAGTGGAGGTCCTGGTCAACAGAGCAGCCCTAAACTTTGGGGTGCCTGTGTCTTGCTGATTTTTCATTTTCCCAATTTATACCCCCATGAGTGGAAGTGCCCTATGCTCTCTAAGCTGTGTTTTTCAGATGTTTCAGGACTCACCGGACACTTCTCCAGAGTGGCTCTTGGCAATTTACATCCCGCCCATCAGTGTAGCAAGGCTCCCATTTCTCCATGGCCTGTCCTGCATTTCTGGTTTTGACACTTTTTTCAGCATGGCCCTTTTGACCGATGGGAAGCGAGACTTTTTGTAGCGCTGATTTGCCTTTCCAGGTTGTTTGGTTGACCAAAAAGGGCGTATGCGTTTTTTCCTGAATATATTCAGGAAAAAACGCATACGCCCTTTTTGGCCAAGGGCATCATTGTCAACGTTTTGCCGCTTTTCATGTGCTTTAAAGGCGATTGGTATCTAGCTCCTGAAATCTGTTTCCTGCAATTCTGCCTTGATTTCAAATCCTCTTCTTTGCCTTCCCTCAATATATTTGTGGACGAGAGTTATCATTTATAACTCTGCAGGTTTGTGAATTGCAGTGCCCTGAACCTCCATTTTACAACTCGCTTTTTTGGTAGCTGGCCGCAAAAGTGCAGGATGGCTTCAGGCCCTGTTCTGGTTCCGGGGGGCAGGATGAGCCTGTGGTTAATTCTTCTTTCTGATGGGAATATAGAGTGACCTGTGCCTGTCCCAACACCAAGAGCTAGTCTCTAGTTGGTTCCACGTCTTCCCGTTTATCCTCAGGACAGATTGCCACCTGTATGGAACAGGAGGTTAAAGGTGCTGATGCTCCAAGTAGGGAGCTTGCTAGTAAAGTGGCTGGAATGGCGAACCCGGGCACAAGGAGATGAGAAATGAGGTGCGTTTTAGAAACCTTTCCCCATCACACGGTGTACCATCTTCTGGGTTTCTCATGCATGTTTTTGATGTAGGAAGATGCCCTTGAACCTGGAGATTTGGGACCCATGCGATGGGTACCACGCAGTATTACTTTAAAGGGTCTGTGTTTGCTCACCCAACCTCACCAAACCTCTCAGCCCCAAGAGTGTCCACCCTTATGTCTCATCCAGCTCTGAGTCTAGATATGGTCAATCCAGGTTGCATCACAGCCCCTGAACGCATTGTGTAAGAATTTCTCTCTCTTTCACTGTCTTTCTTTCATGGGTGTTTCAAAGTAATTTATTTTTATAATGGGGTTTAGCTGCTTTTCACTGCTGTGTTTATGCCGCTTTACACCCACTTGACACACTAACAGAGAGATATCAATACATACGTTTTACGATTATTATTAGTCAGATATATTCTTGTGTGGTGAATAGGGCGTGTTGAGTCCAGTTCTCTGAGCAAGGAGTAGGTCTTGTCTATTACATATTGGGTTTATGGAACGGTATCTGAGCTAATTTGAAACCCTTGTTTTATGTATCACCCCACCTCACCTTTCCCGTTAAGCAGCCATAGTGTGTTTTCTGCATGTGTGACTCTGTTCTGTTTTGTAATTCAGTTCAAGTGTAACGGTTTTTACATTCCCTCTATCAGTGATACCTTATGAGAAGTGTCGTTTTCTGTGTGACTTATTTCACTTAGAATCGTCGTACCTAAATCCACTCATCATGCTGCTACTAACCTTACGACATTGATTTCATGGCTGAGTGATATTCCATTGTACATAAGGACCACAACTTCTTTATCCATTTTTCTCTTTCCTGGGATATTTAAGGTGGAATGAAGTGGAGGTCCTGGTCAACAGAGCAGCCCTAAACTTTGGGGTGCTTGTGTCTTGCTGATTTTTAATTTTCCCAATTTATACCCCCATGAGTGGGAGTGCCCTATGCTCTCTAAGCTGTGTTTTTCAGATGTTTCAGGACTCACCGGACACTTCTCCAGAGTGGCTCTTGGCAATTTACATCCCGCCCATCAGTGTAGCAAGGCTCCCATTTCTCCATGGCCTGTCCTGCATTTCTGGTTTTGACACTTTTTTCAGCATGGCCCTTTTGACCGATGGGAAGCGAGACTTCTTTGTAGCGCTGATTTGCCTTTCCAGGTTGCTTGGTTGGCCAAAAAGGGCGTATGCCTTTTTTCCTGAATATATTCAGGAAAAAACGCATACGCCCTTTTTGGCCAAGGGCATCATTGTCAACGTTTTGCCGCTTTTCATGTGCTTTAAAGGCGATTCGTATCTACCTCCTGAAATCTGTTTCCTGCAATTCTGCCTTGATTTCAAATCCTCTTCTTTGCCTTCCCTCAATATATTTGTGGACGAGAGTTATCATTTATAACTCTGCAGGTTTGTGAATTGCAGTGCCCTGAACCTCCATTTTACAACTCGCTTTTTTGGTAGCTGGCCGCAAAAGTGCAGGATGGCTTCAGGCCCTGTTCTGGTTCCGGGGGGCAGGATGAGCCTGTGGTTAATTCTTCTTTCTGATGGGAATATAGAGTGACCTGTGCCTGTCCCAACACCAAGAGCTAGTCTCTCGTTGGTTCCACGTCTTCCCGTTTATCCTCAGGACAGATTGCAACCTGTATGGAACAGGAGGTTAAAAGTGCTGATGCTCCAAGTAGGGAGATTGCTAGTAAAGTGGATGGAATGGCGAACCCGGGCACAAGGAGATGAGAAATGAGGTGCGTTTTAGAAACCTTTCCCCATCACACGGTGTACCATCTTCTGGGTTTCTCATGCATGTTTTCGATGTAGGAAGATGCCCTTGAACCTGGAGATTTGGGACCCATGCGATGGGTACCACGCAGTATTACTTTAAAGGGTCTGCATTTGCTCACCCAACCTCACCAAACCTCTCAGCCCCAAGAGTGTCCACCCTTATGTCTCATCCAGCTGTGCGTCTAGATATGGTCAATCCAGGTTGCATCACAGCCCCTGAACGCATTGTGTAAGAATTTCTCTCTCTTTCACTGTCTTTGTTTCATGGGTGTTTCAAAGTAATTTATTTTTATAATGGGGTTTAGCTGCTTTTCACTGCTGTGTTTATGCCGCTTTACACCCACTTGACACACTAACAGAGAGATATCAATACATAGGTTTTACGATTATTATTAGTCAGATATATTCTTGTGCGGTGAATAGGGCGTGTTGAGTCCAGTTCTCTGAGCAAGGAGTAGGTCTTGTCTATTACATATTGGGTTTATGGAACGGTATCTGAGCTAATTTGATACCCTAGTTTTATGTATCACCCCACCTCACCTTTTCCGTTAAGCAGCCATAGTGTGTTTTCTGCATGTGTGACTCTGTTCTGTTTTGTAATTCAGTTCAAGTGTAACAGTTTTTACATTCCCTCTATCCGTGATACCTTATGAGAAGTGTCCTTTTCTGTGTGACTTATTTCACTTAGAATCGTCGTACCTAAATCCACTCATCATGCTGCTACTAACCTTACGACATTGATTTCATGGCTGAGTGATATTCCATTGTACATAAGGACCACAACTTCTTTATCCATTTTTCTCTTTCCTGGGATATTTAAGGTGGAATGAAGTGGAGGTCCTGGTCAACAGAGCAGCCCTAAACTTTGGGGTGCTTGTGTCTTGCTGATTTTTAATTTTCCCAATTTATACCCCCATGAGTGGAAGTGCCCTATGCTCTCTAAGCTGTGTTTTTCAGATGTTTCAGGACTCACCGGACACTTCTCCAGAGTGGCTCTTGGCAATTTACATCCCGCCCATCAGTGTAGCAAGGCTCCCATTTCTCCATGGCCTGTCCTGCATTTCTGGTTTTGACTCTTTTTTCAGCATGGCCCTTTTGACCAATGGGAAGCGAGACTTCTTTGTAGCGCTGATTTGCCTTTCCAGGTTGCTTGGTTGGCCAAAAAGGGCGTATGCGTTTTTTCCTGAATATATTCAGGAAAAAACGCATACGCCCTTTTTGGCCAAGGGCATCATTGTCAACGTTTTGCCGCTTTTCATGTACTTTAAAGGCGATTCGAATCTACCTCCTGAAATCTGTTTCCTGCAATTCTTCCTTTATTTCAAATCCTCTTCTTTGCCTTCCCTCAATATATTTGTGGACGAGAGTTATCATTTATAACTCTGCAGGTTTGTGAATTGCAGTGCCCTGAACCTCCATTTTACAACTCGCTTTTTTGGGAGCTGGCCGCAAAAGCGCAGGATGGCTTCAGGCCCTGTTCTGGTTCCGGGAGGCAGGCTGAGCCTGTGGTTAATTCTTCTTCCTGATGGGAAAATAAATTGACCTTTGCCTGTCCCAACACCAAGAGCTAGTCTCTCGTTGGTTCCACCTCTTCCCGTTCATCCTCAGGACAAATTGCAACCTGTATGGAACAGGAGGTTAAAGGTGCTGATGCTCCAAGTAGGGAGATTGCTAGTAAAGCGGCTGGAATGGCGAACCCGGGCACAAGGAGATGAGAAATGAGGTGCGTTTTAGAAACCTTTCCCCATCACACGGTGTACCATCTTCTGGGTTTCTCATGCATGTTTTCGATGTAGGAAGATGCCCTTGAACCTGGAGATTTGGGACCCATGCGATGGGTACCACGCAGTATTACTTTAAAGGGTCTGCGTTTGCTCACCCAACCTCACCAAACCTCTCAGCCCCAAGAGTGTCCACCCTTATGTCTCATCCAGCTGTGGGTCTAGATATGGTCAATCCAGGTTGCATCACAGCCCCTGAACTCATTGTGTAAGAATTTCTATCTCTTTCACTGTCATTGTTTCATGGGTTTTTCAAAGTAATTTATTTTCATAATGGGGTTTAGCTGCTTTTCACGGCTGTGTTTATGCCGCTTTACACCCACTTGACACACTAACAGAGAGATATCAATACATAGGTTTTAAGATTATTACTAGTCAGATATATTCTTGTGCGGTGAATAGGGCGTGTTGAGTACAGTTCTCTGAGCAAGGAGTAGGTCTTGTCTACTACATATTGGGTTTATGGAACGGTATCTGAGCTAATTTGATACCCTTGTTTTATGTATCACCCCACCTCACCTTTCCCGTTAAGCAGCCATAGTGTGTTTTCTGCAAGTGTGACTCTGTTCTGTTTTGTAATTCAGTTCAAGTGTAACGGTTTTTACATTCCCTCTATAAGTGATACCTTATGAGAAGTGTCCTTTTCTGTGTGACTTATTTCACTTAGAATCGTCGTACCTAAATCCACTCATCATGCTGCTCCTAACCTTATGACATTGATTTCATGGCTGAGTGATATTCCATTGTACATAAGGACCACAACTCCTTTATCCATTTTTCTCTTTCCTGGGATATTTAAGGTGGAATGAAGTGGAGGTCCTGGTCAACAGAGCAGCCCTAAACTTTGGGGTGCTTGTGTCTTGCTGATTTTTAATTTTCCCAATTTATACCCCCATGAGTGGGAGTGCCCTATGCTCTCTAAGCTGTGTTTTTCAGATGTTTCAGGACTCACCGTACACTTCTCCACAGTGGCTGTTGGCAATTTACATGCCACCCATCAGTGTAGCAAGGCTCCCATTTCTCCACGGCCTGTCCTGCATTTCTGGTTTTGACACTTTTTTCAGCATGGCCCTTTTGACCGATGGGAAGCGAGACTTCTTTGTAGCGCTGATTTGCCTTTCCAGGTTGCTTGGTTGGCCAAAAAGGGCGTATGCGTTTTTTCCTGAATATATTCAGGAAAAAAACGCATATGCCCTTTTTGGCCAAGGGCATCATTGTCAACGTTTTGCCGCTTTTCCTGTGCTTTAAAGGCGATTCGAATCTACCTCCTGAAATCTGTTTCCTGCAATTCTGCCTTGATTTCAAATCCTCTTCTTTGCCTTCCCTCAATATATTTGTGGACGAGAGTTATCATTTATAACTCTGCAGGTTTGTGAATTGCAGTGCCCTGAACCTCCATTTTACAACTCGTTTTTATGGGAGCTGGCCGCAAAATCGCAGAATGGCTTCAGGCCCTGTTCTGGTTCCGGGGGGCAGGCTGAGCCTGTGGTTAATTCTTCTTTCTGATGGGAATATAGAGTGACCTGTGCCTGTCCCAACACCAAGAGCTAGTCTCTCGTTGGTTCCACGTCTTCCCGTTTATCCTCAGGACAGATTGCAACCTGTATGGAACAGGAGGTTAAAGGTGCTGATGCTCCAAGTAGGGAGCTTGCTAGTAAAGTGGCTGGAATGGCGAACCCGGGCACAAGGAGATGAGAAATAAGGTGCATTTTAGAAACCTTTCCCCATCACACGGTGTACCATCTTCTGGGTTTCTCATGCATGTTTTCGATGTAGGAAGATGCCCTTGAACCTGGAGATTTGGGACCCATGCGATGGGTACCACGCAGTATTACTTTAAAGGGTCTGCGTTTGCTCACCCAACCTCACCAAACCTCTCAGCCCCAAGAGTGTCCACCCTTATGTCTCATCCAGCTGTGCGTCTAGATATGGTCAATCCAGGTTGCATCACAGCCCCTGAACGCATTGTGTAAGAATTTCTCTCTCTTTCACTGTCTTTGTTTCATGGGTGTTTCAAAGTAATTTATTTTTATAATGGGGTTTAGCTGCTTTTCACTGCTGTGTTTATGCCGCTTTACACCCACTTGACACACTAACAGAGAGATATCAATACATAGGTTTTACGATTATTATTAGTCAGATATATTCTTGTGCGGTGAATAGGGCGTGTTGAGTCCAGTTCTCTGAGCAAGGAGTAGGTCTTGTCTAATACATATTGGGTTTATGGAACGGTATCTGAGCTAATTTGATACCCTTGTTTTATGTATCACCCCACCTCACCTTTCCCGTTAAGCAGCCATAGTGTGTTTTCTGCATGTGTGACTCTGTTCTGTTTTGTAATTCAGTTCAAGTGTAACGGTTTTTACATTCCCTCTATCAGTGATACCTTATGAGAAGTGTCCTTTTCTGTGTGACTTATTTCACTTAGAATCGTCGTACCTAAATCCACTCATCATGCTGCTACTAACCTTACGACATTGATTTCATGGCTGAGTGATATTCCATTGTACATAAGGACCACAACTTCTTTATCCATTTTTCTCTTTCCTGGGATATTTAAGGTGGAATGAAGTGGAGGTCCTGGTCAACAGAGCAGCCCTAAACTTTGGGGTGCTTGTGTCTTGCTGATTTTTAATTTTCCCAATTTATAACCCCATGAGTGGAAGTGCCCTATGCTCTCTAAGCTGTGTTTTTCAGATGTTTCAGGACTCACCGGACACTTCTCCAGAGTGGCTCTTGGCAATTTACATCCTGCCCATCAGTGTAGCAAGGCTCCCATTTCTCCATGGCCTGTCCTGCATTTCTGGTTTTGACACTTTTTTCAGCATGGCCCTTTTGACCGATGGGAAGCGAGACTTCTTTGTAGCGCTGATTTGCCTTTCCAGGTTGCTTGGTTGGCCAAAAAGGGCGTATGCGTTTTTTCCTGAATATATTCAGGAAAAAACGCATACGCCCTTTTTGGCCAAGGGCATCATTGTCAACGTTTTGCCGCTTTTCATGTACTTTAAAGGCGATTCGAATCTACCTCCTGAAATCTGTTTCCTGCAATTCTGCCTTGATTTCAAACCTCTTCTTTGCCTTCCCTCAATATATTTGTGGACGAGAGTTATCATTTATAACTCTGCAGGTTTGTGAATTGCAGTGCCCTGAACCTCCATTTTACAACTCGCTTTTTTGGGAGCTGGCCGCAAAAGCGCAGGATGGCTTCAGGCCCTGTTCTGGTTCCGGGGGGCAGGCTGAGCCTGTGGTTAATTCTTCTTTCTGATGGGAAAATAGAGTGACCTGTGCCTGTCCCAACACCAAGAGCTAGTCTCTCGTTGGTTCCACGTCTTCCCGTTCATCCTCAGGACAAATTGCAACCTGTACGGAACAGGAGGTGAAAGGTGCTGATGCTCCAAGTAGGGAGATTGCTAGCAAAGCGGCTGGAATGGCGAACCCGGGCACAAGGAGATGGGAAATGAGGTGCGTTTTAGAAACCTTTCCCCATCACACGGTGTACCATCTTCTGGGTTTCTCATGCATGTTTTCGATGTAGGAAGATGCCCTTGAACCTGGAGATTTGGGACCCATGCAATGGGTACCACGCAGTATTACTTTAAAGGGTCTGCGTTTGCTCACCCAACCTCACCAAACCTCTCAGCCCCAAGAGTGTCCACCCTTATGTCTCATCCAGCTGTGGGTCTAGATATGGTCAATCCAGGTTGCATCACAGCCCCTGAACGCATTGTGTAAGAATTTCTCTCTCTTTCACTGTCTTTGTTTCATGGGTTTTTAAAAGTAATTTATTTTCATAATGTGGTTTAGCTGCTTTTCACTGCTGTGTTTATGCCGCTTTACACCCACTTGACACACTAACAGAGAGATATCAATACATACGTTTTACGATTATTATTAGTCAGATATATTCTTGTGTGGTGAATAGGGCGTGTTGAGTTCAGTTCTCTGAGCAAGGAGTAGGTCTTGTCTATTACATATTGGGTTTATGGAACGGTATCTGAGCTAATTTGAAACCCTTGTTTTATGTATCACCCCACCTCACCTTTCCCGTTAAGCAGCCATAGTGTGTTTTCTGCATGTGTGACTCTGTTCTGTTTTGTAATTCAGTTCAAGTGTAACGGTTTTTACATTCCCTCTATCAGTGATACCTTATGAGAAGTGTCCTTTTCTGTGTGACTTATTTCACTTAGAATCGTCATACCTAAATCCACTCATCATGCTGCTGCTAGCCTTATGACATTGATTTCATGGCTGAGTGATATTCCATTGTACATAAGGACCACCACTTCTTTATCCATTTTTCTCTTTCCTGGGATATTGAAGGTGGAATGAAGTGGAGGTCCTTGTCAACAGAGCAGCCCTAATCTTTGGGTTGCTTGTGTCTTACTGATTTTAATTTTCCCAATTTATACCCCCATGAGTGGAAGTCCCCTATGCTCTCTAAGCTGTGTTTTTTAGATGTTTCAGGACTCACCGTACACTTCTCCACAGTGGCTGTTGGCAATTTACATGCCACCCATCAGTGTAGCAAGGCTCCCATTTCTCCACGGCCTGTCCTGCATTTCTGGTTTTGACACTTTTTTCAGCATGGCCCTTTTGACCGATGGGAAGCGAGACTTCTTTGTAGCGCTGATTTGCCTTTCCAGGTTGCTTGGTTGGCCAAAAAGGGCGTATGCATTTTTTCCTGAATATATTCAGGAAAAAACGCATACGCCCTTTTTGGCCAAGGGCATCATTGTCAACGTTTTGCCGCTTTTCATGTGCTTTAAAGGCGATTCGAATCTACCTCCTGAAATCTTTTTCCGGCAATTCTGCCTTGATTTCAAATCCTCTTCTTTGCCTTCCCTCAATATATTTGTGGACAAGAGTTATCATTTATAACTCTGCAGGTTTGTGAATTGCAGTGCCCTGAACCTCCATTTTACAACTCGTTTTTATGGGAGCTGGCCGTAAAATCGCAGAATGGCTTCAGGCCCTGTTCTCGTTCCGGGGGGGCAGGCTGAGCCTGTGGTTAATTCTTCTTCCTGATGGGAAAATACAGTGACCTGTGCCTGTCCCAACACCAAGAGCTAGTCTCTCATTGGTTCCACGTCTTCCCGTTTATCCTCAGGACAGATTGCAACCTGTATGGAACAGGAGGTTAAAGGTGCTGATGCTCCAAGTAGGGAGCTTTCTAGTAAAGCGGCTGGAATGGCGAACCCGGGCACAAGGAGATGAGAAATGAGGTGCCTTTTAGAAACCTTTCCCCATCACACGGTGTACCATCTTCTGGGTTTCTCATGCATGTTTTCGATGTAGGAAGATGCCCTTGAACCTGGAGATTTGGGACCCATGCGATGGGTACCACACAGTATTACTTTAAAGGGTCTGTGTTTGCTCACCCAACCTCACCAAACCTCTCAGCCCCAAGAGTGTCCACCCTTATGTCTCATCCAGCTGTGGGTCTAGATATGGTCAATCCAGGTTGCATCACAGCCCCTGAACGCATTGTGTAAGAATTTCTCTCTCTTTCACTGTCTTTCTTTCATGGGTGTTTCAAAGTAATTTATTTTTATAATGGGGTTTAGCTGCTTTTCACTGCTGTGTTTATGCCGCTTTACACCCACTTGACACACTAACAGAGAGATATCAATACATAGGTTTTACGATTATTATTAGTCAGATATATTCTTGTGTGGTGAATAGGGCGTGTTGAGTCCAGTTCTCTGAGCAAGGAGTAGGTCTTGTCTATTACATATTGGGTTTATGGAACGGTATCTAAGCTAATTTGATACCCTTGTTTTATGTATCACCCCACCTCACCTTTCCCGTTAAGCAGCCATAGTGTGTTTTCTGCATGTGTGAATCTGTTCTGTTTTGTAATTCAGTTGAAGTGTAACGGTTTTTACATTCCCTCTATCAGTGATACCTTATGAGAAGTGTCCTTTTCTGTGTGACTTATTTCACTTAGAATCGTCGTACCTAAATCCACTCATCATGCTGCTACTAACCTTACGACATTGATTTCATGGCTGAGTGATATTCCAATGTACATAAGGACCACAACTTCTTTATCCATTTTTCTCTTTCCTGGGATATTTAAGGTGGAATGAAGTGGAGGTCCTGGTCAACAGAGCAGCCCTAAACTTTGGGGTGCTTGTGTCTTGCTGATTTTTCATTTTCCCAATTTATACCCCCATGAGTGGAAGTGCCCTATGCTCTCTAAGCTGTGTTTTTCAGATGTTTCAGGACTCACCGGACACTTCTCCAGAGTGGCTCTTGGCAATTTACATCCCGCCCATCAGTGTAGCAAGGCTCCCATTTCTCCATGGCCTGTCCTGCATTTCTGGTTTTGACACTTTTTTCAGCATGGCCCTTTTGACCGATGGGAAGCGAGACTTCTTTGTAGCGCTGATTTGCCTTTCCAGGTTGCTTGGTTGGCCAAAAAGGCCGTATGCGTTTTTTCCTGAATATATTCAGGAAAAAACGCATACGCCCTTTTTGGCCAAGGGCATCATTGTCAACGTTTTTCCGCTTTTCATGTGCTTTAAAGGCGATTCGAATCTACCTCCTGAAATCTTTTTCCGGCAATTCTGCCTTGATTTCAAACCTCTTCTTTGCCTTCCCTCAATATATTTGTAGACGAGAGTTATCATTTATAACTCTGCAGGTTTGTGAATTGCAGTGCCCTGAACCTCCATTTTACAACTCGCTTTTTTGGTAGCTGGCCGTAAAAGCGCAAGATGGCTTCAGGCCCTTTTCTGGTTCTGGGGGACAGGCTGAGCCTGTGGTTAATTCTTCTTCCTGATGGGAAAATAGAGTGACCTGTGCCTGTCCCAACACCAAGAGCTAGTCTCTCGTTGGTTCCACGTCTTCCCGTTCATCCTCAGGACAAATTGCAACCTGTACGGAACAGGAGGTTAAAGGTGCTGATGCTCCAAGTAGGGAGATTGCTAGTAAAGCAGCTGGAATGGCGAACCCGGGCACAATGAGATGAGAAATAAGGTGCGTTTTAGAAACCTTTCCCCATCACACGGTGTACCATCTTCTGGGTTTCTCATGCATGTTTTCGATGTAGGAAGATGCCCTTGAACCTGGAGATTTGGGACCCATGCGATGGGTACCACGCAGTATTACTTTAAAGGGTCTGCGTTTGCTCACCCAACCTCACCAAAACTCTCAGCCCCAAGAGTGTCCACCCTTATGTCTCATCCAGCTGTGCGTCTAGATATGGTCAATCCAGGTTGCATCACAGCCCCTGAACGCATTGTGTAAGAATTTCTCTCTCTTTCACTCTCTTTGTTTCATGAGTTTTTCAAAGTAATTTATTTTCATAATGGGATTTAGCTGCTTTTCACTGCTGTGTTTATGCCGCTTTACACCCACTTGACACACTAACAGAGAGATATCAATACATAGGTTTTATGATTATTACTAGTCAGATATATTCTTGTGCGGTGAATAGGGCGTGTTGAGTCCAGTTCTCTGAGCAAGGAGTAGGTCTTGTCTATTACATACTGGGTTTATGGAATGGTATCTGAGCTAATTTGAAACCCTTGTTTTATGTATCACCCCACCTCACCTTTCCCGTTAAGCAGCCATAGTGTGTTTTCTGCATGTGTGACTCTGTTCTGTTTTGTAATTCAGTTCAAGTGTAACGGTTTTTACATTCCCTCTATCAGTGATACCTTATGAGAAGTGTCCTTTTCTGTGTGACTTATTTCACTTAGAATCGTCGTACCTAAATCCACTCATCATGCTGCTACTAACCTTACGACATTGATTTCATGGCTGAGTGATATTCCATTGTACATAAGGACCACAACTTCTTTACCCATTTTTCTCTTTCCTGGGATATTTAAGGTGGAATGAAGTGGAGGTCCTGGTCAACAGAGCAGCCCTAAACTTTGGGGTGCTTGTGTCTTGCTGATTTTTAATTTTCCCAATTTATAACCCCATGAGTGGAAGTGCCCTATGCTCTCTAAGCTGTGTTTTTCAGATGTTTCAGGACTCACCGGACACTTCTCCAGAGTGGCTCTTGGCAATTTACATCCCGCCCATCAGTGTAGCAAGGCTCCCATTTCTCCATGGCCTGTCCTGCATTTCTGGTTTTGACACTTTTTTCAGCATGGCCCTTTTGACCGATGGGAAGCGAGACTTCTTTGTAGCGCTGATTTGCCTTTCCAGGTTGCTTGGTTGGCTAAAAAGGGCGTATGCGTTTTTTCCTGAATATATTCAGGAAAAAACGCATACGCCCTTTTTGGCCAAGGGCATCATTGTCAACGTTTTGCCGCTTTTGATGTACTTTAAAGGCGATTCGAATCTACCTCCTGAAATCTGTTTCCTGCAATTCTGCCTTGATTTCAAACCTCTTCTTTGCCTTCCCTCAATATATTTGTGGACGAGAGTTATCATTTATAACTCTGCAGGTTTGTGAATTGCAGTGCCCTGAACCTCCATTTTACAACTCGTTTTTAAGTGAGCTGGCCGCAAAATCGCAGAATGGCTTCAGGCCCTGTTCTGTTTCCGGGGGGCAGGGGGAGCCTGTGGTTAATTCTTCTTTCTGATGGGAATATAGAGTGACCTGTGCCTGTCCCAACACCAAGAGCTAGTCTCTCGTTGGTTCCACGTCTTCCCGTTTATCCTCAGGACAGATTGCAACCTGTATGGAACAGGAGGTTAAAGGTGCTGATGCTCCAAGAAGGGAGCTATCTATTAAAGCGGCTGGAATGGCGAACCCGGGCACAAGGAGATGGGAAATGAGGTGCGTTTTAGAAACCTTTCCCCATCACACGGTGTACCATCTTCTGGGTTTCTCATGCATGTTTTCGATGTAGGAAGATGCCCTTGAACCTGGAGATTTGGGACCCATGCGATGGGTACCACGCAGTATTACTTTAAAGGGTCTGTGTTTGCTCACCCAACCTCACCAAACCTCTCAGCCCCAAGAGTGTCCACCCTTATGTCTCATCCAGCTGTGGGTCTAGATATGGTCAATCCAGGTTGCATCATAGGCCCTGAACGCATTGTGTAAGAATTTCTCTCTCTTTCACTGTCTTTCTTTCATGGGTGTTTCAAAGTAATTTATTTTTATAATGGGGTTTAGCTGCTTTTCACTGCTGTGTTTATGCCGCTTTACACCCACTTGACACACTAACAGAGAGATATCAATACATAGGTTTTACGATTATTATTAGTCAGATATATTCTTGTGTGGTGAATAGGGCGTGTTGAGTCCAGTTCTCTGAGCAAGGAGTAGGTCTTGTCTATTACATATTGGGTTTATGGAACGGTATCTGAGCTAATTTGATACCCTTGTTTTATGTATCACCCCACCTCACCTTTCCCGTTAAGCAGCCATAGTGTGTTTTCTGCATGTGTGACTCTGTTCTGTTTTGTAACTCAGTTCAACTGTAACGGTTTTTACATTCCCTCTATCAGTGATACCTTATGAGAAGTGTCCTTTTCTGTGTGACTTATTTCACTTAGAATCGTCGTACCTAAATCCACTCATCATGCTGCTGCTAGCCTTATGACATTGATTTCATGGCTGAGTGATATTCCATTGTACATAAGGACCACCACTTCTTTATCCATTTTTCTCTTTCCTGGGATATTGAAGGTGGAATGAAGTGGAGGTCCTTGTCAACAGAGCAGCCCTAAACTTTGGGTTGCTTGTGTCTTGCTGATTTTAATTTTCCCAATTTATACCCCCATGAGTGGAAGTGCCCTATGCTCTCTAAGCTGTGTTTTTAGATGTTTCAGGACTCACCGTACACTTCTCCACAGTGGCTGTTGGCAATTTACATGCCACCCATCAGTGTAGCAAGGCTCCCATTTCTCCACGGCCTGTCCTGCATTTCTGGTTTTGACACTTTTTTCAGCATGGCCCTTTTGACCGATGGGAAGCGAGACTTCTTTGTAGCGCTGATTTGCCTTTCCAGGTTGCTTGGTTGGCCAAAAAGGGCGTATGCGTTTTTTCCTGAATATATTCAGGAAAAAACGCATACGCCCTTTTTGGCCAAGGGCATCATTGTCAACGTTTTGCCGCTTTTCATGTGCTTTAAAGGCGATTCGAATCTACCTCCTGAAATCTTTTTCCGGCAATTCTGCCTTGATTTCAAATCCTCTTCTTTGCCTTCCCTCAATATATTTGTGGACAAGAGTTATAATTTATAACTCTGCAGGTTTGTGAATTGCAGTGCCCTGAGCCTCCATTTTACAACTCGTGTTTTTGGGAGCTGGCCGCAAAAGCGCAGGATGGCTTCAGGCCCTGTTCTGGTTCCGGGGTCGGGATGAGCCTGTGGTTAATTCTTCTTCCTGATGGGAAAATAGAGTGACCTGTGCCTGTCCCAACACCAAGAGCTAGTCTCTCGTTGGTTCCACGTCTTCCCGTTCATCCTCAGGACAAATTGCAACCTGTACGGAACAGGAGGTTAAAGGTGCTGATGCTCCAAGTAGGGAGATTGCTAGTAAAGCGGCTGGAATGGCGAACCCGGGCACAATGAGATGAGAAATGAGGTGCGTTTTAGAAACCTTTCCCCATCACACGGTGTACCATCTTCTGGGTTTCTCATGCATGTTTTCGATGTAGGAAGATGCCCTTGAACCTGGAGATTTGGGACCCATGCGATGGGTACCACGCAGTATTACTTTAAAGGGTATGTGTTTGCTCACCCAACCTCACCAAACCTCTCAGCCCCAAGAGTGTCCACCCTTAGGTCTCATCCAGCTGTGGGTCTAGATATGGTCAATCCAGGTTGCATCACAGGCCCTGAACGCATTGTGTAAGAATTTCTCTCTCTTTCACTGTCTTTGTTTCATGGGTTTTTCAAAGTAATTTATTTTCACAATGGGATTTAGCTGCTTTTCACTGCTGTGTTTATGCCGCTTTACACCCACTTGACACACTAACAGAGAGATATCAATACATAGGTTTTACGATTATTACTAGTCAGATATATTCTTGTGCCGTGAATAGGGCGTGTTGAGTCCAGTTCTCTGAGCAAGGAGTAGGTCTTGTCTATTACATATTGGGTTTATGGAACGGTATCTGAGCTAAATTGAAAACCTTCTTTTATGTATCACCCCACCTCACCTTTCCCGTTAAGCAGCCATAGTGTGTTTTCTGCATGTGTGACTCTGTTCTGTTTTGTAATTCAGTTCAAGTGTAACGGTTTTTACATTCCCTCTATCAGTGATACCTTATGAGAAGTGTCCTTTTCTGTGTGACTTATTTCACTTAGAATCGTCGTACCTAAATCCACTCATCATGCTGCTACTAGCCTTATGACATTGATTTCATGGCTGAGTGATATTCCATTGTACATAAGGACCACAACTTCTTTACCCATTTTTCTCTTTCCTGGGATATTTAAGGTGGAATGAAGTGGAGGTCCTTGTCAACAGAGCAGCCCTAAACTTTGGGGTGCTTGTGTCTTGCTGATTTTTAATTTTCCCAATTTATACCCCCATGAGTGGAAGTGCCCTATGCTCTCTAAGCTGTGTTTTTTAGATGTTTCAGGACTCACCGTACACTTCTCCACAGTGGCTGTTGGCAATTTACATCCCGCCCATCAGTGTAGCAAGGCTCCCATTTCTCCATGGCCTGTCCTGCATTTCTGGTTTTGACACTTTTTTCAGCATGGCCCTTTTGACCGATGGGAAGCGAGACTTCTTTGTAGCGCTGATTTGCCTTTCCAGGTTGCTTGGTTGGCCAAAAAGGCCGTATGCGTTTTTTCCTGAATATATTCAGGAAAAAACGCATACGCCCTTTTTGGCCAAGGGCATCATTGTCAACGTTTTGCCGCTTTTCATGTGCTTTAAAGGCGATTCGAATCTACCTCCTGAAATCTGTTTCCTGAAATTCTGCCTTGATTTCAAATCCTCTTCTTTGCCTTCCCTCAATATATTTGTGGACGAGAGTTATCATTTGTAACTCTGCAGGTTTGTGAATTGCAGTGCCCTGAACCTCCATTTTACAACTCGTTTTTAAGTGAGCTGGCCGCAAAATCGCAGAATGGCTTCAGGCCCTGTTCTGTTTCCGGGGGGCAGGGGGAGCCTGTGGTTAATTCTTCTTTCTGATGGGAATATAGATTGACCTGTGCCTGTCCCAACACCAAGAGCTAGTCTCTCGTTGGTTCCACGTCTTCCCGTTTATCCTCAGGACAGATTGCAACCTGTATGGAACAGGAGGTTAAAGGTGCTGATGCTCCAAGAAGGGAGCTATCTATTAAAGCGGCTGGAATGGCGAACCCGGGCACAAGGAGATGAGAAATGAGGTGCCTTTTAGAAACCTTTCCCCATCACACGGTGTACCATCTTCTGGGTTTCTCATGCATGTTTTCGATGTAGGAAGATGCCCTTGAACCTGGAGATTTGGGACCCATGCGATGGGTACCACGCAGTATTACTTTAAAGGGTCTGTGTTTGCTCACCCAACCTCACCAAACCTCTCAGCCCCAAGAGTGTCCACCCTTATGTCTCATCCAGCTGTGGGTCTAGATATGGTCAATCCAGGTTGCATCATAGGCCCTGAACGCATTGTGTAAGAATTTCTCTCTCTTTCACTGTCTTTCTTTCATGGGTGTTTCAAAGTAATTTATTTTTATAATGGGGTTTAGCTGCTTTTCACTGCTGTGTTTATGCCGCTTTACACCCACTTGACACACTAACAGAGAGATATCAATACATAGGTTTTACGATTATTATTAGTCAGATATATTCTTGTGTGGTGAATAGGGCGTGTTGAGTCCAGTTCTCTGAGCAAGGAGTAGGTCTTGTCTATTACATATTGGGTTTATGGAACGGTATCTGAGCTAATTTGATACCCTTGTTTTATGTATCACCCCACCTCACCTTTCCCGTTAAGCAGCCATAGTGTGTTTTCTGCATGTGTGACTCTGTTCTGTTTTGTAACTCAGTTCAACTGTAACGGTTTTTACATTCCCTCTATCAGTGATACCTTATGAGAAGTGTCCTTTTCTGTGTGACTTATTTCACTTAGAATCGTCATACCTAAATCCACTCATCATGCTGCTGCTAGCCTTATGACATTGATTTCATGGCTGAGTGATATTCCATTGTACATAAGGACCACCACTTCTTTATCCATTTTTCTCTTTCCTGGGATATTGAAGGTGGAATGAAGTGGAGGTCCTTGTCAACAGAGCAGCCCTAAACTTTGGGTTGCTTGTGTCTTGCTGATTTTAATTTTCCCAATTTATACCCCCATGAGTGGAAGTGCCCTATGCTCTCTAAGCTGTGTTTTTAGATGTTTCAGGACTCACCGTACACTTCTCCACAGTGGCTGTTGGCAATTTACATGCCACCCATCAGTGTAGCAAGGCTCCCATTTCTCCACGGCCTGTCCTGCATTTCTGGTTTTGACACTTTTTTCAGCATGGCCCTTTTGACCGATGGGAAGCGAGACTTCTTTGTAGCGCTGATTTGCCTTTCCAGGTTGCTTGGTTGGCCAAAAAGGGCGTATGCGTTTTTTCCTGAATATATTCAGGAAAAAACGCATACGCCCTTTTTGGCCAAGGGCATCATTGTCAACGTTTTGCCGCTTTTCATGTGCTTTAAAGGCGATTCGAATCTACCTCCTGAAATCTTTTTCCGGCAATTCTGCCTTGATTTCAAATCCTCTTCTTTGCCTTCCCTCAATATATTTGTGGACAAGAGTTATAATTTATAACTCTGCAGGTTTGTGAATTGCAGTGCCCTGAGCCTCCATTTTACAACTCGTGTTTTTGGGAGCTGGCCGCAAAAGCGCAGGATGGCTTCAGGCCCTGTTCTGGTTCCGGGGTCGGGATGAGCCTGTGGTTAATTCTTCTTCCTGATGGGAAAATAGAGTGACCTGTGCCTTTCCCAACACCAAGAGCCAGTCTCTCATTGGTTCCCCGTCTTCCCGTTCATCCTCAGGAAAATTTGCAACCTGTACGGAACAGGAGGTTAAAGGTGCTGATGCTCCAAGGAGGGAGATTGCTAGTAAAGCGGCTGGAATGGCGAACCCGGGCACAAGGAGATGAGAAATGAGGTGCGTTTTAGAAACCTTTCCCCATCACACGGTGTACCATCTTCTGGGTTTCTCATGCATGTTTTCGATGTACGAAGATGCCCTTGAACCTGTAGATTTGGGACCCATGCAATGGGTACCACGCAGTATTACTTTAAATGGTCTGCGTTTGCTAACCCAACCTCACCAAACCTCTCAGCCCCAAGAGTGTCCACCCTTATGTCTCATCCAGCTGTGGGTCTAGATATGGTCAATCCAGGTTGCATCACAGCCCCTGAACGCATTGTGTAAGAATGTCTCTCTCTTTCACTGTCTTTCTTTCATGGGTTTTTCAAAGTAATTTATTTTCATAATGGGGTTTAGCTGCTTTTCACTGCTGTGTTTATGCCGCTTTACACCCACTTGACACACTAACAGAGAGATATCAATACATAGGTTTTAAGATTATTACTAGTCAGATATATTCTTGTGCGGTGAATAGGGCGTGTTGAGTCCAGTTCTCTGAGCAAGGAGTAGGTCTTGTCTATTACATATTGGGTTTATGGAACGGTATCTGAGCTAATTTGAAACACTTGTTTTATGTATCACCCCACCTCACCTTTCCCGTTAAGCAGCCATAGTGTGTTTTCTGCATGTGTGACTCTGTTCTGTTTTGTAATTCACTTCATGTGTAACGGTTTTTACATTCCCTCTGTAAGTGATACCTTATGAGAAGTGTCCTTTTCTGTGTGACTTATTTCACTTAGAATCGTCGTACCTAAATCCACTCATCATTCTGCTACTAGCCTTAGGACATTGATTTCATGGCTGAGTGATATTCCATTGTACATAAGGAACACAACTTCTTTACCCATTTTTCTCTTTCCTGGGATATTTAAGGTGGAATGAAGTGGAGGTCCTTGTCAACAGAGCAGCCCTAAACTTTGGGGTGCTTTTGTCTTGCTGATTTTTCATTTTCCCAATTTATACCCCCATGAGTGGAAGTGCCCTATGCTCTCTAAGCTGTGTTTTTTAGATGTTTCAGGACTCACCGTACACTTCTCCAGAGTGGCTGTTGGCAATTTACATCCCGCCCATCAGTGTAGCAAGGCTCCCATTTCTCCATGGCCTGTCCTGCATTTCTGGTTTTGACACTTTTTTCAGCATGGCCCTTTTGACCGATGGGATGCGAGACTTCTTTGTAGCGCTGATTTGCCTTTCCAGGTTGCTTGGTTGGCCAAAAAGGGCGTATGCGTTTTTTCCTGAATATATTCAGGAAAAAACTCATACGCCCTTTTTGGCCAAGGGCAGCATTGTCAACGTTTTGCCGCTTTTCATGTGCTCAACGTTTTGCCGCTTTTCATGTGCTTTAAAGGCGATTCGAATCTACCTCCTGAAATCTGTTTCCTGCAATTCTGCCTTGATTTCAAATCCTCTTCTTTGCCTTCCCTCAATATATTTCTGGACAAGAGTTATCATTTATAACTCTGCAGGTTTGTGAATTGCAGTGCCCTGAGCCTCCATTTTACAACTCGTGTTTTTGGGAGCTGGCCGCAAAAGCGCAGGATGGCTTCAGGCCCTGTTCTGGTTCCGGGGGGCGGGATCTGCCTGTGGTTAATTCTTCTTCCTGATGGGAAAATAGAGTGACCTCTGCCTTTCCCAACACCAAGAGCCAGTCTCTCATTGGTTCCCCGTCTTCCCTTTCATCGTCAGGAAAAATGGCAACCTGTACGGAACAGGAGGTTAAAGGTGCTGATGCTCCAAGTAGGGAGATTGCTAGTAAAGTGGCTGGAATTGCGAACCCGGGCACAAGGAGATGAGAAATGAGGTGCGTTTTGGAAACCTTTCCCCATCACACGGTGTACCATCTTCTGGGTTTCTCATGCATGTTTTCGATGTAGGAAGATGCCCTTGAACCTGGAGATTTGGGACCCATGCGATGGGTACCACGCAGTATTACTTTAAATGGTCTGCGTTTGCTCACCCAACCTCACCAAACCTCTCAGCCCCAAGAGTGTCCACCCTTAGGTCTCATCCAGCTGTGGGTCTAGATATGGTCAATCCAGGTTGCATCACAGCCCCTGAACGCATTGTGTAAGAATGTCTCTCTCTTTCACTGTCTTTCTTTCATGGGTTTTTCAGAGTAATTTATTTTCATAATGGGGTTTAGCTGCTTTTCACTGCTGTGTTTATGCCGCTTTACACCCACTTGACACACTAACAGAGAGATATCAATACATAGGTTTTAAGATTATTAGTAGTCAGATATATTCTTGTGCGGTGAATAGGGCGTGTTGAGTCCAGTTCTCTGAGCAAGGAGTAGGTCTTGTCTATTACATATTGGGTTTATGGAACGGTATCTGAGCTAATTTGAAACCCTTGTTTTATGTATCACCCCACCTCCCCTTTCCCGTTAAGCAGCCATAGTGTGTTTTCTGCATGTGTGACTCTGTTCTGTTTTGTAATTCAGTTCAAGTGTAACGGTTTTTACCTTCCCTCTATAAGTGATACCTTATGAGAAGTGTCCTTTTCTGTGTGATTTATTTCACTTAGAATCGTCGTACCTAAATCCACTCATCATGCTGCTACTAGCCTTATGACATTGATTTCATGGCTGAGTGATATTCCATTGTACATAAGGACCACAACTTCTTTATCCATTTTTCTCTTTCCTGGGATATTGAAGGTGGAATGAAGTGGAGGTCCTTGTCAAGAGAGCAGCCCTAAACTTTGGGGTGCTTGTGTCTTGCTGATTTTTCATTTTCCCAATTTATACCCCCATGAGTGGAAGTGCCCTATGCTCTCTAAGCTGTGTTTTTTAGATGTTTCAGGACACACCGTACACTTCTCCAGAGTGGCTGTTGGCAATTTACATCCCGCCCATCAGTGTAGCAAGGCTCCCTTTCCTCCATGGCCTCTCCTGCTTTTCTTGTTTTACACTTTTTTAGAAAGGCCATTTTGCCCGATGGCAAGTCAGACTTCTTTGTGGTGCTGAATTGCATTTCCGGCTTGCTTGGTTGGCCAAAAAGGGCCTATGGGTTTTTTCCTGAATTCATTCAGAAAAAAACGCATATGCTCTTTTTGGCCAAGTGCATCATTGTCGACGTTTTGCCGCTTTTCATGTGCTTTAGGGGTGATTCGAATCTATCTTCTGAAATCTGTTTCCTGCAATTCTGCCTTGATTTCAAATCCTCTTCGTTGCCTTCCCTCAATATATTTGTGGACGAGAGTTATCATTTATAACTCTGCAGGTTTGTGAATTGCAGTGCCCCTGAGCTCCATTTTTCAACTCGCTTTTTTGGGAGCTTTCCGCAGAACCGCTCGTTTGCTTCTGGCCCTACTCTGGTTCCCGGTGGCAGGCTAAGCCTTTGCTTAATTCTTCTTCCTGACTGGAAAGTAGAGTGACATGTGCCTCTCCGAACATCTAGGGCTTGGCTCCCCTTGTTTCTCCTCCTTCCCCTTCTTCCTTTGGACCAATTCCGATTTCTGTGCAACTGGATGTTGAAGGTGCTGACATCCTCTAGTGGGGAGATTTTAAGGAAAAAGGCTGGAGGGGTGAACCCAACAACCAGGAAATTAGGCGTTTTGGTGCCTTTTCCAAAATCTTCCTGATCCAACCGTGTTCCATCTTCTGGGTGTCACAGGCATGTTTTAGCTGTAGGAAAGGTCCCGTGTATGTAAGGCGAACACAAGGGATTTTTCTAAATCAGTGTCTCCCCGAACTCCAATCTGGGGAATTTTTAAGCTACTGGTACATGTGTGTTCATTAAGGGACTTGGGCCGTAGGCAGAGTCCGAACTTTAGATGATTGAAGTCTTCAGGTTCAGAAACGCTCACCATCGGCCTCCTTTAGTTTCCATTTTATCTGTAGTTGATAGATGATGTCGATATAGATATCTATTGTTTTTCAGATTATTTCCCCTCAGGGGTCATTACGAAATATTGAGTATAGTTCCCTGTGCTATACAGTAGTTCCTTGTTGATGATATATTTTATACATAGCAGTGTGTATATGTTAATCTGAAACTGTTAATTTATCCCTCCTCCCACCTTTCCCCTTTGGTAATAAAAAATATAAGATTTTATACTTCTCAGAAATCTAGGAGCTGAAAGAGAGGTATCATTTTCAATGGAAAATCATTCAAAACAAGGTTGAAACTTCAACCAAGATTATTAGATGTACATCCTTGGAAAGAAATCACTGCATTTCTCTACTCTTGCCCTGACAAATAAGACAATCCCCTCCACTGAACTTGCTTATAATAAAGTGATGGAAATATCAAATGGAAGTGTTAGAAACATCTTATTTTACACGAGCCTTATACACTGCTCTATGTTAATTACAGTTTGGCTCACACATCTGTTCATTGAAGTTACAATGTTCTCAAATTCTGTTACTGATCCTGCAGAGTGGGCCCCAACAAGGGTCTCCCTGCCCAGTGTCATTGGAGCCAACAGATCGAGGCTGACTTTGGTTCAGAAACAAAGGAAAACTTTATATTTTGATCAGAGAATGGAGAGGTGAGAGTGTGTGCTCCCCTGTGGGTTGTGGGCCGGGCTGCTGTGTAGGGATCCTGTCAGCATCAGCGGGAGGGAGGGGGCGGAGCTCTCAAGGGCCAGGTTGGCTGGAGCTCAGGCTCTATGTCGCAGAGTCTGCACGGGGCCCCACGAGCTGAGGTGTCGGCCCAGCCATTTTGCACGAGGAAATCGGGTCTGAAGTGTCGGGTGTGGGACCTCTGCATGTGGAAACCTAGGAGCAAGTGAAATTAGACAAAGCACAAAGGAAAAAATGGTTAGACTTTATTTTATTGCCCAGATTCTATTTTTATCTCCCAGGAATTTTTAATGGGCTTTGCCAGTGACAAAGCCCTCCTCTGCCTTTTGTCCCATTCCTCATTCTTGGGGCGCTGAGGGTGCAGACACGTCTTCTGTAAATGCTTCATGCTGAGTTGGGTGTCCTCATACCCGGGGGGAGGGGCAGGACTTCTCCCCAGCAGCCTCCAGGTGAGGTTGATTGTCCGCAGGCCTCCTCCCTCACTGCTCGTCTGCCTGAGCACCAGCATTGGAAGTTTTATAGATTCTAATGACCTTTAAGGGTCCAGGAAAGAGATGTGCAGAGACGCTGGGGGGGTGGGCGGTTTTACCCTGCTCCACATTGGTTCGGCCCCCTTAGGCTGACGGTTTCTGCCAGCCTAGATGCTCTGACCAGTAGTCTGTGCTTTCTTCAGTTAGGCCACTGAATTAACGTACAAACAGCACCAGGTGTCCGAGCCCTGCTTGCTCAATTCCCAGACAGTCCAGGGCCGGTGGTGATCCAGGACCATGACGGCCACTCAGTCAACGGTCTTTTGAAGTAGCCAGGAGTACAGCCGGTCTCATTGGCCGCCGTCACTGCGGTGTCTGTAGGCTTTTCTATGGTGGCAGCGTTATTTACGGTTCCCCTGCCAAGTTTATTAGCTCCGCTCTGGGTGCAGTAAGTCCTGTAAGCAATAGTCTGCTCTTTTGGGGCACACTCTTGTTGTTTTCTGAGAGAAGCTCCAGGTCAAGTGATGGTCACACGAGTTGTCATGGGGGCCCATTGCCCCAGGTTGTCTCTCTGGAGGTTGGTGTTGGAGGGCCTCCTCACTCGAGGTCATTGTGCCCACGGAGCAATCCCTGCAACTTCAGGGCATGGTGGGTGGTTAGGATCACCAAGTGGCGTCCTTTTCCCTTAGGAGGGAGCTGGCCTTGCGGGCTGCTGATTTCCAGGTTTTTAGATACCCCCAGTATCCTGGTCGGATGGGGTGGCTGGCCAATGCCTGGAGGGCATTCTTGCATTGTTCCATTTCAAGTGGTCCCAGTTTTTGCACTAATACTCCAAGGGCGATTCGCCTTGGACCAGGAATGTAAAGGTCAAAGGGTTTAGCTAACTTAGGGAGGTCCAGGGCCAGGGTCTGAATTGACTGCTCTTTCCATTCTTGAAAGGCCGCTTCTGGATTCTATTCAAAAGGATCATCATCTTTTCCTTTCAGTGTTTCATATAGAGGCCCAGCTATTAGACTGTAGTTAGGGATCCAGATGCAGCAAACCCCGGTCTCCCCAGGAACCCCTAAGCTGTCTTCTAGTTTCAGGAAAGGTGAGGCTGCAAATGGCTTCTTCCCTTTCCTGGGGTGGGCTTCTCCGACCTTCTGTGCGAATGAAGCCCAGGAAGGCCACCTTAGTTTGTGATATTTGAGCCTTTTCCTTGGACACCTTCTATCTTTTATTGGCTAGGTAGTTCAGAGGCCTCCTTAGTCGGGCTGGTGATCAGAATGTCATCTGCATATTGAAGGAGGGTTCCCTTCTCCAGAGGTAGATCTTTTAGGTCTTTAGCTAACGTTTCCCCAAAGATGGTGTGGGAATTTTTGAACCCCTGGGGCAGGACGGCCCAGCAGTATTGTTTTTGTTGTAGGTTGAGTCCTGCCACTCACAGCCAAAATTTCTTGTGACTCTGGGACTAATGGAATACAGAAGAAGGCATCATTGAAGTCTAATACAGAATGCCATGTCCTGGTGGATGGTAGAATGACCAGCAGGGTGTAGGAATTAGGAACTACTAGATGTATATCCTCTGTGGCTTCACTGACTGTCCTGGCGTCCTCTACCAGGTCCCCAGCAGCCCACGGGGCTCTTGTGGTCAGGCCCCTCCCAGGATATGGAGCTCACCTGGGCAGGTACGCAGCAGCCCACGGGGCTCTCGTGGGCAGGCCCCTCCCTGGATATGGAGCTCCCGTGGACAGGTACCCCGGCAGGGCTGGGCACACAGGAACCGTGCACATAGCCCTCATTGCAGAGCACCCCCAGCACCCCTGTCACTCAGAGCTGACACAGAGCACCTCAGAGCAGAGCTTGAACTAACAAACAGCAGCTCCAACAGGTCTGTGACCCTAGGCTTCACTCTGTGCGGCCTCCCTCTGCCTGGTCTTCCGGGGGCTTCCACTGCAGCCGGGGCACCAGGCCTCTGTCTCCACCCACCACCCCTCCTCTCCCTGACTCCTGGGTTCCTCTCATTAGCAGAGGGTCTTCTTGAAGTTGTCTCCCACTCATGGACCAGATAAAATGATTCGAAAACAAGCCAGGGCTGCCGCCCCTTATCTATCCTGACTCTCGGGACCCTACACCTGTTCCTTGGATCTGGCCGGTGCAGCAAGGCCCATTTTCTGCAACTCTGAGCCCCTGAGGGGCGAGGATTGGCTGACCTGGGCAGCCTGACCCGGCCGGCCAGCCCTTCCCAGGTGTGCCTGGGTTGAGGTCAATATAAACACCCCTCCAGGCAGCAAAAGCCTCTGCAGCTGTGCCTGACGCCATATTCTCTGCCCCGTCAGCAGTCTCGGGGTTGGGCTGGTGGGAGGGAGTAGGGCCCACGGCTCTATGAGTGGCCCAGTGTGACTGGGGCTCTGCTGGACTTTCTGCAGGAGTTGCCGGGCTGCCACCTGCTAAAGAAGAGGATGTGTCACCCATACTTGCTGCTGGAATTTCTCCCCGGGCAGAGGTGAGGAAGGAAAAAAGCAGTGGGGGCCGGGACAGGAGGGGTACCTCAGGCAGGGAAATGGAAAGCTTCCAGACGAGCACCCGGGGCCAGGACCATCCTGGCTGGCCTGCAGGCACCAAGTCGGCCTGCGTGCTGTCGCTGGTGTGACTCCAAGCCCCTTCCTCTAGTTTTTAAAGTCTTTGCACACATTCAGGTGTTTTACCTGGGAAGGGTGGGAAAAGTTCAGCAGCAGCTGGCCTGGGGCTCAGCTCACGTTTACTCAGAGACACCTCCTCACGGTCCCCCAGCTTTGCAATGAGGACGCTCCTCGTGTGGGGGCTGCTGGCTGCATGGGAGATGATTCCCCACCTGTGACCAACTTCAGAATTGTTTACCCCTGGAGCAAGTGCCCTGATAGGGTTTTCCTCTGTATGACCAGTGGGTTCTGTTTTTTTTTTTTTTTTTCTTTTTTGGTTCAAGGTAAGTTTTATTCCTCTTTTTGTATTTATGGATATAAGCATGGAAATAATTCATTCATATAAATACGTCTATGGGAAGGACAGAACTTTTTTTTCTGTTTTATTTTTTTAAGTATTATTTATTTTTTAATTTTTGAATTTATTTTATTCATTTTTTTATACAGCAGGCTCTTATTGGTAACCTATTTTATACATATAAGTGTATATATGTCAATCCCAGGCTCGCAATTCATCCCACCACCACCACCCTGCCACTTTCCCCCCTTGGTGTCCATACATTTGTTCTCTACATCTGTGTCTCTATTTCTGCCTTGCAAACCGGTTCATCTTTACCATTTTTCTAGGTTCCACATGTATGCGTTAATATACGATATTTGTTTTTCTCTTTCTGACTTACTTCACTCTGTATGACAGTCTCTAGATCTATCCACGTCTCTACAAATGACCCAATTTCATTCCTTTTTATGGCTGAGTAATATTCCATTTTATATATGTAGCACATCTTTTCTGTTCGTCTGTCTATGGGCATTTAGGTTGCTTCCATGACCTGGCTATTGTAAACAGTGCTGCAATGAATATTGTGGTGAATATGTCTTTTTGAATTATGGTTTTCTCTGGGTATATGGCCAGTAGTGGGATTGCTGGGTCATATGGTAATTCTATTTTTAGTCTTTTAAGGAACCTCCATACTGTTCTCCATAGTGACTGTATCAATTTACATTCCCACAAATAGTGTAAGAGGGTTCCCTTTTCTCCACACCCTCTCCAGCATTTGTTGCTTGTAGATTTTCTGATGATGCCCATTCTAACTCGTGTGAGGCGATACCTCATTGTAGTTTTGGTTTATATTTCTCTAATAATTAGTGATGTTGAGCAGCTTTTCATGTGCTTCTTGGTCATCTGTATGTCTTCTTGGGACAAATGTCTATTTACGTCATCTGCCCATTTTTGGATTGGGTTGTTTGTTTTTTTACTGTTGAGCTGCATGAGCTGTTTATATACATTGGAGATTAATCCTTTGTCCATTGATTCGTTTGCAAATATTTTCTCCCATTGTGAGGGTTGTCTTTTCGTCTTGTTTGTAGTTTCCTTTGCTTTGCAAAAGCTTTTAGGTTTCATTTGCTCCCATATGTTTATTTTTTTTATTCCATTACTCTAGGAGGTGGATCAAAAAAGATCTTGCTGTGATTTATGTCAAAGAGTATTCTTCCTGTGTTTTCCTCTAAGAGTTTTATAGTGTCCGGTCTTACATTTCGGTCTCTAATCCATTTTGAGTTTATTTTTTGTGTATGGTGTTAGGGAGTGTTCTAATTTCATTCTTTTACATGTAGCTGTCCAATTTTCCCAGCACCACTTATTGAAGAGACTGTCTTTTCTCCTTTGTATACCCTTGCCTCCTTTGTCATAGATTAGTGGGCCATAGGTGTGTAGGTTTATCTCTGGGCTTTTTTTTTTTTCTTTTACATCTTTATTGGAGTATAATTGCTTTACAATTGTGTGTTAGTTTCTGCTGTATAAAAAAGTGAATCAGCTGTGCGTATACATATAACACCATATCCCCTCCCTCTTGCACCTCCCTCTCACTCCCTTATCCCACCCTTTTAGGTGGTCACAAAGCACAGAGCTGATCTCCCTGTGCTATGTGGCTGCTTCCCAGTAGCTATCAATTTTACATTTGGTAGTGTATATATGTCCATACCACTCTCTCACTTTGTCCCAGCTTACCCTTCCCTCTCCGCATGTCCTCAAGTCCTTTCTCTACGTCTGTGTCCTTAATCCTTTCCTGCCCCTAGGTTCTTCATAAACTTTTTTTTTTAAGATTCCATATATATGTGTTAGCATACGGTATTTGTTTTTCTCTTTCTGACTTACTTCACTCTGTAGGACAGACTCTAGATCCATCCACCTCACTAAAAATAACTCAATTTCGTTTCTTTTTATGGCTGAATAATGTTCCATTGTATATATGTGCCACATCTTCTTTATCCATTTATCTGTTGATGGACACTTAGGTTGCTTCCATGTCCTGGCTATTGTAAATAGAGCTACAGTGAACATTGTGGTACATGACTCTTTTTGAATTATGGTTTTCTCAGGGTAAATGTCCAGGAGTGGGTTTGCTGGGTTGTATGGTAGTTCTATTTTTAGTGTTTAAGGAACCCCCATACCGTTCTCCCTAGTGGCTATATCAATTTACATTCCCACCAACAGTGCAAGAGGGTTCCCTTTGCTCCAATAAATGCCTCTCCAGCATTTATTGTTGGTAGATTTTTTGATGATGGCCATTCTGACTGGTGTGAGGTGATACCTCACTGTAGTTTTGATTTGCATTTCTCTAATGATTAGTGATGTTCAGCATCCTTTCATGTGTTTGTTGGCAACCTGTATATCTTCTTTGGAGAAATGTCTATTTAGGTCTTCTGCCCATTTTTGGATTGGGTTGTTTGGTTTTGTGATATTGAGCTACATGAGCTGCTTTTTGGAGATTAATCCTTTGCCATTTGCTTCATTTGAAAATATTTTCTCCCATTCTGATGGTTGTCTTTTCATCTTGCTTATGTTTTCCTTTGCTGTGCAAAAGAATTTATGTTTCATTCGGTCCCATTTTTTTATTTTTGTTTTTATTTCCATTTCTCTAGGAGGTGGGTCAAAAAGGATCTTGCTGTGATTTATGTCATAGACTGTTCTGCTTATGTTTTCCTCTAAGAGTTTTATAGTGGCTGGTCTTATATTTAGGTCTCTAATCCATTTTGAGTTTATTTTTGTGTATGGTGTTAGGGAGTGTACTAATTTCATTCTTTTACATGTAACTGTCCAGTTTTCCCAGCACCACTTGCTGAAGACACTGTCTTTTCTCCATTGTATACCCTTGCCTCCTTTGTCATAGATTAGTGAACCATAGGTACGTGGGTTTATCTCTGTGCTTTCTATCCTGTTCTATTGACCTATATTTCTGTTTTTGTGTCAGTACCATATTATCTTGATTACTGTAGCTTTGCAATATAGTCTGAAGTCTGGAAGTCTGATTCCTCCAGCTCTTTTTTTTCCCCCCTCAAGACTGCTTTGGCTATCCAGGGTCTTTTGTGTCTCCCTACAAATTTTAAGATTTTTTTTTTCTTGTTCTGTAGAAAATGCCAAAGGTATTTTGATCGGGATTGCATTGAATCTGTAGATTGCTTTGGGTAGTATAGTCATTTTCACAATATTGATTCTTCTAATCCGAGAACATGGTATATGTCTCCATCTGTTTATATCATCTTTGATTTCTTTCATCAGTGTCTTATAGTTTTCTGAGTACAGGTCTTTTACTTCCTTAGGTAGGTTTATTCCTAGGTATTTTATTATTTTTGTTGCAGTGGTAATGGGATTGTTTCCTTAATTTCTCTTTCTGATCTTTCATTGTTAGTGTATAGGAATGCAAGCAATTTCTGTGCATTAATTTTGTATCCTGCAACTTTACCAAATTCATTGATTAGCTCCAGTGGTTTTCTGGTGGCATCTTTAGGATTCTCTATCTATGATATCATGTCATCTGCAAACAGTGACAATTTTACTTCTTCTTTTCCTTTTTGTATTCCTTTTATTTCTTTTTCTTCTCTGATTGCCATGGCTAGGACTTCCAAAACTATGTTGAATAGCAGTGGTGAGAGTGGACATCCTCGTCTTGTTCCTGATCTTAGAGGAAACGCTTTCAGTTTTTCACCATTGAGAATGTTGTTTGCTGTGGGTTTGTCATATATGGCCTTTATTATGTTGAGGTAGTTTCCCTCTATGCCCACACTCTGCAGAGTTTTTATCGTAAATGAGTGTTGAATTTTCTCAAAATCTTTTCCTTCATCTATTGAGATGATCATATGCTTTTATTCTACAATTTGTTAATATGGTGTATCACATTGATTTGTGTATATTGAAGAATTCTCGCATCCCTGGGATAAACCCCACTTGATCATGGTGTATGATCCTTTTCATGTGTTGTTCGATTCTGTTTGCTAGTATTTTGTTGAGGATTTTTACATCTATATTCATCAGTGATATTGGTCTATAATTTTCTTTCCTTGTAGTATCTCTGTCTGATTTTGGTATCAGGGTGATGGTGGTCTCATAGAATGAGTTTGGGAGTGTTCCTTCCCCTGCAATTGCTTTGAAGAATTTGAGAAGGTTGGGTGTTAGCTCTGCTCTAAATGTTTGATAGAATTCACCTGTGATGCCATCTGGTTCTGGACTTTTGTTTGTTGGAAGATTTTTAATCACAGTTTCAATTTCATTGCTTGTGATAGGTTTGTTCATATTTTCTATTTCTTCCTGGTTCAGTCTTAGAAGGTTATCCCTTTCTAAGAATTTGTCCATTTCTTCCAGATTGTCCATTTTATTGGCCTAGAGTTGCTTGTAGTAGTCTCTTAGGATGCTTTGTATTCCTGTGGTGTCTGTTATAACTTCTGCTTTTTCACTTCTAATTTTGTTGATTTGCGTCCTCTCCCTCTTTTTCTGGAGTCCGGCTAAAGGTTGATCATTTTTGCTTATCTTCTCAAAGAACCAGCTTTTAGTTTTATTGATCTTTGCTTTCGTTTTCTTTGTTTCTATTTCATTTATTTCTGCTCTGATCTTTATGATTTCTTTCCTTCTACTAACTTTGGGTTTTGTTCTTCTTTCTCTAGTTCCTCTAGGTGTAAGGTTAGATTGTTTATTTGAGATTTTTCTTGTTTCTTGAGGTAGGCTTGTATTGCTATAAACTTCCCTCTTAGAACTCCTTTTGCTGCATCCCATAGGTTTTGGATCATCGTGTTTTTGTTGTCATTTGTCTCTAGGTAGTTTTTGATTTCCTCTTTGATTTCTTCAGTGATCGCTTGGTTATTTAGTAACGTATTGTTTAGCCTCCATGTGTTTGTGTTTTTTACGGTTTTTTCCGTGTAATTGATTTCTAATCTCATAGCATTGTGGTCGGAACAGCTGCTTGATATGATTTCAGTTTTCTTAAATTTACTGAGGCTTTATCTGTGACCCAAGATGTGATCTATCCTGGAGAATGTTCCGTGTGCAGTTGAGAAGAACGTGTAATCTGCTGTTTTTGGATGGAATGTCCTATAAATATCAATTAACTCTATCTGGTCTATTGTGTCATTTAAAGCTTGTGTTTCCTTAGTAATTGTCTGTCTGGCTGATCTCCACTGGTGTAAGTGAGCTGTTAAAGTCCCCCGCTATTATTGTGTTACTGTCGATTTCCTCTTTTATAGCTGTTAGCAGTTGCCTTATACATTGAGCTGCTCCTATTTTGGGTACATATATATTTATAATTGTTATATCTTCTTCTTGGATTGATCCCCTGACCATTATGTAGTGCCTTTCCTCGTCTCTTGTAACATTCTTTATTTTAAAGTCTATTTTATCTGATATGAGTATTGCTACTCCAGCTTTCTTTTGATTTTCATTTGCATAGAATATATTTTTCCATCGCCTCACTTTGAGTCTGTATGTGTCCCTAGGTCTGAAATGGATCTCTTGTAGACAGCATATATATGGGTCTTGTTTTTGTATCCATTCAGCGAGCCTGTGTCTTTTGGTTGGAACATGTAGTGCATTCACGTTTAAGGTAATTATCGATATGTATGTTCCTACTACTATTTTCTTAATTGTTATGGGTTTGTCTTGGTGGGTCCTTTTCTTCTCTTGTGTTTCCCACTTAGAGAAGTTCCTTTAGCATTTGGTGTAGAGCTGGTTTCATGGTGCTGAATTCTCTTAGCTTTTGCTTGTCTGTAAGGCTTTTGATTTCTCCATCAAATCTGAATGAGCTCTTTGCAGGGTGGAGTACTCTTGGTTGTAGGTTCTTCCCTTTCATCACTTTAAATTTATCATGCCACTTCCTTCTGGCTTGTAGATTTTCTGCTGAGAAATCAGTTGTTATCCTTATGGGAGTTCCCTTGTATGTTATTTGTCATTTTTCCCTTGCTGGTTTCAATCATTTTTCTTTGTCGTTAATTTTTGTCAATTTGATTACTATGTGTCTTGTCATTTTTCTCCTTTGGTTTATCCTGCCTGGGACACTCTGTGCTTCTGGACTTGGGTGGCTATTTCTTTTCCCATGCTAGGGAAGTTTTTGACCATTATCTCTTTAAATATATTCTCGGGTCCTTTCTCTCTCTCTTCTCCTTCTGGGACCCCTATAATGCGAATGTTGTTGCGTTTAATGTTGTCCCAGAGGACTCTTGGGGTGTCTTCGTTTATTTTCATTCTTTTTCTTTATTCTGTTCCATGGCAGTGATTTCCACCTTTCTGTCTTCCAGGTCACTTATCCGTTCTTCTGCCACAGTTATTCTGCTACTGATTCCTTCTAGTGTATTTTTCATTTCAGTTATTCCATTGTTCACCTCTGTTTGTTTGTTCTTTAATTCTTCTAGGTGTTTGTTCCTTAATTCTTCTAGGTCTTTGTTAAACATTTCTTGCATCTTCTCGATCTTTGCCTCCTTTCTTTTTCCAAGGTCTTGGCTCAACTTCACTATCATTATTCTGAATTTTTTTTCTGGAAGGTTCCCTATCTCCACCTCATTTCGGTTTTTTTTTCTGGGGTTTTATCTTGTTCCTTGATCTGGTATAAAGTCCTCTGCCTTTTCATTTTGTCTATCTTTCTGTGAATGTGGTTTTCCTTCCACAGGCTGCAGAATTGTAGTTCTTCTTGCTTCTGCTGTCTGCTCTCCGGTGGATGAGTCTATCTTAGAGGCTTGTGCAAGCTTCCTGATGGGAAGGACTGGTGGTGGGTAGAGCTGGGTGTTGCTTTGGTGGGCAGAGCTTTAATCCGCTTCTCTACGGATTAAATAAAACTTTAATAAAAAGTTTAATCCGCTTGTCTGCTGATGCATGGGGCTGGGTTCCCTCCCTGTTGGTTGTTTGGCCTGAGGCGACCCAGCCCTGGAGCCTACCTTGCTCTTGGTGGGGCTAATGGCGGACTCTGGGAGGGCTCACACCAAGGAGTATTTCCCAGAACTTCTGCTGCCAGTGTCGTTGTCCTCACGGTGAGCCACAGCCACAGCCACCACCTGCCTCTGCAGGAGACCCTCTAAAAGTAGCAGGTAGTTCTGGTCATTCTCCTACAGGGTCACTGCTCCTTCCCCTGGGTCCTGATGTGCACACTACTTTGTGTGTGCCCTCCAAGAGTGGAGTATCTGAGTGGAGTTGAGACTCTGAGACTCTGTGTGGAGTTGCACAGACTCTGGGTCCTGTGAAGCTTCGATGTTTTGTGATTCTAGAAATCCTATAGGAGACGGTCCACAGCAGGTGACGCTAATGTTGTCAGTAGAGGTGTTGAAGCCAAAGATCTGCAGTTCCAACTAGAGGTGCCGATGTACATACAGGACAAAATCATCTCGTGTGAATGTAGTTCAGGCATGTTTAAGATGAATGCAGTCATGTTAATGCCTACCATATTCTATCTTGAGCCTCTCCTCAGGGACCCCCTCTTCAGTTCCTGAGGCTCCTGTAAGTCATGTACAGGGGACTGGAGAGTGGGCTCTGTCCAGTCTGAGCCCTGAGTTACCCTGTGTGTATCTTAGGATACTTTGTATTTCTGTGGTGTCCGTTGTAACATCATCTCTTTCATTTCAGATTTATTTGGGCCCTCTCTTTTTAAAAAAACATACTACTGTTGTCTTTTATTCTTTACAGAAGTTTAATAAGTGTTTGATCTACTATCCTTACCCTATGTATACTTTTTGCAGTGAGATTTTTACTTTTCTTTGTTTCCTTGTTACTATCAATAATTAGTGAGACTTCTTTTAAGCTACCTTCAACATTGCTTATAAAGCTGCTTTATTAGTGATGACAGAGCCTTAATGGAAGTCATGTTCTGGTTGTAAATTAGAATGCAATGTGCCAGCAAATAGCCCCTTAAGTTTATGTCTCATTACTTCTTGTTCTTTTTTTAATTTAATTTTTATTTTTTGTCAGAGCAAATTTAATTAAAATGTTTTGTTTCTTCTAGGTGTGAAAGATGTGGTTCTTTTAAACATATACATATATCTATTCTTCTTTGGATCATTTTCCCATGTAGGTTATGACACGATGTTGAGTAGTCTTGTCTTGGTATTACGTAGGTCTTTGGTGATTACATATTTCACATGTGTTTCTATATCTATCTTAACCCCAATATCCTAATGTATCCAATCCTCACACCTTTCCATTTGGTGAACCATAAGTTTGTTTAATGAATCTGTGATTGCATTTCTCTGTGGAAATATCTTCATTGGTATCAATTTTTAGCTAAGACCTATAAGTGATATTATAGGATATGTGTCTTTTGCTTTCTGACTTAGTACAATTTGCCTGATTACCTCAAGAATCATACATGGTGCTGCAAATGGCATTGTTTCATTTTTTTCCCTGGCTAATATTCCATCTGTACGTGTACCAGTTCTTCTTTGGCCACGCACCTCTTGATGGACTTTCTGGTTGCCTCCATGTCTTGGCTATTGTAATACTGCTGCAATGCACATTTGCTTGCCTGTGTCTTTCCAGTTATATCTTCTTATGTTATAGGCCAAGGAGTGGGCTTGCTGTATCATATGGTAGCTCAGTGTGTATGTTTTAAAGGCACCACCATTCAGTTCTCATTAGTGGCTCTTTCCAGGTTACGTCCCACTTAAAATTGAGGGTATGCATTTCTCCAAAACACCTTCAATATTTATTGTTTGTAGTTTTCTTGCTGATGGTCATTCTAACAGGTGCGAGCTGATACCTATCTGTGGTTGAATTTGCATGTGTCCCATAATCTGTTGAAATTGAGCTTTAAAGCATGCCCTTTTATTTATCAAACTGTGATTACAGCTTAGTTCTTCAAAGTGTTTTCTTAAAGTAAGTGTCACATTTTGAAAATTTTTGGCCATTACCTCCCTCAAGACATTTGGAGGGCACGTTTCATTTACAGCCCTGAAGTACTTGTTCATATGAAGTGAACATTAGCACAGGTTTTAAAGCTGCTTTTGCAGGTAACGGCCAGAGGGTGGCAGCCTTTCTACGTTCCCAATCTGGTAAATAGGGAAAGAGACCTTCAGTCCCAAGAGTGTCCAGCTTTATTTCTCATCCAGCTGTGGGTCTAGATATGGTCACACCAGGTTGCATAACAGCCCCGGAACGAATTATGTAAAAATTTCTCCCTCTATCACTGTCTTTGTTTTTTGGGATTTTAAAGTAATTTATTTTTATAATGGGGTTTACCTGATTTTCACTGCTGTGTTTATGCCCCTTTACACCCACTTGATTCACTTACAGAGAGAAATCAATACATAGGTTTTAAGAATTTTACTAGTCGGATATATTCTTGTTCGTTGAATAGGGGGTGTTGCATCCACTTCACTGAGCAAGGAGTAGGTCTTGTCTATTACATATTGGGTTTATGGATCGGTATTTGAGCTAATATGAAACCCTCGTTTTATGCATCACCCCACCTTACCTTTCCCGTTAAGCAGCCATAGTGTGTTTTCTGCATGTGTGACTCTGTTCTGTTTTGTAATTCAGTTCAAGTGTAATGGTTTTTACATTCCCTCTATCAGTGATACCTTATGAGAAGTGTCCTTTTCTGTGTGACTTATTTCACTTAGAATCGTCGTACCTAAATCCACTCATCATGCTGCTACTAGCCTTATGACATTGATTTCATGGCTGAGTGATATTCCATTGTACATAAGGACCACAACTTCTTTACCCATTTTTCTCTTTCCTGGGATATTTAAGGTGAAATGAAGTGGAGGTCCTTGTCAACAGAGCAGCCCTAAACTTTGGGGTGCTTGTGTCTTGCTGATTTTTAATTTTCCCAATTTATACCCCCATGAGTGGAAGTGCCCTATGCTCTCTAAGCTGTGTTTTTTAGATGTTTCACGACTCACCGTACACTTCTCCAGAGTGGCTGTTGGCAATTTACATCCCGCCCATCAGTGTAGCAAGGCTCCCATTTCTCCATGGCCTGTCCTGCATTTCTGGTTTTGACACTTTTTTCAGCATGGCCCTTTTGACCGATGGGAAGCGAGACTTCTTTGTAGCGCTGATTTGCCTTTCCAGGTTGCTTGGTTGGCCAAAAAGGGCGTATGCGTTTTTTCCTGAATATATTCAGGAAAAAACGCATACGCCCTTTTTGGCCAAGGGCATCATTGTCAACGTTTTGCCGCTTTTCATGTGCTTTAAAGGCGATTCGAATCTACCTCCTGAAATCTTTTTCCGGCAATTCTGCCTTGATTTCAAATCCTCTTCTTTGCCTTCCCTCAATATATTTGTGGACAAGAGTTATAATTTATAACTCTGCAGGTTTGTGAATTGCAGTGCCCTGAGCCTCCATTTTACAACTCGTGTTTTTGGGAGCTGGCCGCAAAAGCGCAGGATGGCTTCAGGCCCTGTTCTGGTTCCGGGGTCGGGATGAGCCTGTGGTTAATTCTTCTTCCTGATGGGAAAATAGAGTGACCTGTGCCTGTCCCAACACCAAGAGCTAGTCTCTCGTTGGTTCCACGTCTTCCCGTTCATCCTCAGGACAAATTGCAACCTGTACGGAACAGGAGGTTAAAGGTGCTGATGCTCCAAGTAGGGAGATTGCTAGTAAAGCGGCTGGAATGGCGAACCCGGGCACAATGAGATGAGAAATGAGGTGCGTTTTAGAAACCTTTCCCCATCACACGGTGTACCATCTTCTGGGTTTCTCATGCATGTTTTCGATGTAGGAAGATGCCCTTGAACCTGGAGATTTGGGACCCATGCGATGGGTACCACGCAGTATTACTTTAAAGGGTATGTGTTTGCTCACCCAACCTCACCAAACCTCTCAGCCCCAAGAGTGTCCACCCTTAGGTCTCATCCAGCTGTGGGTCTAGATATGGTCAATCCAGGTTGCATCACAGGCCCTGAACGCATTGTGTAAGAATTTCTCTCTCTTTCACTGTCTTTGTTTCATGGGTTTTTCAAAGTAATTTATTTTCACAATGGGATTTAGCTGCTTTTCACTGCTGTGTTTATGCCGCTTTACACCCACTTGACACACTAACAGAGAGATATCAATACATAGGTTTTACGATTATTACTAGTCAGATATATTCTTGTGCCGTGAATAGGGCGTGTTGAGTCCAGTTCTCTGAGCAAGGAGTAGGTCTTGTCTATTACATATTGGGTTTATGGAACGGTATCTGAGCTAAATTGAAAACCTTCTTTTATGTATCACCCCACCTCACCTTTCCCGTTAAGCAGCCATAGTGTGTTTTCTGCATGTGTGACTCTGTTCTGTTTTGTAATTCAGTTCAAGTGTAACGGTTTTTACATTCCCTCTATCAGTGATACCTTATGAGAAGTGTCCTTTTCTGTGTGACTTATTTCACTTAGAATCGTCGTACCTAAATCCACTCATCATGCTGCTACTAGCCTTATGACATTGATTTCATGGCTGAGTGATATTCCATTGTACATAAGGACCACAACTTCTTTACCCATTTTTCTCTTTCCTGGGATATTTAAGGTGGAATGAAGTGGAGGTCCTTGTCAACAGAGCAGCCCTAAACTTTGGGGTGCTTGTGTCTTGCTGATTTTTAATTTTCCCAATTTATACCCCCATGAGTGGAAGTGCCCTATGCTCTCTAAGCTGTGTTTTTTAGATGTTTCAGGACTCACCGTACACTTCTCCACAGTGGCTGTTGGCAATTTACATCCCGCCCATCAGTGTAGCAAGGCTCCCATTTCTCCATGGCCTGTCCTGCATTTCTGGTTTTGACACTTTTTTCAGCATGGCCCTTTTGACCGATGGGAAGCGAGACTTCTTTGTAGCGCTGATTTGCCTTTCCAGGTTGCTTGGTTGGCCAAAAAGGCCGTATGCGTTTTTTCCTGAATATATTCAGGAAAAAACGCATACGCCCTTTTTGGCCAAGGGCATCATTGTCAACGTTTTGCCGCTTTTCATGTGCTTTAAAGGCGATTCGAATCTACCTCCTGAAATCTGTTTCCTGAAATTCTGCCTTGATTTCAAATCCTCTTCTTTGCCTTCCCTCAATATATTTGTGGACGAGAGTTATCATTTGTAACTCTGCAGGTTTGTGAATTGCAGTGCCCTGAACCTCCATTTTACAACTCGTTTTTAAGTGAGCTGGCCGCAAAATCGCAGAATGGCTTCAGGCCCTGTTCTGTTTCCGGGGGGCAGGGGGAGCCTGTGGTTAATTCTTCTTTCTGATGGGAATATAGATTGACCTGTGCCTGTCCCAACACCAAGAGCTAGTCTCTCGTTGGTTCCACGTCTTCCCGTTTATCCTCAGGACAGATTGCAACCTGTATGGAACAGGAGGTTAAAGGTGCTGATGCTCCAAGAAGGGAGCTATCTATTAAAGCGGCTGGAATGGCGAACCCGGGCACAAGGAGATGAGAAATGAGGTGCCTTTTAGAAACCTTTCCCCATCACACGGTGTACCATCTTCTGGGTTTCTCATGCATGTTTTCGATGTAGGAAGATGCCCTTGAACCTGGAGATTTGGGACCCATGCGATGGGTACCACGCAGTATTACTTTAAAGGGTCTGTGTTTGCTCACCCAACCTCACCAAACCTCTCAGCCCCAAGAGTGTCCACCCTTATGTCTCATCCAGCTGTGGGTCTAGATATGGTCAATCCAGGTTGCATCATAGGCCCTGAACGCATTGTGTAAGAATTTCTCTCTCTTTCACTGTCTTTCTTTCATGGGTGTTTCAAAGTAATTTATTTTTATAATGGGGTTTAGCTGCTTTTCACTGCTGTGTTTATGCCGCTTTACACCCACTTGACACACTAACAGAGAGATATCAATACATAGGTTTTACGATTATTATTAGTCAGATATATTCTTGTGTGGTGAATAGGGCGTGTTGAGTCCAGTTCTCTGAGCAAGGAGTAGGTCTTGTCTATTACATATTGGGTTTATGGAACGGTATCTGAGCTAATTTGATACCCTTGTTTTATGTATCACCCCACCTCACCTTTCCCGTTAAGCAGCCATAGTGTGTTTTCTGCATGTGTGACTCTGTTCTGTTTTGTAACTCAGTTCAACTGTAACGGTTTTTACATTCCCTCTATCAGTGATACCTTATGAGAAGTGTCCTTTTCTGTGTGACTTATTTCACTTAGAATCGTCATACCTAAATCCACTCATCATGCTGCTGCTAGCCTTATGACATTGATTTCATGGCTGAGTGATATTCCATTGTACATAAGGACCACCACTTCTTTATCCATTTTTCTCTTTCCTGGGATATTGAAGGTGGAATGAAGTGGAGGTCCTTGTCAACAGAGCAGCCCTAAACTTTGGGTTGCTTGTGTCTTGCTGATTTTAATTTTCCCAATTTATACCCCCATGAGTGGAAGTGCCCTATGCTCTCTAAGCTGTGTTTTTAGATGTTTCAGGACTCACCGTACACTTCTCCACAGTGGCTGTTGGCAATTTACATGCCACCCATCAGTGTAGCAAGGCTCCCATTTCTCCACGGCCTGTCCTGCATTTCTGGTTTTGACACTTTTTTCAGCATGGCCCTTTTGACCGATGGGAAGCGAGACTTCTTTGTAGCGCTGATTTGCCTTTCCAGGTTGCTTGGTTGGCCAAAAAGGGCGTATGCGTTTTTTCCTGAATATATTCAGGAAAAAACGCATACGCCCTTTTTGGCCAAGGGCATCATTGTCAACGTTTTGCCGCTTTTCATGTGCTTTAAAGGCGATTCGAATCTACCTCCTGAAATCTTTTTCCGGCAATTCTGCCTTGATTTCAAATCCTCTTCTTTGCCTTCCCTCAATATATTTGTGGACAAGAGTTATAATTTATAACTCTGCAGGTTTGTGAATTGCAGTGCCCTGAGCCTCCATTTTACAACTCGTGTTTTTGGGAGCTGGCCGCAAAAGCGCAGGATGGCTTCAGGCCCTGTTCTGGTTCCGGGGTCGGGATGAGCCTGTGGTTAATTCTTCTTCCTGATGGGAAAATAGAGTGACCTGTGCCTTTCCCAACACCAAGAGCCAGTCTCTCATTGGTTCCCCGTCTTCCCGTTCATCCTCAGGAAAATTTGCAACCTGTACGGAACAGGAGGTTAAAGGTGCTGATGCTCCAAGGAGGGAGATTGCTAGTAAAGCGGCTGGAATGGCGAACCCGGGCACAAGGAGATGAGAAATGAGGTGCGTTTTAGAAACCTTTCCCCATCACACGGTGTACCATCTTCTGGGTTTCTCATGCATGTTTTCGATGTACGAAGATGCCCTTGAACCTGTAGATTTGGGACCCATGCAATGGGTACCACGCAGTATTACTTTAAATGGTCTGCGTTTGCTAACCCAACCTCACCAAACCTCTCAGCCCCAAGAGTGTCCACCCTTATGTCTCATCCAGCTGTGGGTCTAGATATGGTCAATCCAGGTTGCATCACAGCCCCTGAACGCATTGTGTAAGAATGTCTCTCTCTTTCACTGTCTTTCTTTCATGGGTTTTTCAAAGTAATTTATTTTCATAATGGGGTTTAGCTGCTTTTCACTGCTGTGTTTATGCCGCTTTACACCCACTTGACACACTAACAGAGAGATATCAATACATAGGTTTTAAGATTATTACTAGTCAGATATATTCTTGTGCGGTGAATAGGGCGTGTTGAGTCCAGTTCTCTGAGCAAGGAGTAGGTCTTGTCTATTACATATTGGGTTTATGGAACGGTATCTGAGCTAATTTGAAACACTTGTTTTATGTATCACCCCACCTCACCTTTCCCGTTAAGCAGCCATAGTGTGTTTTCTGCATGTGTGACTCTGTTCTGTTTTGTAATTCACTTCATGTGTAACGGTTTTTACATTCCCTCTGTAAGTGATACCTTATGAGAAGTGTCCTTTTCTGTGTGACTTATTTCACTTAGAATCGTCGTACCTAAATCCACTCATCATTCTGCTACTAGCCTTAGGACATTGATTTCATGGCTGAGTGATATTCCATTGTACATAAGGAACACAACTTCTTTACCCATTTTTCTCTTTCCTGGGATATTTAAGGTGGAATGAAGTGGAGGTCCTTGTCAACAGAGCAGCCCTAAACTTTGGGGTGCTTTTGTCTTGCTGATTTTTCATTTTCCCAATTTATACCCCCATGAGTGGAAGTGCCCTATGCTCTCTAAGCTGTGTTTTTTAGATGTTTCAGGACTCACCGTACACTTCTCCAGAGTGGCTGTTGGCAATTTACATCCCGCCCATCAGTGTAGCAAGGCTCCCATTTCTCCATGGCCTGTCCTGCATTTCTGGTTTTGACACTTTTTTCAGCATGGCCCTTTTGACCGATGGGATGCGAGACTTCTTTGTAGCGCTGATTTGCCTTTCCAGGTTGCTTGGTTGGCCAAAAAGGGCGTATGCGTTTTTTCCTGAATATATTCAGGAAAAAACGCATACGCCCTTTTTGGCCAAGGGCAGCATTGTCAACGTTTTGCCGCTTTTCATGTGCTCAACGTTTTGCCGCTTTTCATGTGCTTTAAAGGCGATTCGAATCTACCTCCTGAAATCTGTTTCCTGCAATTCTGCCTTGATTTCAAATCCTCTTCTTTGCCTTCCCTCAATATATTTCTTGACAAGAGTTATCATTTATAACTCTGCAGGTTTGTGAATTGCAGTGCCCTGAGCCTCCATTTTACAACTCGTGTTTTTGGGAGCTGGCCGCAAAAGCGCAGGATGGCTTCAGGCCCTGTTCTGGTTCCGGGGGGCGGGATCTGCCTGTGGTTAATTCTTCTTCCTGATGGGAAAATAGAGTGACCTCTGCCTTTCCCAACACCAAGAGCCAGTCTCTCATTGGTTCCCCGTCTTCCCTTTCATCGTCAGGAAAAATGGCAACCTGTACGGAACAGGAGGTTAAAGGTGCTGATGCTCCAAGTAGGGAGATTGCTAGTAAAGTGGCTGGAATTGCGAACCCGGGCACAAGGAGATGAGAAATGAGGTGCGTTTTGGAAACCTTTCCCCATCACACGGTGTACCATCTTCTGGGTTTCTCATGCATGTTTTCGATGTAGGAAGATGCCCTTGAACCTGGAGATTTGGGACCCATGCGATGGGTACCACGCAGTATTACTTTAAATGGTCTGCGTTTGCTCACCCAACCTCACCAAACCTCTCAGCCCCAAGAGTGTCCACCCTTAGGTCTCATCCAGCTGTGGGTCTAGATATGGTCAATCCAGGTTGCATCACAGCCCCTGAACGCATTGTGTAAGAATGTCTCTCTCTTTCACTGTCTTTCTTTCATGGGTTTTTCAGAGTAATTTATTTTCATAATGGGGTTTAGCTGCTTTTCACTGCTGTGTTTATGCCGCTTTACACCCACTTGACACACTAACAGAGAGATATCAATACATAGGTTTTAAGATTATTAGTAGTCAGATATATTCTTGTGCGGTGAATAGGGCGTGTTGAGTCCAGTTCTCTGAGCAAGGAGTAGGTCTTGTCTATTACATATTGGGTTTATGGAACGGTATCTGAGCTAATTTGAAACCCTTGTTTTATGTATCACCCCACCTCCCCTTTCCCGTTAAGCAGCCATAGTGTGTTTTCTGCATGTGTGACTCTGTTCTGTTTTGTAATTCAGTTCAAGTGTAACGGTTTTTACCTTCCCTCTATAAGTGATACCTTATGAGAAGTGTCCTTTTCTGTGTGATTTATTTCACTTAGAATCGTCGTACCTAAATCCACTCATCATGCTGCTACTAGCCTTATGACATTGATTTCATGGCTGAGTGATATTCCATTGTACATAAGGACCACAACTTCTTTATCCATTTTTCTCTTTCCTGGGATATTGAAGGTGGAATGAAGTGGAGGTCCTTGTCAAGAGAGCAGCCCTAAACTTTGGGGTGCTTGTGTCTTGCTGATTTTTCATTTTCCCAATTTATACCCCCATGAGTGGAAGTGCCCTATGCTCTCTAAGCTGTGTTTTTTAGATGTTTCAGGACACACCGTACACTTCTCCAGAGTGGCTGTTGGCAATTTACATCCCGCCCATCAGTGTAGCAAGGCTCCCTTTCCTCCATGGCCTCTCCTGCTTTTCTTGTTTTACACTTTTTTAGAAAGGCCATTTTGCCCGATGGCAAGTCAGACTTCTTTGTGGTGCTGAATTGCATTTCCGGCTTGCTTGGTTGGCCAAAAAGGGCCTATGGGTTTTTTCCTGAATTCATTCAGAAAAAAACGCATATGCTCTTTTTGGCCAAGTGCATCATTGTCGACGTTTTGCCGCTTTTCATGTGCTTTAGGGGTGATTCGAATCTATCTTCTGAAATCTGTTTCCTGCAATTCTGCCTTGATTTCAAATCCTCTTCGTTGCCTTCCCTCAATATATTTGTGGACGAGAGTTATCATTTATAACTCTGCAGGTTTGTGAATTGCAGTGCCCCTGAGCTCCATTTTTCAACTCGCTTTTTTGGGAGCTTTCCGCAGAACCGCTCGTTTGCTTCTGGCCCTACTCTGGTTCCCGGTGGCAGGCTAAGCCTTTGCTTAATTCTTCTTCCTGACTGGAAAGTAGAGTGACATGTGCCTCTCCGAACATCTAGGGCTTGGCTCCCCTTGTTTCTCCTCCTTCCCCTTCTTCCTTTGGACCAATTCCGATTTCTGTGCAACTGGATGTTGAAGGTGCTGACATCCTCTAGTGGGGAGATTTTAAGGAAAAAGGCTGGAGGGGTGAACCCAACAACCAGGAAATTAGGCGTTTTGGTGCCTTTTCCAAAATCTTCCTGATCCAACCGTGTTCCATCTTCTGGGTGTCACAGGCATGTTTTAGCTGTAGGAAAGGTCCCGTGTATGTAAGGCGAACACAAGGGATTTTTCTAAATCAGTGTCTCCCCGAACTCCAATCTGGGGAATTTTTAAGCTACTGGTACATGTGTGTTCATTAAGGGACTTGGGCCGTAGGCAGAGTCCGAACTTTAGATGATTGAAGTCTTCAGGTTCAGAAACGCTCACCATCGGCCTCCTTTAGTTTCCATTTTATCTGTAGTTGATAGATGATGTCGATATAGATATCTATTGTTTTTCAGATTATTTCCCCTCAGGGGTCATTACGAAATATTGAGTATAGTTCCCTGTGCTATACAGTAGTTCCTTGTTGATGATATATTTTATACATAGCAGTGTGTATATGTTAATCTGAAACTGTTAATTTATCCCTCCTCCCACCTTTCCCCTTTGGTAATAAAAAATATAAGATTTTATACTTCTCAGAAATCTAGGAGCTGAAAGAGAGGTATCATTTTCAATGGAAAATCATTCAAAACAAGGTTGAAACTTCAACCAAGATTATTAGATGTACATCCTTGGAAAGAAATCACTGCATTTCTCTACTCTTGCCCTGACAAATAAGACAATCCCCTCCACTGAACTTGCTTATAATAAAGTGATGGAAATATCAAATGGAAGTGTTAGAAACATCTTATTTTACACGAGCCTTATACACTGCTCTATGTTAATTACAGTTTGGCTCACACATCTGTTCATTGAAGTTACAATGTTCTCAAATTCTGTTACTGATCCTGCAGAGTGGGCCCCAACAAGGGTCTCCCTGCCCAGTGTCATTGGAGCCAACAGATCGAGGCTGACTTTGGTTCAGAAACAAAGGAAAACTTTATATTTTGATCAGAGAATGGAGAGGTGAGAGTGTGTGCTCCCCTGTGGGTTGTGGGCCGGGCTGCTGTGTAGGGATCCTGTCAGCATCAGCGGGAGGGAGGGGGCGGAGCTCTCAAGGGCCAGGTTGGCTGGAGCTCAGGCTCTATGTCGCAGAGTCTGCACGGGGCCCCACGAGCTGAGGTGTCGGCCCAGCCATTTTGCACGAGGAAATCGGGTCTGAAGTGTCGGGTGTGGGACCTCTGCATGTGGAAACCTAGGAGCAAGTGAAATTAGACAAAGCACAAAGGAAAAAATGGTTAGACTTTATTTTATTGCCCAGATTCTATTTTTATCTCCCAGGAATTTTTAATGGGCTTTGCCAGTGACAAAGCCCTCCTCTGCCTTTTGTCCCATTCCTCATTCTTGGGGCGCTGAGGGTGCAGACACGTCTTCTGTAAATGCTTCATGCTGAGTTGGGTGTCCTCATACCCGGGGGGAGGGGCAGGACTTCTCCCCAGCAGCCTCCAGGTGAGGTTGATTGTCCGCAGGCCTCCTCCCTCACTGCTCGTCTGCCTGAGCACCAGCATTGGAAGTTTTATAGATTCTAATGACCTTTAAGGGTCCAGGAAAGAGATGTGCAGAGACGCTGGGGGGGTGGGCGGTTTTACCCTGCTCCACATTGGTTCGGCCCCCTTAGGCTGACGGTTTCTGCCAGCCTAGATGCTCTGACCAGTAGTCTGTGCTTTCTTCAGTTAGGCCACTGAATTAACGTACAAACAGCACCAGGTGTCCGAGCCCTGCTTGCTCAATTCCCAGACAGTCCAGGGCCGGTGGTGATCCAGGACCATGACGGCCACTCAGTCAACGGTCTTTTGAAGTAGCCAGGAGTACAGCCGGTCTCATTGGCCGCCGTCACTGCGGTGTCTGTAGGCTTTTCTATGGTGGCAGCGTTATTTACGGTTCCCCTGCCAAGTTTATTAGCTCCGCTCTGGGTGCAGTAAGTCCTGTAAGCAATAGTCTGCTCTTTTGGGGCACACTCTTGTTGTTTTCTGAGAGAAGCTCCAGGTCAAGTGATGGTCACACGAGTTGTCATGGGGGCCCATTGCCCCAGGTTGTCTCTCTGGAGGTTGGTGTTGGAGGGCCTCCTCACTCGAGGTCATTGTGCCCACGGAGCAATCCCTGCAACTTCAGGGCATGGTGGGTGGTTAGGATCACCAAGTGGCGTCCTTTTCCCTTAGGAGGGAGCTGGCCTTGCGGGCTGCTGATTTCCAGGTTTTTAGATACCCCCAGTATCCTGGTCGGATGGGGTGGCTGGCCAATGCCTGGAGGGCATTCTTGCATTGTTCCATTTCAAGTGGTCCCAGTTTTTGCACTAATACTCCAAGGGCGATTCGCCTTGGACCAGGAATGTAAAGGTCAAAGGGTTTAGCTAACTTAGGGAGGTCCAGGGCCAGGGTCTGAATTGACTGCTCTTTCCATTCTTGAAAGGCCGCTTCTGGATTCTATTCAAAAGGATCATCATCTTTTCCTTTCAGTGTTTCATATAGAGGCCCAGCTATTAGACTGTAGTTAGGGATCCAGATGCAGCAAACCCCGGTCTCCCCAGGAACCCCTAAGCTGTCTTCTAGTTTCAGGAAAGGTGAGGCTGCAAATGGCTTCTTCCCTTTCCTGGGGTGGGCTTCTCCGACCTTCTGTGCGAATGAAGCCCAGGAAGGCCACCTTAGTTTGTGATATTTGAGCCTTTTCCTTGGACACCTTCTATCTTTTATTGGCTAGGTAGTTCAGAGGCCTCCTTAGTCGGGCTGGTGATCAGAATGTCATCTGCATATTGAAGGAGGGTTCCCTTCTCCAGAGGTAGATCTTTTAGGTCTTTAGCTAACGTTTCCCCAAAGATGGTGTGGGAATTTTTGAACCCCTGGGGCAGGACGGCCCAGCAGTATTGTTTTTGTTGTAGGTTGAGTCCTGCCACTCACAGCCAAAATTTCTTGTGACTCTGGGACTAATGGAATACAGAAGAAGGCATCATTGAAGTCTAATACAGAATGCCATGTCCTGGTGGATGGTAGAATGACCAGCAGGGTGTAGGAATTAGGAACTACTAGATGTATATCCTCTGTGGCTTCACTGACTGTCCTGGCGTCCTCTACCAGGTCCCCAGCAGCCCACGGGGCTCTTGTGGTCAGGCCCCTCCCAGGATATGGAGCTCACCTGGGCAGGTACGCAGCAGCCCACGGGGCTCTCGTGGGCAGGCCCCTCCCTGGATATGGAGCTCCCGTGGACAGGTACCCCGGCAGGGCTGGGCACACAGGAACCGTGCACATAGCCCTCATTGCAGAGCACCCCCAGCACCCCTGTCACTCAGAGCTGACACAGAGCACCTCAGAGCAGAGCTTGAACTAACAAACAGCAGCTCCAACAGGTCTGTGACCCTAGGCTTCACTCTGTGCGGCCTCCCTCTGCCTGGTCTTCCGGGGGCTTCCACTGCAGCCGGGGCACCAGGCCTCTGTCTCCACCCACCACCCCTCCTCTCCCTGACTCCTGGGTTCCTCTCATTAGCAGAGGGTCTTCTTGAAGTTGTCTCCCACTCATGGACCAGATAAAATGATTCGAAAACAAGCCAGGGCTGCCGCCCCTTATCTATCCTGACTCTCGGGACCCTACACCTGTTCCTTGGATCTGGCCGGTGCAGCAAGGCCCATTTTCTGCAACTCTGAGCCCCTGAGGGGCGAGGATTGGCTGACCTGGGCAGCCTGACCCGGCCGGCCAGCCCTTCCCAGGTGTGCCTGGGTTGAGGTCAATATAAACACCCCTCCAGGCAGCAAAAGCCTCTGCAGCTGTGCCTGACGCCATATTCTCTGCCCCGTCAGCAGTCTCGGGGTTGGGCTGGTGGGAGGGAGTAGGGCCCACGGCTCTATGAGTGGCCCAGTGTGACTGGGGCTCTGCTGGACTTTCTGCAGGAGTTGCCGGGCTGCCACCTGCTAAAGAAGAGGATGTGTCACCCATACTTGCTGCTGGAATTTCTCCCCGGGCAGAGGTGAGGAAGGAAAAAAGCAGTGGGGGCCGGGACAGGAGGGGTACCTCAGGCAGGGAAATGGAAAGCTTCCAGACGAGCACCCGGGGCCAGGACCATCCTGGCTGGCCTGCAGGCACCAAGTCGGCCTGCGTGCTGTCGCTGGTGTGACTCCAAGCCCCTTCCTCTAGTTTTTAAAGTCTTTGCACACATTCAGGTGTTTTACCTGGGAAGGGTGGGAAAAGTTCAGCAGCAGCTGGCCTGGGGCTCAGCTCACGTTTACTCAGAGACACCTCCTCACGGTCCCCCAGCTTTGCAATGAGGACGCTCCTCGTGTGGGGGCTGCTGGCTGCATGGGAGATGATTCCCCACCTGTGACCAACTTCAGAATTGTTTACCCCTGGAGCAAGTGCCCTGATAGGGTTTTCCTCTGTATGACCAGTGGGTTCTGTTTTTTTTTTTTTTTTTCTTTTTTGGTTCAAGGTAAGTTTTATTCCTCTTTTTGTATTTATGGATATAAGCATGGAAATAATTCATTCATATAAATACGTCTATGGGAAGGACAGAACTTTTTTTTCTGTTTTATTTTTTTAAGTATTATTTATTTTTTAATTTTTGAATTTATTTTATTCATTTTTTTATACAGCAGGCTCTTATTGGTAACCTATTTTATACATATAAGTGTATATATGTCAATCCCAGGCTCGCAATTCATCCCACCACCACCACCCTGCCACTTTCCCCCCTTGGTGTCCATACATTTGTTCTCTACATCTGTGTCTCTATTTCTGCCTTGCAAACCGGTTCATCTTTACCATTTTTCTAGGTTCCACATGTATGCGTTAATATACGATATTTGTTTTTCTCTTTCTGACTTACTTCACTCTGTATGACAGTCTCTAGATCTATCCACGTCTCTACAAATGACCCAATTTCATTCCTTTTTATGGCTGAGTAATATTCCATTTTATATATGTAGCACATCTTTTCTGTTCGTCTGTCTATGGGCATTTAGGTTGCTTCCATGACCTGGCTATTGTAAACAGTGCTGCAATGAATATTGTGGTGAATATGTCTTTTTGAATTATGGTTTTCTCTGGGTATATGGCCAGTAGTGGGATTGCTGGGTCATATGGTAATTCTATTTTTAGTCTTTTAAGGAACCTCCATACTGTTCTCCATAGTGACTGTATCAATTTACATTCCCACAAATAGTGTAAGAGGGTTCCCTTTTCTCCACACCCTCTCCAGCATTTGTTGCTTGTAGATTTTCTGATGATGCCCATTCTAACTCGTGTGAGGCGATACCTCATTGTAGTTTTGGTTTATATTTCTCTAATAATTAGTGATGTTGAGCAGCTTTTCATGTGCTTCTTGGTCATCTGTATGTCTTCTTGGGACAAATGTCTATTTACGTCATCTGCCCATTTTTGGATTGGGTTGTTTGTTTTTTTACTGTTGAGCTGCATGAGCTGTTTATATACATTGGAGATTAATCCTTTGTCCATTGATTCGTTTGCAAATATTTTCTCCCATTGTGAGGGTTGTCTTTTCGTCTTGTTTGTAGTTTCCTTTGCTTTGCAAAAGCTTTTAGGTTTCATTTGCTCCCATATGTTTATTTTTTTTATTCCATTACTCTAGGAGGTGGATCAAAAAAGATCTTGCTGTGATTTATGTCAAAGAGTATTCTTCCTGTGTTTTCCTCTAAGAGTTTTATAGTGTCCGGTCTTACATTTCGGTCTCTAATCCATTTTGAGTTTATTTTTTGTGTATGGTGTTAGGGAGTGTTCTAATTTCATTCTTTTACATGTAGCTGTCCAATTTTCCCAGCACCACTTATTGAAGAGACTGTCTTTTCTCCTTTGTATACCCTTGCCTCCTTTGTCATAGATTAGTGGGCCATAGGTGTGTAGGTTTATCTCTGGGCTTTTTTTTTTTTCTTTTACATCTTTATTGGAGTATAATTGCTTTACAATTGTGTGTTAGTTTCTGCTGTATAAAAAAGTGAATCAGCTGTGCGTATACATATAACACCATATCCCCTCCCTCTTGCACCTCCCTCTCACTCCCTTATCCCACCCTTTTAGGTGGTCACAAAGCACAGAGCTGATCTCCCTGTGCTATGTGGCTGCTTCCCAGTAGCTATCAATTTTACATTTGGTAGTGTATATATGTCCATACCACTCTCTCACTTTGTCCCAGCTTACCCTTCCCTCTCCGCATGTCCTCAAGTCCTTTCTCTACGTCTGTGTCCTTAATCCTTTCCTGCCCCTAGGTTCTTCATAAACTTTTTTTTTTAAGATTCCATATATATGTGTTAGCATACGGTATTTGTTTTTCTCTTTCTGACTTACTTCACTCTGTAGGACAGACTCTAGATCCATCCACCTCACTAAAAATAACTCAATTTCGTTTCTTTTTATGGCTGAATAATGTTCCATTGTATATATGTGCCACATCTTCTTTATCCATTTATCTGTTGATGGACACTTAGGTTGCTTCCATGT